>NC_040011.1:651528-980903 GCF_000972845.2 Larimichthys crocea | reverse complement strand
CCCCCAACTTCTTCCTTTTTTCTTTCCTTCCTCCTTCAACCTTCAGCTACACAGCTAAGCTCAATACGAATTCAATCTTGATGACGCATTTTTAGATCAACAATAGAAACCATTGAATTTGACTTTATTGCTGTAATGACTAATAATAATAGAAATTATAAATTGAGTTCATGTTTTTGACTTTTGTTGGCTGGACAAGCAATTTGATGATGTTGGACTTGAAGTGATGGTCATGTTGCACTATATTCTGATGTTTCATATACTAGGATTAACTGATTAAATCATAAAATATTCAGTTAATCAATCATCAGTGCAGACGCAGTGCAGATTATAGCTGCAACCGTTCGACATCAACAAAAAGACAAAACAAGAACAAAGTCGACACAGTTGACACTGAGCTTGGAAGAAAAAAAGTTTTCTATTTTCATGAAAAATTCAGCAGGATTTTCTATCAGCTGTGAAGTTTCTAAACTCAGACTGCCTTTTTCTCCTGGGCCATATATCTCATCCCATAATCCCTTGCTCTGTCTCCTCCTTGGCAAGTCTGGCCAATCAAAGTCCTTAAAGAGGTGAGTGATAGGGGGGTAGGATGAACCAATTACCGTGGCGACGACTGAAACCCTCTCTACCAACAGCCGAGTCACTAAGTCGCAGACTTGTTGCTCTGCGGGAAGCAAGCGCTGGTGGATTAGCGCTGCAGAAAACAGGCACAAGGGCCAACACTGCTGGGGGCTCTGACCCCACGAGAGGGGGGAGCAACACCTCCCTGTGAACCTCATAAAAAACAGACTGACCAGCAGCTTTGCGCTGTAAGGACTGGCACTGTGACACTGTTGGGTGGTCATGACCCCTTCTCCGTGATGCTGAGAGGTTGACAAACCAAAAGTAAATCCTCCAGCTCACAGAGAGCAAACTTATACTGTAAACAGACACAATCTGGTCTCTTCTATAAAGGCATCATCACTGGAGTAAAACAGGGCATGTGTGGTCATATAGTATATTAAGTATACCACAAGTTTATGTGTTATTTTATGGCACCAGTGCCTGCTGCATCCTCACCGGACCTGGAGGAACATGGCAGGTGTGGCTTTTGTTGTGTAGCAACAAAAAGAGGTCATCTCTTCCGGATGTCTACCTAGCATGTTTTAATTGGATTCCCCGTTGAACTAAATAGACATAGAAAATGTCAAACTGTGACTGAATGGAAGTAGTTTGAATGGTACACTAATGCAAGGGAAACAAGCCAGCCTTAGTAACACAGGATCTACTCTAGAGCGACTGCAAGTGTTACTTCGGTCCAGTGTGTCAGATTAGTGTGTTTCACCCCCTAAATCTGTAAAATGTTGAATGAATGATGTTTACAGAGTACTTCTACAACGTGGTGTTGCTTATTTTTCTTTTTAAACGTACTACAAGGAGTTTTTAGCTGGTTATGCCTCTATACGACCCACATAAAGAAATGACCATCAGAATAAGAGAACAGAGGAAGTGGAAACACTACTGCTTTGGTCCACAGGGGTCACCAGAATCAACACAAAATAAAGAAGAAAAAAAAACATCTTTCACAGCTGCCAACATGACGGGTAACATCATAAGCAGATATTAAAACAATCAAAAACATGACTTTGTGTGGGGGAGAGGGTCCCATATCCCAGGTTATCAACAACTGGCATAACTGATGAAAATGAATTTGAAAATGAATAAAAATGAATGAAAAATGAATTAAGTAGTGCTTTATATCCAGCGGGCAAAACTATATGCAACAAAATACTGAATATTAACAAATATCCAAAAGGGCTTAACCTCAGCAGACAGATTTAGGACTTGCGTTCTTGATCCATCACCATCATTTCAAATGTATGAAAGTAAGATGAATTCTTACATTAAAAACTCATTTTGGAAGAGTTTTCACAAAAATGATTGAATGTGTGTCGGAGTTTGAAGACCCGTTTTGATGGGGCGAGTTCCTCCACAGCTTTTTCTGCCAGGAAACATCGTCATCAGTCGTGCTCATACTGCTGTCAGTGCATATTAATTATTAATGGGGTTTTTTTATGCCATTGTCACGTACAAACACAATTTCTCCTGTATCTTTGGTCTCTTTTTTTGTTGTTTTTTTGTCTTCACTTGAATTCTGATCTTACTGGCTCATTTTATGGGAGCTGTCTGGCCACAGGGCCTCCTCTGCATACACCACTTTACTGTATAACAACACATACTGAATCATAATAATAAGGTTGAAATGAATTTGCACTTATATACACATATCATTTCTATGTGACTGCATATGTATACAGTGCACATTACGTGCCATGACATTCTCAACACTCAGACAACAAATTACACCATGCAACACACCTATCAGCATCACTCTAAACAAATTGCCACCTAGCTGACCCCCGGAGACAGAACATGTAAACACATGGAGAGATGTGTATATTACACGCACATTCTCCCTCAGTCTAATGACCATCACAGAGATAAATTAGAGTGAAGAATGCTTATGGACAAGCTTCAGATTAAAATGCAAAGAGAAGAACTGGATAGTTCAAATCTCTGCAAAGTGGTTGCATGCAACCAAACGCTCACTTACTGCCTGTGTTGTTGTAACATCATGATAACACATCATATTCTGAATATACCAGTTGTCAGCAGGGACCATATGTTTCCATACCTTCCTTTGCACCATTCTGATGTGTTTAAGCTGTCAGAATTCCCGAGGAGTAGCCCATTGGTTACTTAAAGTAAATGCATATTCGGCAGTGTATATTGACACTACTTTTCCATACATGAAATTACAACTGTCCTCTCTTGGAAAATGATTAATAGCACTAAAGTCCTTGCCTGGCACTTTTACAGACTGGATCCTCTTATACTTTAGAAATACTGAATCCTAAATTGATGGTTTTCCAAAGAGTTGTTGTTCCCCCAAATTTCTCACGAAGCCTTAATAAAAATTGTATGCAGGGCAATGATGACAGACATAAACGCCTGATTTAAACACCTATCATTTAGTCCAAAAGTGGCCCATAATTCTGAGGTGTGTTGGCACTGTTGGGCCACAGTGTCCTGCTGAGCCAGAAGCCTGAGCGATGAGCTGCAGAAGAGCAGAGGCTCGTCTCCGTAGAGGCAACCAGGGCCTCATCTGTGACTGAGTGGGTGCTAGAACGCCAAGCGGAGAAGTGACGGGTCACAGTAAAGGTTAACAAAATCAAGGCAGGGAATTTACGAGCGTCCGTGCCTCACAAGCGATGTCGCCAGCAGCGAGAGAGGAGTGTAAAAGACAAGGGTGGATGAGAGGATTATAGAGTGTGTGTGCGAGCATGTGTGTGAATGCATGCGTGTTTGTGTGGATTTGGTAGTGGGATCCTCGCCTACTTTGCAACCAATACATTGTGACAGAATGATGAGGGTCCTTTACTGTGAGCGTGTGTTCACTTCACACACAGTCGGACCAGTTGCACTCTATAAACGGACTAAAAGCAGCTGGACATAAGACACATTGCTGGAGTCTGTAGGCGCCATCACCTGTCAATCATTTCATTTTTTGTCATATACAGTTTATCTGTGCGTATATAAACTCTAAATGTCCTCCTTATAATAAACATGTCAAGTCTGGAATGATTACTGTTACAACCATGATCTCAAAAAGGTTAAAATCCACTGCACTATGTCAAGCAGCTCCTTCATGCTAAACAACAGCAATGAAAACTGTACAGGTACAATGATATGCAGCAGTAAAGGATCTGGACAGATAGACTCTAAGCTGATGAATAACTTCCTCCATTCTGATGTAAGCATTACATTGCAGAAAAAGAAGTGAAAATCAAGTTGCCCCCGTCATGGAAAAACCTTTGTTTTCATGTTAATTTGAACTGTGTACAAGTATATTCTGGGAAACCATTTCAAAGCCTGTGTGGGAAAGTTCTTGTGTTATCTGCAAATGTGTTAAATTTGAAACATAACAAACCATTTAAAAAATATATATTCAGTCAATGGTTTGCTTCAGGGTTCTCCGGTGACTTAAAGATTGTACTGTAACTGTAACTGTAAATCAAAATATTCCCAGTCCAACCAGGAATCTTTGTTCCATGCATCTCTCCCGACTTTTCCTGTTCTCTCTCCTCTCTAATCAAAGCATAAAATGTCCCCCTCCACAACGTCATGGTTTGATAGCTTGATCCTAAAGGAGCAGTTAAGCATTTTGTGATTTCTCGTTTGGGAAAAAAAACTAAACAAAAAAAACATATCAGCTGAGGGTTTCTTGTAGAACATTCGAAGAGGCAGTGTAACTAATTTTGAAACATACAAAGCATGCTCTGTCTGATTTGGGCCTCTGCACTAAATTACACTTGATGGATGTGTTCATATAAAATAATTTCAGACTGTGTTATTATGTTTAAAACACTATCTAAAGATACCAACATGCAATAATGTGAGAAATACTTCACCACCACACACGCACACACACACTCACACTGTACAGATAAGATTTGCCTGTGTTTTGTGGCTGTCCATAAGTGGAATGGGGGCCCTAGATTTTAGGAGACAACCCAGTGATAGGACACTTCATCACGCTGGTTTGTGGAAGGTTCTCAGCTCGCTTCCCCACTGATAGCCCCAGTTTGTCTGGAAGAGGTTATGCTTTGTGATAGTCTGGCAGAATCATGGATTTGTCTCCTTGGACCAGTTGGAACCCGTACAGTGTATCAGGTTTTAGCAGCATGTGGTTTCAATTTGATCCCTCTCAAAACTGCTTTCATTTCTCTTGATCAATGTCAAACTGTACTAATGCTATTATTCTATGCGTTATCAAAGTAACAACAGATGATATAAGTGGTTGACTTCCAACCAAGTGCACGGCTGTGGGTTGAACGTGCATGGATAATGCCGCGTCACATTCTGGCTCCCTCGCTGGTTCCTTGCTGGCATCTTTTCGTTCGCACCACATGTGAAGGCATTCATCATTTTCACATATAATAACACAGAGCATTGAATTTCCCTTTCTTATTTTTGCAAAGCTACTAGCTGAGCTTAGTTGCACAGTAGGCATCTGTCTGCCCGTCCATCTCACCAACTGCGGTGCTGATGGCCGGTCTAATTCAAGCAATATTTTGAGTTTCCCAAAAGCCGTGGGGGAGAGTCTGTGGCTGATGGCTCCACCCTGGGCTGATCACCATCCATCTCTCCCCCTTTCCGTCGCCCGCCGCCCCTCTGCCGAGCGCCGTCCCACTTGAGATCCATTCGGAGAGCATATTTGCCAGATGACAGCGCGCTCTGTGTACCATCCATTATGGCTAAGGCAGATACATTGTCATCGGGAGCCTCACACGCTGGCATAAATCCATGGTCAACAGTAAGTCTAGGTCAAGTGATTTATACACAGGGGCACGTACGTACATACACTCGCCCCTCTCTTCTACAGACATAGAGGCATGTTCAAACACACATCTGCCATGCAACTGCCCAAGGCAAACTATGGAAACCTGTTACTGTACTCACAAGAGCTGTAATGGGAGTCTTGTTTAAAGTACGCAGGAATCTGGTCAAAGTCTGGCGGAGGTCACTTTTTGAGGAAATGCAGAGCCCCGAGGGAGTGAGTGCTAGCAGTTCTCCTCCTCCCTACTGCTCTTCTTTGAGAAGGAGGAGGTGGAACTGTGTGAATCGCACAGACACACTTATACTCACACATTCAACACATGCATGCATGCAGCTTGGAAGCAGATAGCTGTGCACGGACAGGGGAAGATGAAGTGCTAAGCGCATTGACTGTACTTGACCGTAATCTCTGGATGAGAATTGAGGAGATGCAGTGTGTGTCCCGGAGGCTCACTTGTAACAGATCTGTAGAGCCCCTGGTAATACTTGCGCATTACAATATTCCAGAGAGGGACATCTCACTTGAGTCAATTGGTTTGTTCTCAAGGCCACAGCAAGTGTTAAATGAGCACACAACCACTGTACGGCACCGCGCTTAGAGAATTGACACATTCAGCCAATAAAAGAGTATACACCTGTCATAATTCACATATGAATCTTAGCAACTAAAATAAGAGCACAGATTTATGCGCTGTGGCCTAAATGTCGATTTAAGAGTTTTCTAAAATAGCCAAATAACGTCACTTCCATCATACCAAACAGACAAGTGATACAGCTGGCATATTGGCGCTGTGTCAAAGTCATATCAAGGCAGGGAGATGGACTGATCCATCTGATATTGCCCACTGTCTGGTTTTTGAAAAATACAACTGACAGTTGCTTGTCTTAGCCATAGTCCTCATGGCCCCCCTGTTGTACATCATCAGACTTCAACAATATTGACTTCTGTTGAGGAGATTAGCTGTCAAGCTTTTATTTTGTTAAGGGATCAAGGTCCTTCACGTTCTTACCTAAATATAACTTTACTCCATTGCAGGTTTGAAATTGCTGGTGCAGGTGGTATTTCATTTATGAGAGCGCTCGAGACCCAGAATGCCTCGGCTTGACCGCTGGGCTTTGAGGGATTATCTGATGAATTTGTGTTTTACAGCAGCTGTTAGCGAGAAGTCACCAGGGGTCTAAAAGTGGATGCGAAAGCCCTCAACCAATGGTGCCGTATGGTCACTTTCATTTTTCATTTGTCTGAAAACTTGCCACAACTCTGTTTATTTTAAAACTTTGCGCTGCATGCTTGATATAACCATACATGTGGGAAGTTTTGATTGAAATGGAATGGAAATAGACACCGGTGCAACGCTGTGTGATAGGGCTGGTATCAAACTACATCCAAAATTAAACGTCCTTAACCCTGTCTCTGAGAGCATCAAGTTAATCTTGAGCATGTCTACACTGATAAGGATCTCCTGCATAACAACTATGCAGCACCTCTTAGGTCATTGGAGATTCTGATTTATGAGGCAGGGGGGGCCACAACTGACGACCTGTTAATGCCCACTCGGATGCTTGGATTGCTATTGCCATTCATAAGAGGCCAGAAGACCAGGACTAAATGAGACTGGGTTGGTAATGTCACCTGCGTGCACAACCTTTTATGCCCCAGAGTCCTTCTCAGAACTGTAAACTCTATCTTACAAGCCTCTGACCACCTCCATTGATGGCTTATGGCAGAATCCCACTAGCGACGCCAGCCATCTCCCACTTCACTGTAAATCAAACTGCTATCTAAAGCAGCAGGACTCAGCCTTACAACGCTGGCCACTGATATATGGGAAATCCCCAGTGCTGCGATATACCACAGGGGGGTCAACAAGACCAGAAAGGTCACAAGCTTCACTTGGCAAACTGTGTTTGGATTTCTGTTACATGTTGTGCAAGTAAAGAGGGATCCATGTCCCAGGCCCCCTCGAGATAGAAAAGCCTTGTTGACAGAGTTTGAATAATTGAAAGCCAGTCAGCTCTTTAAATGAATATTGGGTTTCACAAAGAATAAACCAAAGTATATCAGAAATCCTGCCTCTGATCATGCCTCTGAAATCGCTTAACCTCTGAATGAAGTGTGTAGTCCAACAGTAACATGAATCAAAGTGATAACAGACCTATACTTTGAGAAAACCCAAGCTCATTGGCTCATTGGTATTAGGTGTGTCTTATTTAGAGATTTGAGCATTTACACATTATATTCAGAGGTTTACATTTTGAAATATATTGGCAGATCAGAGATACTCAAACGGCTTCCACAAAAGGAATCTGAAGACATTTCAAAAGACCTATTTACTTAATCTCTTATCTTTTCTACTGGGACACTAAGGCATCCCTGGTTTATGGGTTAATGTGAAGTTTATGCTGATGGATACCAGTCTCTAACCGACTTCAAGGCATATTTGTGTCTGGAATTGCTGGCTTTGTACTCTGCCTTGGCTCACCACACGCTAATGTATCTCCAGACTACTGGATCTCACAAATTATCTGTCACAATTGTCACAGAAAAATGGCAAGTGTAAGGCAAGTGTAAGGCAAGTGTAACTTTTGAATTACTGTTTTGTCTGAGTCTGGGCTCTGTGACGCGTGAGCCCCTGAATTTGTGTTAAATTTGCGATACGTATCATTTTTACAACAATGAAACACAAAATGATTTATCTTTCATGAATAGTTTACACTCTTGTTTAACCTGAAATTCACATCCATGGAACTTGCTTTGTCTGCTCATTTTAATCTGTAACACTATGATATTATTTGTACTGACCATTACAAGCTGAGACAGATGCCTGTCAATACTGCTGCATCTGTATTCCTGAAAATCTTTGCAGATGTGGTTTTGAGCCTGATGTCTCTGCAGCAGCTGGCCTCTGTACTATGCCTTGCTTGCCACATGCAAACTGCTATCTCAACCTTCAAGACACACACACACACACACTCTCTCTTCCCCCCAGGGAAGCACCCTCTGAGTAATGAGACATAGCTGGGCCTATGTTCAACGTTCCGTCACTTAATGTGACATGAATCTCTCTTGCTATGTGTGATCGATCTATTTATTACCCTGTTTATGTAAAGCCAAGGAAAGTCTCCTGACATGGGCTTTCTTCAGCCTGAAATATCAATGGCCATCACTCACTTTTTATTGCTTTTTTCCTGTCCTTTCTGATCTTGTGGCATTTGTTTTGTGGTGTTTTGGGGAAAGGACATAAGATATGGAACAACACTACAGAAAATCTACTGGTATATGTATTTGCATATCTTTTGTATTCATAGATGTGCCAATATGAAAGAGTAGAAGTCTCATAATTGGAACAAATTAGATCAGTGCAATGCTGACATGTTTCTACTTAACATACTATACACTTTAATTCAAACTGCGAGGCAAGAATATACACGTGGTGTGACCAATCAGTTTTGAAGAACCTGTACAACATCTTTCTTTGTGACAGATTCATGCTGCAAGTTGAAAATTGATAGTTTGGAGTTAATATTCCAGACCTCCGATCTAAAAGTGTCACAGCAGTAACTGCAGTGCACTGCAACCCACTGAACTGCAACAACACTTTAAAGGAGAGCATAGGCTGGTACCGCATGCTCACAGAAACATTGAAGCACAAACAAACTGAGCGACAAAGGCAATGACACTTACAAAGTTGTTGCAGTATGTTTCAGAACACAAACTACATTGATAATCATTTGATGAACATTGTTCTCTTCAGCTGTTCACATGCTGCTGTGACATCAGGCGTGCTCTTATTGGTGAACTCGGGTTTGTTAGTGTGGAGTAAGTGTAAGTGTGTTCATTACAGTACATGCAGGAAAGAAGTGAATTCTCTGCTTGGCCCAGGACTCATTAGAGTCACTGCAACATGTGGTCTCTCTACCCTAGATCATCTTCAGAGGTGTGCTGTGTGCTTCCGTCCAAACCAGCCACCCTCCAGACCTGCTGTGTGCAACACTTGTGTGAGCGCCAGGGCTTTTGCTATCGTGCAGATGCCAGGCCTTCCTAAGAGGGCTTCTCAGGGCAATCCCAGTTACAAGCTCTGGTGTTAACCTGCTAGAGGACTCTTATCAGCTACATGTCATGTTCGCATTTTCCCCGTAGTTCCACCAACTCTCTCACCATCATCTCAACACTCTCCTAAGCTCCACCCTTGAAGGCCACTTTTATCTGAAGCATTAAAGTGGCAAGCATATTTGTCCAGAGCTTTCCCACAGTCTCAGGAGTTGGAAAGTGAATGAAGCAGCTGCATTGTAACACAGAACATGAGTCAGTGTGTCTACAAGGAGTCCCAGGTTTCAAATCGGTCCCACAATGTTGTTGCCCCAGTTTCCTTAGAGGACCATATAGATAGTTTTGCATATCCTAGCACATTAAAGTGCTGTATACTCTGTTATAGACATATTTTCTGAATAGATCAGTTAGTCTTTGCTTTCCATTCAATGAGAACGATAAAAAGATCATTTTATTGAGACACCACAAATTATTTGGCATTTTATAAAAGAACTCTGGTTTGCACACTCACACAAAAAATGGTTTATTTACACAATAGCCTCTAATGTCTGCATATATCAGTCTACTGATAATGCTTGATGGACACTGACAAAGTGGTCTTTTGACTCTTTTCCTCTGCTGCTGTCAGCTACACACCCAGACCCCCACACACCATAGACACCCCCATGAATGTACTCATTACTGGGAACAATGAAAGAGAGGGAGAAAGAAAAAAAAAAGTTTTATTGAGTGTGTTGTTATGTCCACTCACACTCACACTTCTTGAAACCTTTTTTTTTTTTTTTTTTTTTTTTTGATGGGGTGGTGGGGAGTTGGCTTAGTTCGCCTCCCTTTGCCTTTGACTACTGTCAGGCCTTTTATGTTCTTCCTGCGAATTTTGGGTCACTGTCAGAGAGACTGAGCGAGAGTGTGAGGGAAATGTAAATGTGGCTCTCCAAAGGCTGGGAGAGAATATTGAGAGGATGGTTTTCTTTTGGAGAATTACAGATTTTGGTCCTAAACGCTGGAGTTCATCTCAGCCACTGATACATCTGGAAAACGTGAGTATTTCTTTTTTTTTATAGGCATATTTACTCCATAGTTCACTGCCCACCAAGTTGTTAAATTGTAATTTGGTATCCTGAGATATTGCTCTGATGAGATATTAA
Organism: Larimichthys crocea; assembly: GCF_000972845.2. Taxonomy (NCBI): domain Eukaryota; kingdom Metazoa; phylum Chordata; class Actinopteri; family Sciaenidae; genus Larimichthys; species Larimichthys crocea. The sequence continues at coordinate 970,325 of NC_040011.1, read as the reverse complement.
ACTAAAGCATATGGAAATATCTGTGTAGATTTCCCCAATTTTTCATATTTTAACTCCTGCTGTTGTGGCTTCAGTTGGTACACCCATCTCTGCCTCGTGTTGGCACCTTTCTCCCTCCTTAGGGATTAGGAGCTGTCAATGGGCCCCTCTGCTCTGCACACACCCTCATACCCTCCACACACACTGCAGTAGCTGCTCAAATCTCTAGTTCTTAGGGCACTGTGTATGATGGTGACTGGGCAAGCTTGGGGCTTGATTAGCGCAGTTAGCCCTTCTAAGGCTCTAGCTGTTTACAGTGGATTACAGGGAGGGAGGCAGGGGTTAAGTCTACCCAGGCACCATGGCTCCCCCTCCTCTTTCTCTCTCTCTCTCCCCCCTTGGGAGCCACTGCAGCAGGGCTGGCAGCTCGTCTGGGCTCCCCATCGCAAGGCCAGGCTGACAGGTAGTGGGATTTGGCACAGCAGTTTGCATGAGAGCCAACAAGAAAAACTGAACATGGCGGATTAGTTTGGGATTATGTTGTCAGAGTTAGCCTTGACGGACAAACTGCAGAGGAATAAATTGCAATCTGTTTGAGGAGCACGCTGCCACGCAAACAGGAGAGGCATCGGATCGTCTCGCAGCCTGTCCAAAATGACAGGAAGGAGAGAAAATCATTAATAATTTATAAACAAAGTCCACGGCCATTACAGACGTCTGTCCACTCCTGGCTGGACAAGACGTCTGGTTGTCTAACCCCTGAACATCAGGGGCTGGTTCATGTTAAATCCTAAAACCAAAAGTGACAGGGCATGTATAGATAAGAGCAGATTATACTGAGAAGGACTTAAAATGTATCGACTACTCCTGTGATTTTCATCCTATTGCTGATAAGGCAGTGAGTGAGGAGCAGGCAGGGGGACATAGAGCTGCCTGGAGTATTTTTTTAACTTGCAAACTGACATTCACTTGTGACTAATGTTGGTACCTGCCATCCTGGAATGAGTTTTTGTAAAACCCCGGAAATAGCTGAGCTTGCTCTTATGAAGCCGGGGCAACTAGTAAACAAAGCCCATATTCTTTAGACTTGCAAAGAGCACTGTGCTGTGCTTCTGGGCAGCTCAGGGTTTGTTTGTCTTCTATTTTCCAGTATTTTTATTTATATTATGGCCTAAATGTAATTGATGTGTGTGCTCAAACACTATCAAAGCTCAAATATAGATTGGTACATTAAGTATTACTTCAAATGCAGGACACTTTTACCAATCATGGCTTCATTTTATTCACTCAGAGGCCAGTGGAAAAATAAATATCCATAGCAAAACCATCTTGAAAAGGATGCTGCTATTTCACCTCTTCCCCTGCACATTTTGCCCTTTCATAACTCGATGTCAAATAATTTAGAGTTTTTGGAAAACTGGGTGAATTGGGCTCTCTGACTCAGCAGAAAAAACTTCTTTCTTTCTTGGAATGTGCGTGAAAGGGCAAAAAGAAAACTTTAGTTCAGGAAGTAACAGCTTTATAAATGAGAAACTTGCCCTACATCCAGAAGAAATAATAATCATAAAAAAGTACAAATTTCACACTGAGAGAGTAAACGCACTGCTGCAGCATTTCATTTCTCTCTGTTTTCATCTCACATTTGATTTTCCTCTTTTTTTTTATTAGAGAACTGAATTAGCTCAATTTGACGGCGTGCAGCAGCGCTCTCCTGCTGGGGACTGACTGGCATGGTAAAATGTATTAATGAGCTTTATTGCATTCTGTCCTCTCCTACATCATTAGGAATGCATGTCTGTATGTTAAACATATGAATATGCATCGGCATAGAGCATTTGCTCTCAGAGTTAGCAGCGAGCCAGCGTTGTGCCGTGAATAGTAATCCAGCGAAGAAATTAACTGCATTTTCTTTGCCCTGTTTTTTAATTTTATCACGAAACCAATCCTGAATGTCAAATTAGTCTCTGATGGAGTGAAAGTATAATTTAATGAGGTGATGTTTGCTTATATGATAAGAATTCTTTAATGTCGCATGTTTGTATTTGTGATCACAATAACTGTGTTGAATACAAAAAATAGACAATAATAAGAGTAATAAGTTGATGAGCAAATACATTAGACTGAGACATACTTCACTTCACTGTCTGTCTCCCTGAACAAATCCAGTCCAGTGTTCCCAGTCACACTGTCAGACTGAGGGTGATCCTGAGGTCAGCAGAGGTCACTGGATAAAGGTTAACACATTACCATGATGGCTCTCACAGGCCTGATTGATGTGGAGTTGGGGGAGGGGTGTGTGTACAGGGGTTGGGTCAAAATAAGGTAAACTTGGAGATAAAGAATTTTTGTAAAGAGTATGTATTTATTTTCATTGTGAATTTTAGTGTAGACTTCATTATCTATGATATCAGTGAATGAGGAATGAACCAACAGGAGGACACAGCTATGTTACATTCAACAGTGTTTCCTGTCTCTCATGAGAAATCAGGATCCGCAAGTAGAAACAGGAGCACTGCCTAATTTAATCATATTTAATTGATCCACTCACAGTGAGTTTTTTCAAACTTGTTTTTCTTCTGTGTTCTGTGCCTGTGCTCCCACTCTACCCTCCAGCTTTTGGCCTGCAGAAGACCTGCTATTCATTCACCGCGTCAGAAGTCGCCAATGGAAACAGCCGGCGCTCCTCAAGAACAAAGACTGCTATCTGCACTCATCAGGGAGCGTGTTGTAAGAACGGGTGACATGGAACGGTGAAGAGAGAGAGAGGGGTGAGGTGGGGGGTGGTACTGATTTATTGACAGGACAATTAGAGGGAGCAAATCTGAGCTAAATATTCCAGATAGGGTGGGCATGCAGTGCGGGTGATGGACCCTCCAGAGTCTCTGAGAGGAGGGAATACTCACCCAGTAGGGCGCCATGGGAGTGTTCATGTTGATTCATTTAACTGTGTAAAGGTGAGAGACACAGATAGGTCTGACTTCTGACTATTATGAACCAAGAAATGACAACACGTGAAGTGACAGTAAAGTTGTTTTAGTCCATAGGGAAATATCTACCACTGTAAAAGATTACAGAATATAAGTTCACATGCTCCAAAAACAGGAACAACCGTAAGGATTTTCAACATCCAGGAAGATAAACTCCAGAAACCAGAAAAGTTTCCAGGCTGGCTTTGGAAAAAGACTAAAACCCCAGGAGCAAGTTAAACATAATATTCCCTGCTCATCCTCTCTCACTCCCCATCGCAAATAAATAAATCAGCCATGTCCACACATGCAATTTTCACCTGCGGTGACTTCACTGACTGGAAATTACAGTTCCTATTTTCACTTTGATTTCCAAGCGGTATTATCTTTGCTCTCCAGTGGAGGGAAGGTAAACAGTAGCAGTGGAGAGTCATATGTCTCTTAAAATAAACTGCATTGTCTGATGATGTTTTAATGGGCAAACCTCGATCCCCTGGGCAGTGACCCTTCTGAGTGCGCCTCGGCAATGTGCGCAGGGTGCTGAGATGTAATTGCTATGTACATACTGGGCTATTCTCTGGTTTCTACACTGCAAGAAATGTCCAGCTGAATGTCTGTTTTTAGAACTGTAATGTATAGAGAATCTAATGCATTATTTCTTTCAGGGCATGCAAAAAAATGTTCAAAGTTCATTTCTATTCCTCTTGAGTGACTGCAGATCTTGACATATGGAAAAAAAACACTGAAAAACATAAATAACCTGACAGATTTGTTGATATTTTACAAATTTTACTTTTTTTGTGTGTGTGTGTGAAGAAAACATTATATCCTTGCTGTCCTGACCTCTGAACTTTTTTGTTTGTTATCAATGACTGAATTTACCACTACATCCGGCATGCAGCGTGACCTCTCTTTAGACAGTAAACAACTGTCCATAATATCAGTTCAGTGCCAACAGCCACACAGGAAATCAACCAGCTGGGAGCATGACGTTGTTAATTTCTTTTTTTTCCCTTAACCATCTCATCTGTGGTTATAAGACATCTTAGGCTTCTCCGTGACCCCATGGTTACTCTGGGGTCAGTTCTGAGGTAGCTGACCTACCTGTTGCTGTGAGTCTCCTCCACCATCACAACAGAACCAATGAAAGGCAAATGCCAAATAAACGTTAAAATAACTCAAACAAAACATTTCACCATGGTAATCAGTGCTAATGTTAGCAAACTAGGCTATCTCACACTCACTGTCTGAGTGGAATACAAACTAAACAGCACAGTGGGTCCTTTTTAAATGGTACATAACCATCAATATGCAGACTTGTTGAAGAGGGAAAAATGTCTGTAACAATCTTGGTAGTTGTCATGTTCTTGCAGGTTTTGCAGTGGATGTCTGCCTGTAATGTTCTTCCCACCTCGGTCCCACATGAGGGTCCATTTCCAGTCAAAACAGAGAGCGCGTCCACAGAACAGTCAACACAGTGATTTTCACCAGCGACCCCCTAACCCCGAGCTTCAGTGATGTTTCCCTGGGAAGAAACAAAGACATGCATGCACAAGGAATGAGGGAACCACAAAGAAGACAAGAAACTTTAGGGGCGGGGGGGGATGTTATCAGATGGAAGGAATGAGCAGGAGTGGAAAAAAAAGAGACAAAGTAACTCAGCTCAATATGTGCACGACTCCCCCATTTTCCTTTTCTTGCTGAAACTAATGAATTTTTGCAGGAAGAGGAAATGCTTTGGGAATAGGTAAAAATTTCATCAAACACCGGATGTGTGCACTTGATTAGTAATTCAGACCAAAGCTAACTTTGGTAAGACAATATTACAAGAGGGCTCAAGGAAATAGCTAATGAGCAGCTAAGCTAACTTTGTCTCGCTCCAGAGCATACAGTCATCTGATTTTCTAGGCATCGAATCCTAATTGGATTGTGGAGAAGTGAAGAGGACAAAGAACATTTATTTTTCACAATTATCAGGAATTCATAACTTGGGCAAATTTGCTAGCTTGCATTACAATTTGATTGAATTAACTATTGATGAGCGGCAGAAACCAATATCATTTCAATCTTCCGACCCTTAACAGTCAATAGATTATTCAGATTTAGGATATTAGAAAAAGCTTTAAAAAGTGATTTTGGACCATCCTTTTAGTCATCTTTAGCTTCTCAGTCTCAGTCTCTCTCCTTCCTTCTCAACACCTGTATTCCATTAGGTCTTTGGCGGCCGGCTATTGCACGGTGCACAGGAAGCGATGCAGTGACGTGCTCGACAGGCTCGAATCATTCACAAGCCGACAGCGAGGGCGCGGCCTGATGAAGTTGTAAAGTAATATCCCAGCAGTCCATGAGGTCAGTCATCCCCTTTTTTTTACAGGCAACATGAAAAGAGGTTCGAGCGCCGGTCACGAGACGGGGCTGGGTCCATTTTGTCTCAAGGGTTCATCAGTTCAGATAGCAGGGCGAGGTGGCTGCTGCACATTTCTAATGTACGGATGTAATTAGATGACATTGACATTGACATGCATTCACTGACATTTGCTGACAACTTTCAGGAGTGAGGGATATATAATCGCTCGCTGCCACGTCAAATTTCATGTTTCTCTAAGGTGAGCTTTTCAGGAATTAAAACCTTGATCTGAAAGTGTCAAAGGGTCATGAAAGGGTCTCGTGAAGCTATAAGATCAAAGACTTTCTCAGCTGACATGAAACCTTGTAATCTGAGACTACTTGCCAGTTTTTACCTTATTGTATGGAGCAAATGTTTTGAAATGCATCTTTTTGTGTTTTTGTCTCTTTCAGTGGTGACAGCCATGTTTAGTCTACCCCTCAGAGCAGAAAACAACAGTACAAACTGAGGTCATTTTTTATCTGTTTTGATGTGATCCACAGGCTAGGTTGCCAATTATGCCAATTAACGCCAGATGGATGGCTATTGCCCCCACACGAGAGGTGATGTGAGGTGATTCGCCATCGCTTTGGTATTAGTCCCATAATACAAGCTGACGGTGAGGATTTCAGAAGCAGGGGAGGGGGGAAGTTAGAGGGTCCAGAAGGGTTCGTGTTCAGGTCTCTTCTGTGAATCATGCAGCCTAGCGTGCGATCGGCACACTGCCCTCCTCTTGACTCCCTCATAAGCTCTGTTACAATAACACACTTGCTTTTCACTCCGGCCCTAACCCCGAACCCTCCCCCGTTCAACTCCCCCCCCCCCCCACTCACTACCCAAAAAAAAAAACCACACTCCACTTCTCTGAAAAACACTGAGGAGAAAGAGAAACAGACCTGCACCTACAGTCTTCTGTAAGATAAAAGCTGGAGGGTATTTATTTCAGCCGCCGGCTACCCTCAAAATTCCATTACTGTTGTTAGCATAACTGTGATGATAAAGATAATCTTTGTTATTATTATTATTATTATTCCCCACTTTAATTAATTTCTCCCCGGGGCTCAGAGCGGTAATAAGGAGCAGACGTCGACCATTTCTACCCGACTCCTCGACGCTGAAGTCCCAACCAAGTGCAAGTCAAGGTTAACAGTGCCATCTACAGTAGAGACAAAACTAGTCCATCTTGTGATTTGATGATACTGATGATATAAGAGGAACAGACATGGACATGTCTGAGATATCAGCCATCTTGTACTGATGTTTTTTGCCTCGGGCTACAGTTCAGGGCCTCACTCATCATTCCTCTCCAATATTCAATAAAAATATATGATATTGCTGGATTGCTGCATTAAACATACTTAGAAATGAAAGTTTTGCTCACAGCTTAAGCAAACACAGCACAGTCCTAAAAACACAGTTATCAAGACAAAAAAAAACGAAGGTAATGTTGTGCGCTCTTATTTTGAAATGTGATCACTGACATGGCTTTATTAAAATACCACGTGTGCAATAACTGTCTGTTTATAGCCTATTTACTCAAAGCCCTTTGAAACCCCTTTGAATTTAGTTCAAAGACATAAGTTTAATTCAGTCATTCCATGATTGATATCATGTAAGAAGTACAGTCTGTGTGAGGGGCCTCTTTCTGCCTGGAACATCCAAATTTCTAACCCTCTGACATTCTGACACTGAGTCTAATTGTAAACAGTCCTGAGCGTATGGAAAACAAAACTGTAAGTGAGCTCCTGTTGTTCTAATATCATGAAATATACAAGGAAGTCCCTCCATGCCTCGTTTTAATCATTTCTTACAGCATATCCCCAGTTCATAAATAATTGTTTATCCGTCTAAGCAGGACTAAGGCTAGGTGAGTGACGTGAACTAATTCACAGCTGACTAATTTAGCACATCAGTGTCAGAGACCAAACGCGGGGATTCCGAGATTTAACCATTTGCCTTGACAAGGGAGAGGGAAAAAAGGCTAAAGAGGGACCATTACTGTTTATCCTCGGCCTTATCACTACTGGCGATGGGCTTGTAAATATTATCCTATTCTCCTTAATCCACTGCACAACGCCATGCTCACCCACTTACCGGAAGCTCCGACATTTACCTCGGGATTTGCCGGGGCTTGGGCTAGAGTGGCTGCGAGTGAGAAAGTGTTAATCTACAAGGCAGATTCAGGATTAGTCTGGTGAGCCAGGTGACCCAAGGGCCCGAGATCTTATTGGCCGGAGGAGATGTGGGCCTGTGGTCCTTGGCAGGGGGTGACTGACGATAGGAAACTAGGAAGGCGAAAAAGGGGGGTTTCTCAACCCTGCTTTCTTTTTTGTTTCTCCAAGTCCCTTTTTCTCTCCCTTTGTCTCTTCCACACTCTTTCTCTCTCGCTCTCTCTGAAGGAGCCCTGATGAGAATTCCACTAATCAGCTGAGGATTAACAGGGACTCAGACAACACTACATCTAATTCCCCCTTCACCGCCACTGGGGCAACAAGAGGCCCCACGCAGCACTACAGCACACCAGCACTGAACACATCACTGTGCATGTGTATGTAACTATTTCTATTAGACTCAGATATGAGCTAGATATTCATTTGCTAATTTTACTGACCGGTGTGAGCCAAATGGACTTAATAAGTCATTCCATCACAATAACCCTGCTGTTTATATACTGCACATGTGCTGAAGTCAATCTCTTGTTGCCTATGTTCAGCAGCAATGTTCTGGCCAATTAACACAGTGTTTCTGTATCATTTCAAAGTTATAGGGATGTGGTCTGGGCATAGTGTGCAAACAGGACATAAGACATCAGAGACTGGGCTTTGCATCCTGACTGAGTGTTCTTGGGCAGTTATTAAATAAAAGAAGTTGTGGTTTTAGTGAAATGTTTATACCAAAAATGTCTTTAAGTATCAAACAGTTGACTTTTAAAATATTTTAAATATCAATCGTTCTCTAACCTCAACAAAGATCTGTGATTGTCTAAATCCAAACCATGAATTATTATTTAATATGCTTGAATTGTGGTAAATTGTGCTGCAAGAGCTCATGATGTACTCTAGTCTTGACACATTACAGGTACATTATTAACAACTTCTTCTAATTATGTAGCTTTGTCATTATTATTATTAATAATAAAGTAAAAGAACATTTTTGCTGGGTAAACATGCGTTTTTTTTAATTAGTGGATTGTCATTAAATGTATTTAGAAATTATATATAATTGTTTTTATGCAAGTTATCTATAGAGCAGAAATATTTTTTATTTGCTAATTTCAGATTTTCACTTTTTATTTGAGTGTACGTTGAAATTTGGGTTTGAACTGTTTGCCGGATAAATCATAGCAGTTTAAAGATGTTACCTCGGGCTCTGGGGGTGAATTAGTTAATTGTTTTCTTGGCATTTTTACATTACATTACATTTATTTTATTGGACAGTAGAGATAGAGACAAATGAAGAGAGAGAGGGGGGTATGGCATGGAATCAAACCCCCATCATCAAAAATATCTATAATGAAAATAATTATTAATTTTAGCAGACCTCATGTGTGCAGCTTTGTTCAGTGGGATAATGCTAAAATATGTGATGAAAAAAAAAACATTTGACAAAGAAAAAGATAAAAATAAGGGAGCATATAAATGACTCATTTTGGCTAAAATACCCAAATTGGCAAAGAATGTGCTGTTCAAACACAGCGAAGCTTAATGTTTTGGCCTCCATGTCTTCTTTTATATTTTCTCCTCGTCTTATTTCTCTGTCTGAGATGAGTGTAATCCTGTATGCTTGGATAAGAACACGATGGTCAGCTTGTGTTTTTCAAAGTGACACTGACATCAGGAACTCATTCATTTTAATGCCGACTCTCATTCACTTGCCAGGTCATGCCGGGCCACCCACAAAGCAAAACTACTTTTAGAAATATCAGAGCATCAAGAGCGTGCAATTTCACACCAATGTGGGGGGAGGTATATGATATTTTAAAGTCAGTATTTCAGCATCTGCTTGATATTAATGCCTCAAACCATGCATTATGCCCGATGCACAATTCATGATAATATATTAGTGGCATCAGGGGGAAGTGGGTTGCATTTTCAGTCTGGTTAAGTACATTTTGGCATGAGTCCCGTGCTATCTCGGAGACAGGTTGGCTTCCCAGCCTCCCACAGTTTTGCAGTAATGAAGGAGCTGTCTTACCCAAACAAACAGGCTCTCTGGAGATGTACCTCAACTACCTCCTTAATCCAGGAAGTCTCTCTTATCTCCCCACAAATGGCCCCGTAGTGAGGCACAGCACACTGCAGTGTCATTCATCAGTTAAACCCCAGAGCGATCAAGCAGGTACGCTTGCTTCACGTTGGGAAAGTAAAAAGTGACAGCGTGCGCTCTGGTGGCAGAGTTCAGAGCTCCAAGCTCAGTTTTGTCGGTCAGACGTCAATCTATGTGTCAGAATACTGAATCCACACAGAATGACAAGCTTTTGTTTTTTTATTGGCAGATATCAATACCTCTATTACCCGAGTCCCCCTGGTGTGGCGGTGCTGTTCTGTTGGTCATTGAGGATTTTAAGCTTATTGTACTGTGACATTTGTCATAAATCTTTTAAGACGAGAGCTTGTTCAATACAGTTTAAGTATTTTGAAGCATGCTGTTCTCAGACACTCTTAATAGGATCTTATCCATCACGTAAAAATCATATTTTTCTATACTTCTATTTCTGAAACCAGAACAAATTCTGCATGTTTTAGCTTCTTTTGTTTTGACTAAAAGCTATTTTATTCATTATTTATGAATTGAGAACCTACTAATAATCTTAGTCATGTAGAACTTGCATAAATTGCATGATCTGAATTATTCAATTAAAGAGTCGAAGGTTGAAGGTAAAAACAAAGAATAAAAACGTTATATACAATCAAAATATTTTCGATCTTCTGACACTTCCCTGTTTGCCCACATTTGCTTTAAAGCATACTTTGGTATATTATAATAGGAATACTAGAATAACTGCAGAGTTCTTACACAATTCATTGTTATTTGTATCCATTCTTATATTTTTTATCATTGAGCTGGTTACACACTGCCCTATGCCTTGTATTACAAACGCGCCCTGCATGAACCCTGTTGTCCAGTTTGTTCATCACATCATTGACAGTTTACAAAATGAAGAGAGGATGGCTGCTGATTCTGATGACTCGTCCAAAGAGATGGCAGAGAGACGTCCGACAGTGTTGACACAAAGAAGACGGGGCAGAAGCGGCGGGTTAGCATGGGAGTCAGGACTGGCAGCGGAGAAAAATCATTTGTGGAGGAGTTGTGACACTTGGCGCCGCTCATTAGATAACTTCACAGAGAGCTAAAAGCTTTGCTTCTCCCACTGAACACACTCCCACACACAGCATGACTGGAGCATGTCAGACACCGTGCTGTCCAATGAAAACCAGGAACACCTCCGACAGAAAGTTTGTCAAAAATGACAAGACGAAAGAAGAGAATGTTTATATGGTGCACAGGTATATTATAAATACTGCAGGATTTTTGCAGGAATAGTACTTAAATGGAAGAAGAAGAGTTAACAAATCACATCATAATAACACACACACACACACCTTCCTAATCAAAAATAATTTTCATGTCACACATTCCAGTTTTAAATTAAAAGTTTTTCATAACACTTCATAGATTTAATGTCTGGATTCTATTAAAACTTCTAATAATAATTATGATAATCACAATCATAATTATAATTCCACAATACAAAATTGATAAGGGAAAAATATAATAATAAAATAATAATCTTAATGAGTTCCGTGCATACAGAATGTTCAATGTGTAATTCAATAACAAATTTATAAAATAAATTAAAAATAATAAGTAAAAAGATAAATAAAAGGACTAATTTGACTTTTTATTGATTTTTTCATTTCAATATTTAACTAATATTTGCTTACACCATAGATCTTAGGCTGTTTGTTCAGACCTGTGGTTTGTAGCTTTGTTCCAGTTCAAAGACAGATGATACATGTGCCCCTTGGTTTGTGTCTGTTCACACGGAAACATTCAAACAGACCAAAAAGTTGCTATTCATAAGCAAGCTGTTTCCTCATTGGTCAGAAATCTTACAGGTAGGATTCACCTCATGATGCTTCTTTCTCTTCCTTTGATGTCTTCCTCATTATAGAACCAGTGTTCAGTAAAAATAAAATATCCAGTTCCACAGAGCATCTAGACTGTGATGGCCTGCTTGTATTGCCCCTCATTGTGTGGGTGTGTGGTTGCTGTGTTCAAATACGCCCAAACAAACCTAAGAGTGAAATATTACAACAACTGGTCCAAACAAGCTACGTCTGAATACACCCTCAATAAAATACCTGCTCTCTCTCTTAGCTCAGCTATGGCTGAGTTGTTCCCTCTCATCTTGTGTTTATATGCTTGTGTGTTAAATAGCCGAGCAGTTTCCCATTACTATCAGTTACTCTGAGGCAGATTTTGAGCCAGTTGCTAAGAGCTTTCATCCAACAGTGTTGATCGTTAATACTGATCTGTACATTTTTCCAACTAAAGCTCTTATAAAGAGCTAAGACCATAAGACTGTGTTTGCGAGTTTAGCAAGTACGCCAACAAGGCAACAAGGAGCTGGAGAGAATTGGAAACCGAGTGCGCAGCCGGTTCAGAAAGCTGAAAACAGCTGTGTTTTTACAACCACTGAAACACAACGCTCGAAAGGATTCTTTTTTTTTTTTTTTTTCCATCGGCTACCCATACCGCACCTGCCATTTCCATCACAGCCATGTGGTCACAAAGGGAGCAGTATATCTGTCAACAGGATCAAGTGCTCAATAGACCCCGCAAGCCACTCAATCCTTCAAGACACCCTCTCCACTGGCCTCAGCAAAGCCCCAAAACCCCTCAACTGGGCCATCACAGCCCGATTCATTCAGGATATCCTACCACTTTCTGTAAGGAAGATACTTCCTTCACCTGTCCAAACTGTCCAAACTACCTGGGGAGCAGGGTGTTACACATACAGAGGCCATTTAGTATAGCTGCTCTCCAAAATTTGACATGTAAGTCTGTTTTTGAACTTGACACCGAGACATTTGTTTTAGAAAACTTTAGGGTAAACATCCTGCTGCACCAAGCTAAAAAATTATGAAGGTTCATACGAGACTGTCCCGGTCTGATTTTTTTGTAGGTTCTGAGTAAATGTCAAACTAAACATCACCTGTCATATTTACAAGCAAGAGACACGGCATATAAAAAGTCACTGGCCCTCATAAAGCAACTTGTCATCGCGGCTCAGCCCTAAACCCAACGTCGGCATTAAATAGTTTGGGTCCTACGCCATCCTCAGGTCTCACATGAGTGTTAGTATCGGGTGGGCACCCTTAAAGGTGAAAACCCCCCTCCCAAAAAAGAGAGAAGGAAATGGAGAGACTGGTTCAAACCGCTGGGGATTGAGGAGGGGTCACAGCGGATCAGCTGGGTCTTCCTCTCCCACAGAGAAGGGAAAACAAATCTTAATCACCTCTAGCACTTCACACACAAAGGGTCCCGAGACGTGAGGGCAGGAGTGCTGGCAGAGAAGACGACACAGGCCTCAATAACTAATGAAAAACCCCCACAGGGACCAAGTCGTGGTGGGGCCTGACGCCTTCAGGACACCTTCAGTGTGTGTTTGTATATTTCTAGTGCTCAAATTCAGCTGCACTTGTACATATGGGTGATGTCGAGTAGGCACAAGGGATCTCTCCTGATTAATGTAGTGTTGGTAATTCTGCATTAAGGGCATGTTTACATCTGTTGAGTGTATAGAAGTGTCCGCTGAATGTGCGAAAGGAAAAGAGTGATCGACATAGAAGAGGAAAATGAGTGTGTGCAACGGCGAAGGTGGCTCGAATGTGTGTTTGTTTATTCTCTTCCCTAGTTGGCAACATCCTCGGTCCACCCTCGTCGTCCTCCCCCATCCTTCGTCCATGAGGCATCTCACGAGTGGCAACGACGAACCCCACCTGGCATACTGGTGACGGCGCCATCTGGACGCGGACAAGGCTCGCCATCGGGCCCGCAGTCAGTACCCACACTGCCAGTGTGGTGTTGTTTAATGAGCGCATATGAGCAAACATTTGACTGCCAGGTGGCGTTGCTGCCACGCCATGCCGACCAGGCAGGGTTCTGCCATTGCTATTCAAACCCGGGGGCATCAAAGGGGGGCCTTGGATTTCCAAAGTAACTAAGCCATAATCCACCTCCTTATTGGTCCCATTCATATTGAAATACATGATCAGAGGAGCTGAGGAGGCCCTAATCTTGCCAATGAGTGGTCCGGCACAGCTGCAGGGATAAAGTCAGAGTATGAGACCACCAGTATATTAGAAAAACTCAGGCCTTACTGATTGGATTAGGAGAGGCGAGGGAGGGGGAGGCGGGCGGCCTCGGGGGTGAGGAAATGTCATCTTCCAAGCGTTGTGTGTGGCGAGGTGGTCTTGGCAGTGGCGTCCAAGGATCAGGAGGTGGGGCAGACAAACTTTGTCCCGGGGTTCGGTGACCCGCAAATGAGAAATCGGAGGGGGTGAGACGAAGAATGGCGACAACAAAATAGAAAGCAAAGGCAAGGGCTGAGTGTGTGAAGCCGGGCCTTGATAGCACCTCCCAGCCGCCCAGCATGAGATCGTCTCGTATTAAGTTGTAGCATGGCAGTTTTGAGGAGGGAAAGAAAGAGAGACAGAGAGAGGACTAAACCGGGCATTAGCTGTCGACTTAAAGGTTTGTGCTGGTTCCTCTGGTAGGAAGAGCCGCCCCGTTTAAGTGTGATTGAGCGTGGCTTAGATGGGGATCAATGGTTATCCCCTCGACTGTTTTGTTTTGAGGTTTCTTTTCTGTATTTACTGTGAGGAGAAGAAGAAGCCATTTTGTTTCACAAAGCAGGAGCCAAATATTTCCATAGTTGTATGTCTGGCACTGGCAATGTGATTTATTCAGTTAAACGAGTAAATACATCCCAAATGCAAACTTCATTATTTATTACTATAACACTCTTTATTCTTACTCTAGTCTGATTTTTTTGACAAAGACTGTAAAACTGTCAAACTTTAAATACGGTCAGATCTGAAGGATCGTCCTCTGGTGCTATTTTGGGAGCGCTGATTGCCATAATGAACGTCAAAACAAAATATCAAATACACACCTCACGTTACCGATGTGTTGCTAAAGTCAAAGTTATAATCTACATTTATAATTCTATTTTTTTATTAACAGGATGTATTAAGAGCAACAATCAGTCTTACTCCCAAAGCCTTTGCTTGTGGTTGCTTGTGATATCTTTTTGTTTTAACAACACAGAGAGATAAAAAAAAAAAAATCAAGATAAATCCTTTTTGCACTTTAACCATAATAAAATAATAAAACAAAAATCAAATAAATAAATAGAATAAAATCATATCAATACATATAAATCAATAAGTATTCCATAAGTAGGAACATGTACATTTATGCATTGTTTGTGTATGAACATACAAAGGCTCGTATATATTTTTTATATATATTATATTATTTAATTCCTTTATAGAACACGTTGTGTATCAGGGATCATATGCAAAATATTCTGACCAAGCAATCTGATTAGGCATTCAGAATGTGCTTAAATATTAGTCATCCCAAAAATATGAAACTATATATAACTAAATAAATACTAATAAGTCCACTGGATGTGAACTTTAATAAAGTAATAAATCAGATTGAAGAAGTGTCAGCTTTCTCTTATGAATATTTTGTATTTTATGGTGCTGTTAGACGGCTTAATTAACCAAAGACACACAAAAGCTCAGTGCATTGTGCAGTATTAAGCTGAAACAAACTAACATTGTTTTCAGATTTCACAGATGAGCAGCAGCAAAGAACCACACAGGCCGCACTGAGCTGACGATGGATTTTTGGCTCTTGGTCCTCCTGCCTGAGATGTTAAGTCTGGACTGACACTCAGCGTGCTGTTAGGATCGAGTTAAGGCGACAGACATGAGTCTGTTTCACATTCCCTCATTATAACAGCCTATCCACATCTTAGCTGAGGATATTAAAGACATGGGTTATTGAATCATAATTTGTCCCAGCCATGATGCAAAGAATTCATATATAAATATATAGTTATATATAATTATAGTTATATAATTTCTTTTAGACAGGCCATGAAAAAGATTCAAATGTAGATATTATACTGTATGCCTCATACAGACAGATATGAACAAACACACACACACAGGTGGAACATCTCATCTCAGCCATTCTTTGAGTTTGTGGACGGCAGACTTTCATGGAATCCATCTGCAAATTCATCCAGCCGCACTGGAAACCCGTCATCACTTCTGCATTCGACTGTGAGTGTTGTATGCCAGGCACATTTCTCTGTAACGTGTTAAAGATAAACCTTGAATCCAGGAAAACAACATTTTAATCTGGCAGACCCATCGAAAATAGAATATTTTATTCCAGTGGAATCAAGGTACATTGTGTCTTCATGATTTAGCTGTAGAGACTCTTCATGAAAGCATCTTTTAACTGGAGGGTCCAAAGTCCAAAGTCCCAAAAAAATTTCAAATTGGACCACCATTGGGAACATTACATATTAAATGTCATATTTGAGTGTGGTGTAGAAAGACATTGTTGTGCCACAAACAATGCACAAATTAAAGGGTCTCTTTTTGTTTTTCATTTCTTGTGTACGAACTACAAAAACAGTGCACAGTACATTTAAAATAATAAAAATGAAACATTGTTATAAAGGTTCTGAATTACTTGTGACAAAATTGTTCCCATAATTTAGAGGAAGAGGATAAAGACAGTTCTGTATTTATTTTTGCTCATATCAGTATACTTTAATAGGCATCTAAAATTTGGATGGATGCGGTGGGTCATCATGCTTACACTGGCAAAAAAAAAAAAAAAAAAAAAAAAAAAGGTGCACAACATTGTTATTGGTATATTTGTATGAATAAGAATTTGAGTGCTGCATACCTGCAGCATCCATCATGTCACATTATCCCTGTAAGTGTGCTGTAAGGGTCACTCCAGTCCACAAAACAAGTGTCAGCTTCGGTCCCTGTGGGCTAGGAGAGCTAGTTCAACAATGCTATTGTCCCTCAGAGAGATCTACCGTTGATTGAGTACCCCGTTGAGAGAGCGCAGCAGTTGCCAGACAAATATTAAAATGTCCGGAGCAACAATGGCGAGTCAAGTGCAAGAGCTCATTATCCATTGTGCGGAGCGTTACGTTCACAATAAAAATAAAAAAATAAAAAAAACATTTACACGGAGCTCTTTATGCAAGAGCTGTAATAGAGTAAGTTCACTGTGGACTGTTCACAGTTGATCAGGACGGACTGAACGGTCTGCTTGATCCTTTTTCAAAATGGAATAATCAACTTCTTGCTGCTAACTGTGTTTTGTTCATTTTCTTTCTACATATTTAAGTCCAATGTCATACACCGTCCTCCCAAAGGTATTTGTGTTAATCCTTAAATATGAATAAAACCCAGCATGAAAAAGAATAACTGACTGGCACTTTTCCAAAGCAGTTAGGCCTCCTTTGGCATGGCTTTGACTTATGACAGAGCACATTGCTCACAGTGTAAATAGCCACTAATATTTTCCCCGAATTTACTTAATTATAGCCACATATATTTTCCTTCTCAGCATTGCAGGGGTTTTGGATGGTGCCCTCCTTCTGCTGTTCAAGCTCACAGCCTGTGCCAATATAGCTGTCTGCAGATCTCCAGCCCCAGTGCCCCCTGGGAGTTGGGTGACAGTTTGTGTCAGCTGCGTCTTTTACCTGTCGTCGAGGAGCGGCTGCTATCCTTCTTCGTCTTTCCTCCACCGCTGCGTCAGGGGGAGGAGGTCCGTCTTTTTTGGCCGCTCGCATCAGAACGGCTCCTCGCTGGGCGACATTCCACTGCAACGCCAAGGAGCCCCACAGCTATTCATCTCCATCTCTGCACCTTTCGGGGTTGGTGACGTCCCATTTCACTAGCAATCCCTCAATCGACAGCTGAGCGCCTGGCTATCTGGCTGGTTAGGCGTAACGGTTGTATATTCTTACATGCTGAAATAGCAGCCAGTGAGTGAGTAGGTGAGTGAGTGAGTGTTGAACTTGTCAGGGTACCACCATGTTTAGTCAGTGCTGAGGCCTTCAAGGGGCACAGCATGGCAAGCAGCAGTGTGATACCGCAAATGTCACAAATCTCCAAACAGCCCTGGGAGTACTAAAGAGATGTATTCAGTAACGTTGACTATGAGATAGATCTGGTGACGGATCAGCTCAATTACAGCAGACTTGCTTTTGGTTTCATTCGCTAGTTAACCCTAGAACACTAACGTTAAAATTAGTAACACCATCACTAATGTCAGGTATATTTTACCTGATATAATATCCCGGATAAAATACAGTTTTCATCAATTCATGAAAAAGTATAACACTGTATGCCAAATTGTAGTACTCTTTTTAATTTCCCAATATACAATATCACATGAAATACAACACATGAAAAAAAGGTACCATGGGGGACCCTTTAAAAAGGACCCATGCAACTCAGACAACAGCAACACAATGAAAATCACATAACAAGAATTGTGTGGGTGAAAGTCACCAGACCAGTGTTCTGGGGTTAAATACCCATCTGCCTATCATTGCTGGGCATCATCTAATCACATGACCTGCTGTAAAATGTTTCATTATCAATCAGAAGCAGTGCTGAAGTGGTAGTTATTGCAACAATTCAGCTTGCAGCAGCTGCGTTATGTAACCAAAACAACTAATAACCCATGTTTTATCAGATGATGTCTATGTAAAATGTTGATATTTCAGTCAGCTTTAGATCCATTAAAGTGCCACTTAGTGCAATTCAAATGTGTCCAATGAGTTCCTGCAGAGTTAACATAAAAAAAAAAATCTAAAATCTCTAAATTGCTTTGTTTTATCACAGCACAAGTCGACGTCTGTTGACTCAGACTTCTCGTCCGTGTGACAACAAGAACAGTGTGAAACGGTTCAAGTTTAACTGTAACCCCTCAGATTATCCTAATTATACACAATAACGGGCTCAGTCCTTTGAAGGTTAATCCTCTCTTACCTCTTGATGTAACCACACGCTCCGGTAAAAAAGATCATCGGAAACCCCCTGGAATCGCTTCAACGCGTACAAACAGTGAGCTCAAACTTTGAGGAATACTCAACTTTGTGAGTATTTCTTGATATTTTGAGCATTCGACCACAATGCGACAAGCATGATTTCTTTTAAACAAACTAAATGAAGATTTGTGTAGATTCTGTTTATCCAAGATCTATTCAGATTTGTCACCTGCCGGCTTGTTGTTGCTTGCTGAGGACTCAGCAATTTTCAGCTCAGTGCTTATGTGATTTTGACTGCAATTTTGTCAGGCCTCGCTTGTAAATGAGAAAGACAATAAGGTAATCTCCCCGGGTTTACCTGAAGGAAAGTTGAAACATGCACACACTCTCCTAAATCCGTCTGCTTCTTCACTACTGCTGTGAGATGAGAACACACGACTTCATTCTCTGATCTCAACCCCTGAAGTTTCCACACCGATGCCCTTCATAAATATTTATGCCGTTCCTTAAAAACATATTTGTTTGATTCAGAGTTTACTCTAGATGAACACATTTTTCATGGTGTATCCACGTACCTGCTGTGAGGTCAGGCACTGTTATTGAAACCTGACAGAAGAATCATATGGTGAGCAAATGGATCCTGAAGAAATCAGAGATTTATCGTGTTTTCCTTGCACCTATGCCTTGATGTCATAAAATGTTATGACGTGTTTTCCACTGACTACTTTTTAAGCACATCACCAGACAGCAGAGACATAATTCACTCGCGGTCATAACTTAGTCAGGACAGCTTTTGTGAGAATGGTATGAACCTGCTACGAGTTAGAACTAAAGCACATGTACAAGACCCTGCCTGTGTTGTGAAGAGTTTTTAACTGTCTCTGTGGGTTAGCTGGACAGCACAGCAAAGCATTCATAACACAGACAGACACATCAACAGGCAGACATCAGACAGTAATCAGTATGTGCCGTGCACTGACAAATGGATGGAGGTTCAGTGTTGACACTTCCACATTAGTTAGAAACCTGCAATAAAATTTCCATTTTCTTTTCACATTTTGACTTTTAGCCCTTTAAGACGGGAATGGTTTATTTGCCAGCATAATATATATTATAACTAATATTTAAGGCAGGGTCATGACCTGATGTTAAATGGTTATGGAAAATATGGTGTATCTTCTGCAATTTACAAATTGTTGAATAAATGCAATTGCAATACAGTACTATTTTTATTTATTTATTTATTTTTATATTTATTAATTATGATATTTATTTATTTGAATATGTAATATGTATGTATTTTATATGTATTAATTATGATATTTATTTTTTTAATATGTAATATTTATTTATTTTATATTTATTAATTATGTTATTTTGTATTGTGATATTTAATATTTATTTATTTTATGTTTATTAATTATTTAAATAATTTATTTGATTATTTATTTTTTTATTTTATATTTATTATGTTGTTAATTATTTTTAACCCCATATTTTGAACATTGATTTTCAACATGGTCTTGACAATTTAAAGACATAATAAGAACCCTAAAGGAATTCATATGACCCATTTTTCATAATTCATATGAGTTTATTGTCTAAATGCAGCTTCAGAGGTGTTGACAAAAAAACATCTGTGAAAGAAACACAGTCACTTTTAACACGATCCTGTTGAAAAAAAAGAGACAACTTTGTCCCAAACTTCTTCTGTTAAGACGTGCTGCAATACAAACATAGAGTATGAATAAAATGCTATTATAAACATAACACTGTCATCTGAACTCATTGCACCTTGGAATTATACTCTTACCACATGAGGTCAGAAAGACAGAAGACACAGACCCGTCTGACGCAGACACACACATGCATGCAGCATTCAGTTCAAAAATGTTACACCATAAAGAGTTTTGGCAGTGATGATGTTTTAATTAAGCTTATATGTTTTGGTTCCTAGTTTAAACTTACTCATTTTCATTTGGATGTGGGGAGCTGCAAGGGTTCAAATTTGTCCTCTGAGTGATACGATTGGAGGACACTAAATCCTCGTTCTGTTAATTAAGGCTCAAAGAAATATTGTGGATGAGAGAAAATATCTTGGCAAAAAGCATCCGTGAGGGATGCTCATGGGAAATTATTGTTTTTAAGTTAATAAGTTGTTTTACTCTTAGCAGAGTGAGAGGGGATTTTGGGGATTCAAATCAAAACAAACAAAATGTCCAAATGAACTTAAGAGCAAGGGAAGAATCTTTGAAAGGAAATCAATTTCACACATGGTATGAACAAAACAAAGTCAGCTGAATTTCTACTTCAAAAGTGTTTATGCACATGCATCGGCTTGCACAGGCGCACACATAGAAAAAAAAGGCCCGTCAAAGATAAAACATCATGAAGGAGCCCACAATCTCTTCATGCTAATCAAGACAAATAGCTTCTACTGTAGCAAATTGAACAGGCTCCATTTAATGCTGCTCTAATTTTCATTTCTTATCTGAGCGTAGACGCGCCGTTCAAACAAATTGTGAACATGAAGGTTTGGATAATATTTAAAAGCTCGAACGCAGCCACATGATTAATGTGGTTACAGTTGGCAGATAAGAGAAAGACTAATGGCTCGGAGAGTCTGCCAATTTTATAGCAGCGTGACAGGCGATGTGAACCCTGCGGTTCTCTAACCTGCTCTCTGGACACTTTTCATTCAAGAGTTTCATTCAAAAATATGACAACATATCTCACTGACATATATAAAAACATTTTTACAGAACATAATTGCTGTTTTTTTTTTTTTTAACTGAGTACTTAAAATTGTTTTTTTTTTTTTCCAACAAGTCAAACAAAACAAAATGTCCATATTCGCATTTACATTTCAGTGCTGAATAAACACCTTTAATCTGTGTTAATGAAATATGACTATTATCATCACACGTGACAATGGGCCAGAAGTAAACAATTGTGTGAAGGCGAAGAGACAAAAACATGTTGTGCTTTTGTCAATAAACCTGTATGCATAATGACAGATCACACAAACAGATCCAATTCACATTTTACATCGATAAAGATAACATTTTTACACAATGAGGATTTCGCACGCTGCAGACAGTGACTGCTGATGTTAAAGCAACAATCATGGTGCACTGGTGTAAAGTGAACAACTGTTCACTGTAATCTGTCTACCTTTTCATATTTTCAGCAGCAGTATTTAAAAAAAAAATACATTTCGTACTTTGCATGTTTTGTGTATCGGCGTATGAAGTTAAATACTGAACTAAAGTGTATCTGACAAGTGTGACATCAGCTTGTTTGTTGGACAACAAACTGCAATTTGGTATAATTAATATATATCAAAAAGTTTAATCATAGAATTTGGAATTTAGACATAATATTCAATGGATAGACACTATAAAGTAAGTTAATGATCCTCTAGTATACATGTTATTATTATCATTAGTATCATTATTGTCAATGTATACATGTGTCATTTATCTACCATAAAAGCAAACAATAGATGTGGCTGTATATATCATTGTAACATAAATCTGAAATATATATTTAAAGTACAATATGCAGCTCAATCCCTTCATATTAATGTGACAATGCTTCTTTGTATGATCTGTTTCAGTGGATGTACTTTCATTCTTTGTCTTTGAAACTCAGTGACACATGATTTTGTGCATCACTGCTCCCCCTAGTGGAGTTACACCTCTGCTGCATTCATAAGAGCACACAGCACAGCACAGGATAAAGTTTAGCACAATCAGAAGTGGATGTTTCTCCCTGATATTCCTGTCGTTGGATTTGTAGAACACAAACACATTATGATGCAGAGCTGCAGATTTCAACTGAGGCAACAACAAAAAAAAAAGAGCCAGATCAGGCAAATCTCTCCCTTTATGTCTCCAAATATCAAGTGTGTCTCAAAGAGCAATGCTGCAACTGATCATTGAGCAATATTTTCCAGTTCAAGCTCTCCTTGAAAGAGCCCAGTTAGTGGTTGGAGTGCTGATCCCTCTGCCACTGGGCTCTGCAGCAGTTAAACCTGCTTTCTTAATGAGCTGAGAGGTGGTTAGTGCACAGACAGGGAACACACAGAGGCAATAAAATCAATTGGCTCCCCATCTCTCACCTCATTTATGTTTTTGTTTTTTTTTCACATAAAGCCATGACATCTACAATTAATGTTACATTTGCTCAATAAATAGATATGTTGCTACATAAAAACAGTGAATATGGTTGCACTCAGAAGTATTCCAGGATTCCTTATGTTTATAGCCCTTAATATAACATTACCTTTTTATGATTTTTTTTATTTCCAGGCTGGTCCAATAACTAAGTTCATGCATTTACTTAACAGTGACTACATGGACTTCACCGCAAAGTGCAATTTTACAAAACACATGATGAGTTTATAAAATATGATGCACGGTATATGGATGAAACTACCAAAAAATACAGAAGGTAGTATCAACCTTCATCAACTACAACTTTAAATAAATAATAATGATCCTGAATGTAATTATATAATACTGACTGGGGTTATTCTGCATAATGCAGTAGTATTTTGATGTGAGTACTTCTGTAGTTGCACTGATGGAGTAGTGCAGTATTGTTCTTTTCCCTGCAGTAAGTCGCTGATCTGGATACGTCCTTCATTTGTGGATTCTTCTATTATCAAGCCTCTGTGCTGTTTACCCCGACAGTCATTGCTGTTTATCGTCTGCAACATGCTGCCACTGAAGTTTATTCTCATTTGAGAACTCCTTAAGTCACTTTGGCTAGGATAAAAGCCCTAAAATGAGCATAGAGTAGTGGCTGTGGGTGTTCTGTGGGCCCCTGCAGTACACTTACTTGTCAGGGCAGGACAGAGCTTTGGGGTGGGTAAATCTGCCTCCAGTGCCCCGGGGATGAGGGATTACCCTGGGCTATTTGGCTGCTTCCAAACAGGTGAGGAGCCAGGTTAGACATGACAGACTTTGTTGGGGTGTCCAGGGCTTAGGGATATTACTTTAAAAGCATCTTGGTGGGTGTTCCCGGTGCTCTCTCCCTCTGTCTTCTCCTGGTTGTTTGTTTGTCAGTCATTAGAGAGCAGGCATTTTGTGCGGGTAGTATTTCTTAATCCAAATGGTAGTGATTACAGGGGAGGTCAATAGAAGCTAATAGCGTGCACTCTGGAATTAGGAATGCAAACATAATCAGCTTTAAATGATGAAGTCATCTTGCATTGTGTTGTATCTTAGCTTATTTCTCCTGAAGACTTTTCTGGGGAAGAATATCGTCAGTTTTGCCCAGCGAGGATGATCAAAGTACTCAACTGGCACTGTCACCAGGCCCACTCATCAGACATAAACCCTATCTAGGCTGAGGACTTTGTGTGCCTTAATAAAGTCCTAATCACTGGGAATCATTGTTTATTTTCTGTTGCACTGGCCCTGGGGCCACACAAATTTAAACCCTCTGGCGCTGTGGCTTTCCCTCAAAGCCTCACATATCCGCTAAATACCAGCAGAGATCTGAGACTCTTCCTCAACCGTCCCTTTCATTAATGTTTGTGTAGGTGACCTGACTCGGCCTCTCTGGTACCAGTTTGATCCACTAATGGTGAATTGGCTATGCGTTGCACAAAATATAGAGTTTATTCCACAGGACAGGAGTTATTTGTCACTTGTTTTGCTCTTCCTCAAACTAGTCTGGTTAAGAGCAGCAATTTAATGCTGAAAAATACAAGATATCTGGAAAATGTCAATGTAAAGCTAGACTTCTGTCATAATACAGAGTACATAAGCACTGGAATAATAGACAAAGTATAGTTTTTTTTAACAAGCACACACAGCAATCTGGTCTTTTTTGTTGCACGAATGCTTAAAAAGTTCTGCGTATTTGCCGTAGCGAACAAATGTTTTTAAAAGATTTGATAGTCTAAGCTGGCAGTATTTATAATGTGGATGTGTGGATCTTGGACATTGTGGATATCACGACACCATCTAGTGGATTTTTACAGCCACAGCAGAGACTTGTTCTGCCCTGAATAAAGGCCAGTCAACAAGGTGCCTGAAACAAGTCAACACCAAATTATTTAAAAAAAATAATATCAGGCCACATGTGTCACTTTATAAAGTGTCTGTAGACCTGACATCTCAATAAGCAGCAATAAACATCCCATCCCAATTATCATTGACTGTCACTGATATTCATATCAAGGCCAGATTTTCCCCGTTTGCTCAGAGAACATCCCATTCACGCAAATGTGTTTGCTCATACTCTCAAGACATGTGGGCTGAGGAATGAAATATCAAACAGGACAACTGTTTAATGGGATGCACGCACACTCACACAGCCACACACACATACACAATTTTGCATGCATGCAAACACACACACACACACACACGCCCATGCTGCATTTCTCAAACACAAGCGGAGTGAATCTGTGAGCACACACTTACTGACACTCCACACCTCAGTCTCCTAAATGATAATTAGTCCTTCATCATGCCTGCTGAATGATCAATGACAGCGCTGTGGGTTTTACATTAATAATTTGTGGAGGAGGAGAGAGTGACAGAGAGCGAGGGGAGCGGGAGATGTGTCCTGTTGTGTTCTGGAACAGGGGAGGGCTAGATTACCCATGTGCCAGGGGAATCTAATGCAATTATGAATGTTTGCTTACACCATGTGTCCCCTTCCGTCTGCGCAGCGGCATCGGGACTGCACCCAGCGGGTGTCCCCATCCTCCCATTCAGCTCTCTTGTTTGTTTTCAGTATTTACCCCCCCTCCTTCTTCTTCTCAGCATCCCCCCCCCCCCCCCCCCCCCATTTGCCCCTGCCTTCAATATCACTAATTAAAGTAAACTAATAAGGGTGGGGGAGGAACCAGATTGAACTCTACCGGCAACTCAAAAGTCAAAAGAGACATTGAGGGAGACATTGTGTGTGTGTGTGTGTGTGTGTGTGTGTGTGTGTGTGTTGTGTTTGGGTGTTCTGGCAAAATATACATTATTTATAATGCAAGAAAGAAGTCCACATAGGGAGAGAGGAGGTTTGTTTAAGAGATTAGCGATGGCCTGCTTATTAGCTTTAGCTCTCATTCGAAGTCATTTGCCTTTTCTTCGACACTCACATGCAAACCACGAAGAAGTAGCCAGATCACTGATTAAAATCCATTTTGACTTTTTTTTTATTTTAATCCTTTTATGAGTTGACATGAATGCATCTGTCAGAGAAAAGAGGATAGCTATACTGCTATGCAGATAGATAGATAGATAGATAGATAGATAGATAGATAGATAGATAGATAGATAGATAGATAGATAGATAGATAGATAGATAGATAGATAGATAATCAAATATCCATATGTAATTATTTGGGGATTGAAATGATGCCCTTTTCAGCCCTGTTCTGACTTTCTTATTTTGACTATACCCTGGGACATAGATGACATTTCTTTTTGTGTGTATTTAGTGCCAAGGATGATATTAAGCTAATCTGCCCATGCTCCTGTTTGCTCTTAGGGATTTGGGAAGTATAGGCAAACATGCAGCACACAGGGACTCCAGCTAAGATGAGGAGCGACAGAGAGACTTTTTGGTAAAGCAATGTAGCCGAGGAGGTGGCAGCGGACTGTTGGCTTTCTCAGTGTGACGTTGTGGGAATATTGTCCACATCCAAACCTCCCTGGTTAGGATTACATTATTTGATGTTAAATCCGTTGCTGAAGTTTAAATCTGTGTGTACCTGCTGACAGCAAAGTTGACCTCGCAATGTGAACCTGCTTAAAAGCTAACTTCCCAAAGGCATCAAGGATTTCTGCTGCTCTGCTAATGTGAGATTAGTAAGAGAGGGGGGGTCATACTTTGGGGGAAACAAACATTTTTATCACAAAATGACAAATAAGAGCATAAGTGCATGATGCAAAATGACCATGATGTAACATTTTAATATGGTGTTACTATGTTATTTATTAATGATGTTATTATGTCATTTATTAATGAAATGAATCTACATTCATTACATTTATACACATACATATTGTATGGGATATTGTATGGGAAATGACACAAACAGCAGCAGTAGCTCAGTGTGGACTAGTACTTAAAGAGGTGTCAGTTCACCTCCTGAGCACCCCCAAAGTGCCCTTTAACAAGGCACTGACCGAACCCCCAACTACTCCCACGGTACCCTACATGGCTGCCCATCACTCCACCACCTCTCAGATTTGCACATGATTTAAAGTCCTTTGTTTGTGTGTGTGTGTGTGTGTGTGTGTGTGTGTGTGTGTGTAATACTTGAGTGAAAAGATAAAGAATTTCCCCATTCAGGGATCAATAAATTTCTTATATTATACTACAGATCACAGATTCATATACACACTACAGACACCCCAACTTTCACTTCAACAAGGCCTACACAACATACACATCATATATACACTATTGCCTATAAGTCATTTCTTGAATTGGTTGTAGTTGTTCATTTTTGTTGTTGTTTTGTACTGTCATTGCCATTAATTGTCAACTAATTAGAACCACAAATTAAAGGTCCAATGTGTGAAATTTAGGTGTGGTTGGTAGAAATTAAATATAAGTGTGTCTTCAGTAGTGTATGATCGACTGAAACTATGCTACCTGTTCTCGTTACCTTGAATAGCTACAGAAAGAGCGGGTCCTCTTCCTTAGAGTCCACCATGTTTCTACAGAAGCCCAGAACAGACAAACCTGACTGTACACTTAAGGTCGCTCCTACATGCTTGGACGGAGAGTAAAGGCAGGGGGTATTCAGTTGTTTGCTATCTTTGACTTTTCACTATTTTGCTTTCATTGACATCAGCTCTCAACCAAATTTCTTTACTGCCATGGCCTGTGCCTGACATCTTTTGTTGTATACTTATAAATAAAGTGCAGTCTAAGTCTAAGTCTAAGAAAACGTAACATAGAAACTGTACTAAACTTCATACTATACTATACTCATACATACTATTGGGATTGATTAAAAACTCTCAGTTTGATCGTTATAGCTACAACTAGTTCGTCTTAATTACACCAGCTTTATGAACTGTTACAAAATATAATAATGTGGTAAAGAATAATTGAATATGCCTTCATCATTCAGCATATTTGACTGGCTAAGAGCTACACTTTAAATATATACGTAAGTGTAAATTCAGCATTACTCACTTCAGTGCATGCCTGCCAATGTATAATTGAAAACTATGGGATGCCTGACAATGAGTAATGGTCCAAGGCACTTATGATAGATCATTTCAGGTTTCTTTTCTTTTCACCACAATTACCAGCCAAAGAAAAGTGTTTCAACTGTGTTCAGTTCGAAGTGTATTTTTTGGGACTGGCCCAATCCTTTTGTGGTTTGGCAATAGACCAAGACACAGTGATTTGGGAGCCTCATCTTTGGACAACAGTGAGTTGTCAGCAGGAGGAAAACAGAATGATGTACTTTACTGTGGTGGTTTAACAAGGTAACTATGACTCAACACACACTCATTTGGAGCAACCCTGGCAGATATGTCAAACAGGACAAATGTAACAAACTGCTGCGACAACCCAAGGGTCTTTTTCAGTGCCAAGCACAAGAAGTGCAAAAGCATTTTTCTCAGTGGTGCAAGAAAAAGTTGACCCAGGTACTATTGAGCCTTATTATAAGAAACATTTGATTACATTTGTATACTTGCCATTTTTAGCTGTCAAAGCCATCTAAAGAAACTTAAAATGAGAAGAGCAATTATTATTATTATTATTGCTAATAATAGTAATAAAATAAATTCTTTCTGACAGCCACTGAGCATTTCTGATTGCTTGATTATTCCAAAAGCTACAAGCCTGTCTCTATTCATCACATACTGTATAAGGCATGATGTTGGGAACAAGGTATATTTCTAATCTAATAAGCTCATATGTACTGTACAGTGTGCACTCACGCTAGCAAGAAAAGCAGTTTCTAAAGTCTTAATTTGCTGCCATGAGTGCGTTTGTTGTCGCGACACTAGTTTAAGGTAGAATGAAACACCATTCACAATCTGCACTGATACTTATGTATTTTCTTTTACCAGTCACAGCAGACTGTCCCACCATGAGCTCCGTTTGCTCTGTTTTGTTTTTCCTTGCCACTGTGTCCAAGTATTTGCTCATGGTGAGAATTATTTGGTCTCTGTAAGTAATATCATAAGACCTATACGAGTGTCCTGAGATAACTTCTGTTATAATCTGGTGCTATGTAAGTGTAAAATCAGGATTTATTTTCGTGAAGATGAAATTTTATAGATTTCCTTATTTGGCTCAGGTTCAGTGAGAGAACTGGAAGAATTTAATTAATAATAAGTATTTGTATTATATTCCTTCATTCAGAACAGGAACTATATTTTATGGTACACCTTTTATATAATATAAGTGAGTGTTTATATTGGCGGAGTGACATTTTTGGTGGGTGCTGAGTTGTCCTACAGTTGAAGCAGACATTAAAGTATTCACGTTACACAGAAGAAGCTATCCCTGAGGCGGCGTTTGGCTCGGTTGGTGGGGTCCTTGCTGTGGAGGCCCAGGGTTCGAATCCGACCTGTGGCTCTTTCCAGTGTGTCGTTCCCCATCTCTCTCTCTCCCCACATTCCTGTCACTCCTCAGCTGTCTATGTCAAATGGAGCTTGAAAAAGGCCCCCCCCAAAAAAAAAATCTTTAAAAAAAAGCTATCCCTGAGTATTTGCTTGACCTACAGCCCGAAACACATTTAAATTAGTAAAAGTCAAGTTTATAGTTAATGCTAAGAGTAACCCACACTAGTGGCAGCAGTGAGACTCGAACCCATGCCCCCAAAGAGCCTGTACTAACCAGTGTTACATAAACAAAAATGAACATTGGAAAATGTTGCAGATACAAAAAACAAATCATGGTAATAATACATAGAAGTTACAGTTGAACTGAAAGTTTTAGAGCACAGTAACACCCAAAAGAAATGACAGCATCGGTGAACATCCTTATTGTATAGTGAATAGACTAGATTGTTCGATATAGCAAACACAACCAGCAATTTCACACCAATTATATTCTTACAACCACACACACGCAAAAAAACATTCCCAAGAATTATCCAAGCCTCATGTGGCTGTGGAAAACAGGCGACCGGTAAACTGAGCAGGTTTGTGAGGTAGCTAAATCTCCCAGTACTTTCCTAGCGCTTGTGAACTTCTTCTCAAGGATTAGGGTGTAAACACACAGGGTCTGAGAGAAATACCTCCCCCTATCTTCAGCCCCTAAACCACATGAAATGACTCTGTTGACTCAATGTCGGCACTTGGAGAAAAAAGAAAAAGCATTGTGACAGAGGGGATAGGACCGGCTCAGAAGTCTGCTGCTGTGGATGTGTTCTGTCAAGCCCACAGGGTCAAATGTTCTTAGATATACAGAAGCTGCACTGTTAACATACTGTCTTTTCTGTGGATGCTATTTTTGGATCAGGTCAAAAGATTCAAAAGAACTAAAATAAGGCAAACTGCACTGCCTTGGTGTATGACTCCTTCCCACGCATGCTACAAATGTTCTGTGTGACCAATAAGGGAGAGACCAAACAAAGGAGTGCCATGATAGCACCTTAGAGCTAATCTCTCAATTACTACTTTGCTGCTGCTGTCAGACAAAACACAACAAAAGCTTAGACCCGTCACGCACAAAGACCTTTATGTATGTGTGTGTTTGTGTGTCTCTTTGGTAATAGCCATGTGTGGTCCGTCTAATCCCGTTCTTTGTTGTCTATTTCTGTTGCAACGTAACTATAAAACACTGACACAACATGATTGACATGTTACAAAATACAAAACATACGGTGTTGTATGGCTCAGTGTGAGGAGTATGATACAGTCATTATTAGGATATTGCATTACAACAAGGCCTCCAAAGTGCACTGTAGACTTTTGAGCCAACAAAATGTTTTTTATAGGGGCGCCCCGGCGGCATGCACAAAGGCCCGGGATTTGTTGCAGCAGCCTGGGGTTTGATTTCAACCTGCGGCCCTTTACTGCATGTCTTCCCCCCTTTCTCTCTCTCCCTACCTGGCTACCTC
The DNA here is from genome assembly GCF_000972845.2 of Larimichthys crocea. Lineage (NCBI taxonomy): Eukaryota > Metazoa > Chordata > Actinopteri > Sciaenidae > Larimichthys > Larimichthys crocea. Next base: position 939,822 of record NC_040011.1, on the reverse strand, counting down.
TAACCTCCTGTCACTCTTCACTCCATTAAACACTGTGTATCATTTATTCTAAAGATGTTAAATTGTTGCAGATAAAATAATCTGTCACTAACTAACAATAATACAGTCAGGTACCTATACTATATTACCGGACGGTGCACTAATGCAGTGGAAAAACTAGTTGCTCCTCCAAAACGCTAAGTAGTGGATTGTTCTGTCCTCGAGTGAAGCTGGCTATATTCCACTGACACGGGAGCTAAACCTAACCGTGTCAGAGAAAGGCTGGGGATGTCACAGGCAATGCCTGGCATTAGCCGTATAATGGCCAGGATTTGCTGATAAAACAGGGGCCTCACATTGGCAGTCTTTAGTGACTTAAGTGGGCCGTTCTTCCATAGCCGGTGGGGCTATACAGTATATCCATCACTCTATCTCTCTGTCCAACTCGCTATGTCTCTTTCAGACATTCTTTCCCCTTTAGCGGATCATTTGGAGATCTTAATACTTTTTTTTGACTGATTGTTACTAAATGGCAGCATGAACAACACCAGGACCCTGAAACAAAAGCAGCTGAATGCAATTCATCCTTTATTCATTTTATTATTTATACCTGGACCAAGGATTACATGAAATTCAAGAAAACAAACATTTAGAAATTGTACTAGGACCAAGTCAGAAATGTTATGATATAAAAATATCAGAAATCCAGGAAATAAATCAGTCTTTCTGGATGTTCACATTGAATTCTCACCACATCACAGTCATTTGGATGAAGACAAACAGCCAGAATGTGAAAATGAGTGCAATTCAGTTTAAATACAAACCAGACAACCTCATAGCACCTCATCCAAAACTCAAGAACATATACTGACTTGTTCTTTATGTACTGAGTGATATGAAATCATACAAATATAAGGCGACATAAAAACCACCACGACTAAGCTAGGGATAGCAAAAAGGATGATTTGTAGTTTTGCTGTGACATGCATCAAAGCCACACTAATTACCTTGTGTGTAAAAAGGTATTGGTGCATTATATTTTGTGTTGTTTTTAACAATAAAGCACTCTTTGTTAAAACAGGGTGTTTCCCTCGTACCTTTTTTTATGCTCTCATCATATTTAATGTACCATCATCTGTCTGTCATAAAGGAATAAAGCTTAATAAATAAGGGGAAATCTCTTGATCCCAATCTAAATATTGTGAAAGGCAAGGCTGCACTTTTTGACATTTTTTCCAGACATGCCTTTATTTGTGTGATGGCATTTACCTCATCTGACATTTCTGTTGTTTGTCAATTACCTTCATGGAAACTCGCGTCTGACAGAGCTGTTTCAGAGTTGCTGTTGTAAAGTAATGACAGCAAGAGGTAAAGAACACTAACATAGATATAAAAATGTGAATATGAATTCCTCATTTGCAAATGTTAGCTGTTTCTATCGCAATTCAGCACCATGACACTTTTTTCCCCCAAAGTTTTCTATCCGGTATATATGTAGAAACATTGCACAGATGTACGTGGAACATGACAAGACGGAGAGTTAAGACGTACAAAAAATGCCGTGGTTGTAATTCAGATAGCATGTCCTCCCTGTATCAGTTGCACAATGCTGTGACAATTCCAGAGGTTGTAGAGTTCAAACACAGAGGAAAAGGGAAAAAAAAGGTAGGAGACTTATGGTTGTCACTTTGGATAGTTTTCCCATAGATGAGGCAGACACTCAGACACATATGTCCCCAAAAAAGCCTTATAAATCTGTGAGCATGTCCGACATTCACTGATGAGGGTGCCCAGTCACATAACCACCTGTCAAAACTTGTCTTCCTCTTTTCTTTTGATCATCATTCTGCTTTCTGTTTCTCAAAAGCTTTCTTTACTTTGAGAGGGGGGGTCGGAGCTGTATAATCTGTGATTGATAGCACACAGGCAGAGGAGACCAACATAAGAGGAAGAGCACCACTTTATTTTCCATTTTAAATAAAGATGGAAAAGCAGGGGGAAACCACCATGGGTATTCATTTGATCTGAGAGGAACTTCAATAAAACAAATTCCTTCGACAGCTATTTCAGTCCTTCACTGAGAGGCATTCCCCAAACAACCTTTTGTCTTCTCTCCTGACAGCCCACAACTGTCATCTCAGCCCTTCTCCTCAGCTCCCTTTTAAATCAATATATAATATTACCAAGGTCGAAATTTGGTAAGCCTGACCACATGAAGCAGATACTTCTCCGCGGCTGATGACAGATCCAGTGTCTTTTACCCCATCTTCTATACAAGCGTATTCAATTCCAACTATCACTTCACACTGCTATCAGGAGCAGAATCACTGGAACAGCCAAGTATGACAGATGTAATGAGAATTTGTCTTGAGGTTGCTGAATACTTCTATGAATTACATTTTATATCACTTTACACAAGTCCACTGAACATTGTGTGGTGCTGCTCACTTTTAATCAAATATGCGATAAACAAAGAAAAATCAGAAGAGTTAGAAATACAGGCTCATTTGCAGATAGAAAATGTCTGTATGAAGTTAGATGGTATTCACAAGAACAGAAGCTTTTAGATGACATGGGACTGCCATCTAGTGGCCGGACTGGGTCACTTCGCTCCAAAGTCAAACATTGTAAACACTTTGTATAATATATATATATTTCTTATAAGAAAAATAGCATGATTGTCTATGCATTTGTATAAATTTTCTGATATGTTATAATGTAAACAGCCAGTACAGAGTCATATGCAAAATATTATTATTACAATTACACTGAATTCCATCGTCATTCCATCGTCTTATGAAGTAACCTCTTCAGCTGGAGCCTCTTTTTCCCAGAGCCTGATTAAAGTACGGATGCTAAAAAAAAGAAGAAAAATTGGTGGAAAAAAACTTGTCACATAGATACTGCTAAACCTCATACAGTATAAATAATAAAGACTACAATGATCTGAAAATTAAATCATTAAAACTGGAATGAATCATCATTTATTATGGAAGATAATTTAAGTTTGAAAATAAAAATAAAAACAATGTTCTCTGCTACTAGTTATTTTTATTTTATAGATAAGAGGTTCATCATAAAAACCATCTGCAAATAAATTGGTAAATAAATTAATAGTAAGCTGCAGCCACATACAGATAATATTCCCACACATCTTGGTGTGAAATATAAATAGGAGCATGGTAGTTTTAATGGTCACAGCTGAAGTTAAACAAACCACTGATTGGTCAATATATACAGGAAAAATGACCACAGGATGCTTTTATCATAGCATCAGAACACAGTTAGGAAGAAGTCAAATCAGGTCTTACCTTGTGCCACTTTTCAGTGTTTCAAAGGCCTGATTGATTTGATTCAGTGGGAGGTCGTGGGTGATGAACTCATCCAGCTTCAGCTTCTTCTCCATGTAGTCTTCCACCAGTTTAAACACACCCTCCACACTCTTCCAACCTTTAGAAGAGGATTAAAAAAAACATTAACAAGTCTTTAAGAAAGGCACTTTTCCAATCTTTTTTGTTTAATTTTGCTCAGAGTGGAATTGCCTTTGGATCATATGTCATAAATATCATGGCGAAGGTGTGTTTGTTGAACAGTAACTCAAGAAAAAGTCTTTGATAATGAAGGCGTTTCATCAGAACTTTTAAATTGTCATTAAGTCATTAATCAGTTATGTTATGTTAAAAAGAAAAGTTCTGGTGGAACATCTCACAGTGAATGAGGCTGACTGGCAACAGGTTAGTAACATGACTGGGTATAAATACAGTATCCATTCCAAGTAAATTACTTGAAACACGATGCTTGATGGAGACTGTGAAAGACTGCGCTGGTAATTAATAGAAGAGCATGTTTTTTCCAATGTAAAATTACAAAGAGTTTGTGAATTGTATTGTCTCCAGTTCATAACATTATTAAAGGATTCAGAGAATCAAAAGAACTCAAGGTACAAGGCCGAAAACAAAAGTATTGAATGGTCATGATATTCAGCCACAACAACAGTCACATCAAAAACAGACACAAATCTGTCGTGAACATCACTGCAGGCTGAGTAACACTTCTGAGGCCTGACCAGTCCAAATTTTTTATTCTGTTCAGAAATCATGAACTCCTCATGCGTCCTCCGGGCTAATGGAGAGGGACCATCCAGCCTGTTATCAGTGCACAGTTCAAAAGCCAGCATCTGTGATGATATGGGGGTGCATCAGTGAACATGGCATGACGCATGATGGTTAACCACATTTGTGAACAATGAATGCTGGCTTTGGAGCACCATATGCTGCCAGCTAGACAATGTCTTTGTTATGTCGATTTATTTTAGCAAGACAATGCCAAACCACATTCTGCACGTATTCCAGCAGCATGGCTTCATAGTCAAAAAGTCCAGGCCTGGTCCTCTTTGTGCCATTTTCAATTAAGTATGGAGTTTCTATGTTTTGCACATCATCACATTTTGTTTCTATTAATCAGGCCAGTTACTATTAGAAGTCACTAAAGCATTATTTATGGAAGCCCATTTTGCACAAACTAATAGTCTAAGTTCACCTCCAAAATAAGTCCCCGTCAAGGTGCGTCCCATCAGGAGCTTTTCAACCACAACACTCATAGATTCTGTCTCTGTCCACCCAGCAATGACGCACACGCCCCAGGCATCTGTTGTAGACTCAAGGGCAGCACTCTAGGACAACACAAAACATCACTGAGCAGTCTTTTTTAAATATATTTACAAATTCACAAAAAAAAGGTACTGTTTTTGTGAACCTTTTGACCTTTTGTGTGTGCACATACTGCAGATGATTCTACTGTACATATAGGACTGAATTGTCATAGACGTGAAATACTACAAGACTGAGACATTCACCATGACAACTGGACTTCCAACACACTCCAGGGCGTAGTCCACCCCTCCATTGGTCTTCTCCACCAGAACCTCCTGGATGGACTTGGAGTCATCGTTGGGGTTGACACATTCTGTGGCTCCAAGCATTATGGCTTTCTCAAATTTGTTCGGGTTGACGTCAACCCCGATGATCGTTTTCGCCCCAGCAGCTTTGCAGCCCATGACGGCAGCCAATCCGACGGCTCCGAGCCCAAACACGGCACACACGGAATCTCTTTCAACCTGGACACAAACAACTTGGAAGTCAGCTAACCAACAAGCTGATCAAAAGAGACATCTGCTGAGATCACTTCATCATGTTTACAGATAACTTTTACATTTTGACTTCTTCTAAAACATATCCACTTTCTTTTTGTCCCATTTTATTCTTGTGCAAGCTTGATTTAATAATTAAGAGCAGTCCTACATATGCCTAATACTCAGAGCAGGTTTGATCATTTTCCATAAGTTTTATATTCATCACATTTTAATATCCAAAAAGGAGCAGAATATGAGACATGCTAAATTCCTTTTAAACCTTTAAGTCAGGGGTCTCAAACTCACGGCCCAATTGCGGCCCACTGGATGATATTTTGTGGCGCCCTACTTGAACATCAAAGTTTGGTGTTAGTGCGGCCCAGTCATTGCGTGGGCTGCGCTCAGGGTTGCCAGATGGGCAGATTTACAATCTATTTAGCGGGCAACAATGGGTTTGGGTTGGTGGATAAAAATTGGGCTGGGTTCGGATCAGTTTGGCTATTTCTGTAGCCGAAACACTTCAGATCCTTCTTCCACACACACACACTACAGCTCTGGCTGACGTGCCCTCTAAACTCACAACAGACACTCACAGAGACCCGTCATTATCGGACTGGACAGCAGCCGAGAGATTTCTTAGGTTATAAGTCAATAATCAGTAAGGGTGACGATAGGGCGCTTTATATCCAACACGATCAGGATCTAGTCTGTCCTTAGCCTACAAAATAAAATTTGACAGATGTCTGCATGGAGCACCTGCTTACAGGTGTGCAGCTGACAGTGACAGTTTCCTCATCGCTACCTGAGCCACCATCCTTCCTCCCTCACTCACGTCCTGAGTGTCTTGGACATATCCTGGATTCTGTGATTTTCCTCTTTTCATTTCTAACCGGCCTGTTTCAGTTTATGCCCGTGCACACACGCTCACTCATGCCCGATTCACATATACAGGTCAAAATAAAGGTGATAGTATGGAAAGTTGTAAGCTTCAGAAAACATCAAACACACATTTTCTGACCTGTCAGGTAACATATGATCTGCATAAGGAAGCCAAACGTTTCTGTGCATACTCAGTCGCTCTGGATGAGAACACAGACATCACTGACACTGCGCAGCTCGCAATGTATGTCCGTGGTGTTAACGACAATTTTGAAGTGATGGAGGAGTTGCTCACAGTGATTCCTAGTGATGCCCCCCACCTTCCCTGAGCTTTCCAGGATGTTCAAGCAGACCATGTGCCTTTTTGGGAGCACATATTTGCGTGAAAAGATCTTCTCCACCATGAACTTTAATAAGTCACCCAGACTCTACCTCCAATGGTAAATTGAGTTCGACACCCCTGCTTTAAGTAACCTTATGTGGCACTTGTGTTGTCTACTGACATCTAGTGGTGAAAATAATTAACTACAATCACCGGCAGTGACTGTAAAATACAGTACAAGCAACAAGTGCAACAGAGAAGTTTACTTTTACAGGTCAGTTTTGTATAATAAGATCAGTAAGGTTCATGTTTGAAGATACATCTTTGCAAATGTCTTCTGAGGACGGGTACGGTTTCCTAACTCTTGTGTCTTGACAGGTCTGAAGATATTACCTTGCCTGTTTTAAGGGCAGCACCGTAACCAGTGCTGACACCACAGCCTAGCAGAAAGACTTTGTCCAGTGGTGCATTTGAATTTATCTTCGCAAGTGAGGTATCAGGTACCACGGTGTACTGGGAGAAAGAACTGACGCCCAGGAACTGGTATATCTGCTGCCTCTTGCAAGATATCCTGCTCGTCCCATCGGCCAACACACCCACCTGTGTCTTTGCCCTGCAATCCACAACAAAGGAAGCAATGAATAGTTAAACACCATGCAACAGTGTCAGGGCTGTGGTGGAAAGTAACTAAGTACATATACTGTAGTATTGTATATATAGTATTTTTGTGATACTTTGATTCTATTTTAGTATATTTTATAGGTCACCACATTTCTGGGGCAAGATCTTCACAGATTATCATAATCACCTGACTTCTTGTTGGACAACTTTTTATCTCCAGCTTTGTTGAATCAATATTAACAATCAAATGATGTAATTTATAATAAAGTATCAGTCCCAGTGCCCGTTTTTCTTTATGTTTGATTGTTTACATCTGTCCATTAACACTAATGTACTTTTACTGTAAGTATGGTTGTGAACGCAGGGCTTGGTGTATATTTACACTGATATATTACAACGTTTACTGAAGTAAAGTGAGTAAAAATACTTCATAACATGTGAAAACATGTAATAGTGGATCACCAGTTCCTCTTGCACAAGTTTGTCTTAGGACTCAGACATCGATCACACTCCTGACACTGTGGCAGAAAAAGAGGAATGACTTGATCACCTGCAAAAAGAACAAAACAAAAAAACAAAACAAAAAAACAGCAGGTTAAATTGTACATTTGTATTTATTTTCATTTGCATATTTGCAAGTGTGATCACTGAGCAAACAGAGGTGGAAGCAAGATGGTTAGAAGTTGCAAAACCTGGAAATAAAACCTGCATCATAAGAGGAATCAAAACTAAATGTCAGCTTGTTTGTGTCGAGCTGTGACATTTACCCGCTGCAAATTTGGTGACTTGTGGTCCAACGCTCTCCACGATCCCGGCTGCCTCGTGGCCGAGAACTAACGGGAACGGTCGGAACCTCATCCCTTTTTTATTCTCGTACAGGTACTCCCAGTCTGTGTGGCACACACCTGTGGCGACTACCTGTACAAATATGTATATAGGGTGCACATTCACCTGACAGTCAGCAGAGGAAGTGAGCATGCGATACTCTAAATCAACAGGAAGTTACACATAACATTTCTTCATTCTTGAAAAAAACTTAATATGACTCATCTGCTTGATTAAAAAGTCACATTCTTATTTCATTTGACACATTGTGTTCTTATTATTTCTATTCTAATATAATTTAACAACTCCAAATAAAAATACATAAAAACAATAATAAAAAACAGCTGTTAACACTGTATGCAAGCTGAAAAGTGGTTTACCTTGATGCGAACTTCATGGGCCTTAGGTGGGGCCACCTCCACATCTTCAATAGACAGAGGCTTGCCAGCTTCCCAGGCAACAGCTGCTTTGCATCGGATGACCTGAGTCAGGGGGAAAAAATGTTACTGATAAAAGGTGTCTCAGCTGCACAGCTGTGCAAATCAGACATCATGTCTGGACAGAGTTTGGTGGGTGGAGACACTGTTATCCCCGAGAAACACAAAATGGGGCTCAGGCTGGGCGTTGCTGGACGATGGAAACAACATGCAGCCTTCAACGAACAACGAATATACATAAATATATATTATTTATTTATTTAATTAAAGCTAGTGTCTTACCTGACCTTCTGTTCCCGTGAATGTTGTTTCCATGTTGAACTATTAAAACAAAATATTTTGAAAAAAACAGTTCTAATGGTACATTATCAGAAAAACAATAACACATAAACGTGTGTATAACTTTGTGCATATGAATTCAATATTCTGTCACACTGACCGTGGGTGCAAGCCTGTGTCTTCATGAATCAGCCGACACACTGTAAGCAAGTGAGTCACGGTGCGCGTGGCGTACAGGAGGCGGGACTCAGGGGCGCGTCAGCGGGTGAGTTACGACACTTGCCGACACGGTGTATAGCTTTACGGCCGTTTTTTGGGTCACACGTGTTGTCATCGCATGGAAGTGCCTCAGGAGTGAAGAGCTGCTGTTATCCGACTGACTTTGTGAGTAAACGCTACTGTGACTGTGTTGCAGAAAGTGTTTAGGACTTCACTCAGAGTTTATGTTCGTGTCGGAGACGTGACGTGTTTGTTTGTGGTAGAAAGCGCGCGCGATGTGACGTAGTTTGGATGAGTGGAGGGAGTTAGCGTGTTAGCACCGCGTTAGCTCGTTGAACACATGAGTTTACTCTACAGTGTACTCCACAGTTTACTCCAGTGTACTCCACAGTTTACTCCAGTGTACTCCACAGTGTGCTGAACAGTGTACTCCACAGTGTGCTGAACAGTGTACTCCACAGTGTGCTCCAGTTTACTCCACAGTGTGCTCCAGTTTACTCCAGTGTGCTCCACAGTGTACTCCACAGTGTGCACTCCAGTGTACTCCACAGTGTGCACTCCAGTGTACTCCACAGTGTGCACTTCAGTGTACTCCACAGTGTACTTCAGTGTACTCCACAGTGTACTCCAGTTTACTACTCCGGTTTACTCCACAGTGTACTCCGGTTTACTCCACAGTGTACTCCAGTTTACTTCACAGTGTACTCCACAGTGTACTCCAGTTTACTCCACAGTGTACTCCAGTTTATGCAGTTTACTCCACAGTGTGCTCCAGTTTACTCCGCAGTGTACTCCACAGTGCGCTCCAGTTTACTCCACAGTGTACTCCAGTTTACTCCACAGTGTACTCCACGGTGTACTCCAGTTTACTCCACGGTGTACTCCAGTTTACTCCACAGTGTGCTCCACAGTGTACTCCAGTTTACTCCACAATGTACTCCACAGTGTACAGCATTGTGATGTCACTTAACTCACACTGCATTCAATGTTTCACTTGTGTTTTGTTCTGACTTTTTTTTTGTTTTGTTTTTTTTTGTCATGCTTGCCCCAACAGAGAAACATGTCATTCAGAGGAGGTGGCGGGCGTGGTGGTGGTGGACGTGGTGGAGGATTCAACCGAGGTGGAGGATTCAACCGAGGTGGAGGATTTAACCGAGGTGGAGGTGGCAGAGGAGGATTCGGGGGAGGCAGAGGAGGAGGCAGAGGTGGTTTTAACAGGCAACAAGACTACGGTCCTCCAGAGTATGTTGTTGGTGAGTTCATGCTGGAAAGACGCTGCAGTTTGTTTGGTAAGGGGAAGTAGCTTCAGGCTCGAGCAGTGCAGTGAGTTGTTCAGTCGGACAGTGTGGACAGTTAATGTGCTCTGTGAGGGGATGAAGTTATTCATCTCCAAAACAAAAAAAAAGTTGGCCTGTTTCCAGTATCCACCTCTAGCACTGAGCCATGACACGGGACTCACACCGAACGCGGAACGGAAGCGGAACGGTACTTTGCCCGGCGTCAACTCACACCGGACGCGGATCAGCCGCGGAACGGCAGCGGAGCGAGCCGGCCGTATTCACGCGAGATCACGAGATCACGCGAGAATCCTGGACGTACGCGAGACCCCGCGTATAAACAGTGTATAAAAAAACAACAACAACAAACAGCTGACTTTGCTTCTCCGACGTGGAGGAGATTATAAAAAGCATCTGTTGTGTCATAAATGATTGTGTGTTGTTCCACTTCAACAATTAGTCTCTCGTTGAGACCCTTTGATCGATCTTTGATCACCTGGTGCCACCGGTTATGACGTCACGTTGATGTGAAGTTGTAAAAAGCTACAAGAACTGTGTATTGTGTTTTATTTTGAAAGGGGGCGGAAGTTTATTACGTTGATTCAAGGCCCGGTTTCCTGTCTGGTGCGCAGTGCTCTGTTGAAATTTACGAGGTTTAGCCGCGGCTCGCGGAAGAAATAGAAATCCTGCGGAAAGCTCGCGCCGTGGCGCGGAGAGCCGCTTCTGGGACGCTTCTGATCCGCGTCTGATCCGCGCCCGGTGTGAGTGCTCTCATTGACTAGACTGGATTCTATTTGCTACGGTGACCGCGGCGGTGCCGTTCCGCTTCCGTTCCGCTTCCGTTCCGCGTCCGGTGTGAGTTGGCCTTGAGTGTTTCACTTATGTCGTCTCTGTGTTGAGTTTAGTCCTCTGTTTATGTCACACAAAAGTAAATAACTTAAGTCACTATAAGCATAACTACCGGTTTCCAACTTGCAATCACATCAACATCCCAGTTTTAACCACGACATTGAGAATCACACTTTGCATGCTCTGATATATCACACTTTATAAGGAAGCAAACCAGGCAGCCTGTTGTTTTAAGGAATTAAACCTGATCCCACTAGATGTGGGGAAACTGACTTAGAGATGCATCTATATGTGTATCCATGCTATGCTGGGAGGACACTCTGCCTGTAATGAAATGACCACATTCTTCAAGATGGGCTACTCTATTTCATGTGCCTTGTGAGGTGTGTGTGTGTGTGTGTGTGTGTGTGTGTGTGTGTGTGTGGGTTTCTATTATGGATGTAATAATTGGGAATGTTTTCAGGTATGTGTATATATATCTTTTATATATTTTTTAATTTGCCTTGCAGAGGAAGAGATACTTTATTAATCCCTCAAGGGGGAAAATATTTTTTCACTCAGTTATTTTACATGCATTTAACCCTGAAATACAACCACACACACCCACAAAGCTCTCATAGACATGCAATGTGGAGTGATGGGCAGCCACCCTGAGCAGCGCCCTGCGAGCAGTTGCGTTGTAGTTTTATATGGAGAGATGACCTCAGTGGAATGAATTTATCCTTACATATTAGTGTTATGCATAACATGTTCTGTATAACATGTGCTGTGTCCTCTTTTGTGTCCTTTGTCAGTGCATAAATGGAGTTGCAGACTGACACAAACCACGTGTAAAGGACTCTTTAAGTTAACCAAAGAGTCCCCCAGTCAGTTTTACAGCAGCTTGGGGTGGATACTGGAACTAGGTGCTTTTGCGCTGATAGCTCTAACACTTTCTACACATGTGGCTCACTGTGTTTCCACTTTGCAGCACTGGGAGAGTTTGTGCATCCATGTGAAGATGACATCGTGTGCAAGTGTACGACAGAGGAAAACAAAGTTCCCTACTTCAATGCTCCGGTGTACTTGGAGAACAAGGAGCAGATCGGGAAGGTGGATGAGATATTCGGCCAGCTCCGGGACTTTGTATCCTTTCTGTTATCGTTAGTCCAGTCTCTGGACCTCTGGAACAATCTGTGCTGATTTAAATATCGTGACTAAAGCTCAAAATCCTGTTAGGATTTCTTAACCATTGTTGCAGTATTTTTCAGTCAAGTTATCTGAAAATATGAAGGCGTCATCATTTAAGAAAATGCAGAAGGTATGAAAGACATCAGTAACATTTTAAAGCAGCTCTTTTTCATACTAATTTTAGAGTCTCTGCGTGCCACACCATATGTAATATGCAACCTCTCTCAGTTTTATATAGATCCAATGAAGCTCCTACCACTGCAGAGATTCCTCCCCAGGCCGCCAGGAGAGAAGGGTCCGCCAAGAGGAGGCAGAGGTGGAGGAAGAGGCGGTGGTCGTGGAGGTGAGGCAGCCAGACTTATCGGTCTGTCTTGGTTGCTGTAGGTTTTAAAGTGGAAATGATAACTAGTTCCTAATTCTTGTTATTTTTGTTTCAGGTGGATTTAGAGGCGGCAGGGGTGGAGGATTCGGTGGCGGCCGCGGAGGAGGGTTTGGAGGCGGCCGTGGAGGAGGAGGATTTGGCGGTGGACGCGGAGGACGTGGTGGAGGTTTCCGGGGAAGAGGAGGTGGTGGCGGACGTGGATTCAGAGGTTGGTCCTTTTTTTATTTATTTATTTTTATGATCTTCAGATCTCTTGTTCTCTTTTCTGGTGTGCAGTGTGTAATCATTTTTTGTTGTTTACTTGTAGGTGGGAACTGATCTGAAAGTGATGGTCTGGTGTGACGCTCCCATTCCAGTCTTCTGCTACGCAAGCGATAAAGGCTGCGTTCTATACTGGTGGCTGACGTGTTGGACCCGGAAAATGGACATTGCCTCTCTCTGTAGAACTTGAATGGATTGTTTTTTGTTTTCCTTATTTTTGTACCAGTTTGGAATGCTTGATGAATCTTTATGATTTTTTATTTTTATTTTAAAGGTTCATGTGTGCGCTTGTCTGTAACATAGTGAGGACCTTATCTGCCAGTTAGGGAGGATTATAGGGTCCCTCTCTGAACAGGCACGTCATCATGTGCTGATTGTGTGAAAATGTTGGGCCATAACAGATGTTTGTACTTTAAATAAGATTTCAGAAGATACAGTCACTGAGCCCCTTATGGATATATGTGAACATGTGGGAAATCTGACTTTATATGCTGTTTGTTAAACATTTTAATACCCATCATTTGTAATATCTTAAGCAGAATATTGTCACATTTGTGTTAAAGGCCTTGATTTAAAAGGTGCTTTGTAAGAGGTGTCTTTATTTGAAGTTCTCCGCTCTCAGTGGTAGAATGCCAGACTTTTATGCTTAACGTGGCATAAAAAATGTAGAGCACGGTTTTGAGATGTCACAAAGGAATTTAGTCACGCTTCAACATGCAAAGGTGTGATACACAAAACAACACTGACAAATGTATGCTGTCTGGCTTTTCTGTGCAGTATGTGATGCGTCAAGTAGAGATATTTCTGATAAAACATTCTTGTGACATCTGCACTGGGAAAAAAAGCTACTTTAAGACAAATCAATAACCTCATCCCTCAAGCAGGATGTTTAGTAATAAAGAGTAAATAGTGTTGCATCCTACTTATTTTTATATTAAGCTCTCAAACACATCTCTGTCTTAAAAAAAAAAAAAACTTTCCACTAGGGTTTTTTTGTCCATCTCAACTTTCTTGGTAATGGTTTGACAGTTAGCTTGAAACAGAACATAAATGGAAACAAATTACTGGAAATTCAGTTCCAAATGTAGACATTTCTTGTAAAGCACATTCTGAAAATATTTAAACTTGTGTGTCTGTGATCTAACGTTTAGAACCCCCCCCCCCAAAAAATAAATAAAAACATAAGCAGAACTTCTACTCCTTACATTTTCATAACAGCCTTGTTACTCGTATTTCATTTGGGTCTGGTTTTCAAAAAAAATAGAGTGAATTTGATTGTGATTGGACGAAAAGTTTAAACATACACCATTCCGACACACTATTGGTTTGTATGTCCATCTCCCCTGCACATTACAAATCACGTCACACGTGGGCAAGGAGCTGACTGACCGACTTTATGTAGCCTAGTGTGAAAATGTCTATGGCAGAGACTCAAGAGAACTCGAGCGAAATGTCCCAACCAAGTACCAGCAAGGAGGTTGGTAGGCAGGAAGACCAGCCGATTCTTGTACATCCCTGGCCATACCTGGAAGAATGTTTGGAAATGGTTGGATCCAAAAACAACTCCTTTCGAATGTGCTGCAAGTTCTGCGCACCCAAGTACCATGAGTTAATGGCTTTCAAAAACTTACAGTCTAATTTGAAAAAGCATATTGACTAGTCATCATATCTTCCACTCAATGAAACACATGTTAATGCTCAGTAGCACACATATATGGTTCTTTAATGTATTTGCACTATACTAGAATGCATTCATTTTCATTGGGCATATATGAGGCTGAAACAGGTAGCCTAGTGCATCCCAAATGTTTCAACATTTTAATATAACGTGGCCTTTAGAAAATCAAGGTTTTTGGGGGGAGGTCGTGTGGTGCACTATAGGCCCCTGTGGCGTGGGGCCTATAACATTCGAATGCTTTTTTTTCCCTTTACATTACTTTTACTTTTATATCTTAAGTCGTTTTGAAGCCAGTACTTTTACACTTCTACTTTAGTAAAAAGCTTGAGTTGATACTTTTTAAACACTAGTATCGATACTTCTACTTGGGTAATGCGTGTGAATACTTATATGTATTCCAATTTTTGATTGATACGCAACATTTCCAAGTAGAAAAACAGGTCAAATGGTCATATTTTTATTTAATTTAAAATAAGCCCATGGATAAACACGTTTTACTTTTGAATTAAAATGTTTTAAATTATTTTCTATAATTCTTAAACACAATCATATACACCTCTGTAGTACAGTCCAGCCTAACGTTGCTCTTCTCCTGTATAACAAACATTGAAACGACGAGCTTACGTCATGCGCAAACCTACGCGTTCTCGTTTGTGATTGGTCCGGACGTTAACTCCTTTACGGCCGCGCGCACCGCCCCGTCCCTCTCGTGCTGAAGAAGCAGACATGGAGACAGCTGGAAAAGTAAGTTCCATGTCACACATATTAATAATTCAATCTTTCCTTACCTTTGTATCGCAACAATGACAGAAACTTCACGTGCAGCTTACAAAACAGCGTTATCTGAACACACGTGCACGCATTTGCGTGCGTTGAATGAACGCGCACAAAGACTTGCAGTCCGTGGGCTGAGCCGGGGTCTGTGCTCGGTCACTCACGGCTGGTTTCTGCAAGTTGCTGCACTGCATGTCCAGAGAGAGAGATTTAGATCTGACACGTTAAGGAAGCGGTTAAAGTGTTGAACAGTAGTTTAGGCGGGCTGTAACTCGTAGCCACGTCTGATAGCATCAGAAATCTGACACAGCTGAATACTGGTGTTAAAGCAGAACAGTGAACTCTGGGTTGGCTTTGGCTGCAGTTCAAAGTGCAGCTACACTGTGCAGCCAGCTTAACCTGCCATAACACTGCAGAGCCCTCCTCAGCCCATGGCTGCAGTCCATTCAATAACCGCACAAAACAAAGCAAGTACTGTACTTTTCCTTCAGGTCATCAAGTGCAAGGCAGCTGTTGCCTGGGAAGCTGGCAAGCCTCTTTCCATTGAAGAAGTGGAGGTGGCCCCACCTAAGGCCAATGAAGTTCGCATCAAGGTAAACCACTTTTCCACGTCAGAAAAAAAACGTGGATCAGTTTTCAATCATGAAATATGACTCCACAATCTCCCCTGGAAAGATCACAAACAGCCTATAGTTTCATAATTGAGGAATGCCTTAATTTACTCAGGTCATTCAAATGATTTTAAAGGTCCAGTGTGCAAATATTATGCAAAATCCGGCCAGCCAATCACGGCCCATGGTCAGATTTCATGTGGCCTGAAGCTTTGTTTTTATATTATGCTATTTATGGATTTTTAGGATTGTCAGATTCTGTATGGCTGGCATATTTGTCTTTTTTGGTTGACATAATAAAGCATTTGAATGTGCTAAATGTTAACCTCTAAGGACATAACTGCTGGTGTAACTGTAGATGTGACACAACTATATTACTTTCTGGACGATCTTGTGAAAGAGAAGAGCAAGAGTGATATGTTTGAAACTTAAATGTTAACAGACTTTGTATTACTCATTATAAGTCATGTTTTGTATCAACTTCATGCAAGTTTAATGTATTAGAAGTTTGGAATATAGATAAAATGTATGCAATATAAGATGCATAACTATGTTTTCATTAGTGTATGAGCACATAAAAAATCTTGCTTTTGTTTTCTTAGATGTCATGTCTTTTAATATCAGAAAATCTTTTGTTATAGTCAAGACTACCTTTACCGCGTCCTCATTGTTTGAGTCCTCGACAAGATTCAAAGTTTAAGTTGAATTTATTATTCTTGTACAAGTAGGAGCATTTAACAGTGCAACACACAAAAGGGGTTACAGAGAAAAGGCTCCTCGAGGAGCTCTAACAGTTGGTTCCTATACATTTTTTTTTAATGGGCTGTCTTGGACACATCCCCACTGATAATTTCCTTTTTTGGTTTTCTGCTCAGTAATGAACATTATGTATCAAAATGATACTTCCCTGGCCTGTTTCTCACGTCCTTGTCTCTCCTGTCATTGAACTACTGATTTAAAATGATCTCTCCCTGCCATCCTCAGTAAAACACAGTCCAAATAAAGGAAGTGCACGAGACATGCAAAAAACAAGAAAACACACACATTATGTGAGTTAAAACATCTGAACCCCAGTATAATCCTAATTTTTAACAATCTTGAGACCGGTCTCAAGATCAAGAAAAAATCTTGAGTAGTACAACACTGCTAGCAGCTGTGTCTGACATGATCTTTAAATGACACTGTGCTTCTCAGATCTTTGCTACAGGGGTGTGTCATACAGACGCCTACACTCTGAGTGGCAGCGACCCCGAGGGACTGTTCCCTGTTATCTTGGGCCACGAGGGGGCTGGGACCGTTGAGAGCATCGGCGAGGGTGTCACCAAGTTCAAGCCAGGTATGGATCTTCGAGACAAGATATTGAGACTTAAACTTGTGCATTCTGTTTTGAATAAGTATGTCTTGTATGATTTCTAACTATTCACAATTCTTCTTCACCAAGGTGATACTGTCGTGCCTTTGTATGTACCACAGTGTGGTGAATGCAAGTTCTGCAAAAATCCCAAGACCAACCTCTGCCAGAAAATTAGGTAATACTGCCAGACTAGTTTCAGACAGTTTTTCATTTTGTTTTATCTATAAAACAGATTTTTTTTATATATATACATATACATTTCTCTGTGACGTCAATAGTTTAGTGCTGCACCTCATGGCACCAAAGTCAAAGCTCAGTCATCATCACACTGAGCTTCTGCCTGCCCTGCAGTGAAGTGTACAGCAACTGAGTTTCATCATACACACACCTACGTATATGAAAAGAATTCATCTTTTTCCTGCAGAGTAACCCAGGGCAGGGGCCTGCTCCCTGATGGGACATCACGCTTCACTTGCAAGGGAAAGGAAGTGTTTCACTTCATGGGGACGAGCACCTTCTCGGAGTACACCGTAGTGGCTGACATCTCTCTGGCCAAGGTGAACGAGAACGCCCCACTGGATAAAGTGTGCCTTCTCGGATGTGGCATTTCCACGGGTTACGGCGCCGCTCTTAACACCGCCAAGGTGGGTCTCTCAGGCTGTAGACCATGCTACAGCATAAAACTTTCTACTTACAGAACAAAATGATTGGTACAGGAGTTCATTTCTAAAGTTAGATAGCCGCGGTTGGAAAATTGTGACACATTTTATTGTTTTAAGCTCGTTATGCAGAACATGTTTGTCGCCCAGAGGACAGAATGAAAATGAATGAATGTTTTTTTGTCATTGTTTGCAGGTTTTACTCTGAAGTGGGTCACATTCATTAATCATGCAGATTGAATGTGAAAATGAATTGTTGCCAAGGGGGTCTGTTTCTTAGTTGTTGTTATTTTTCCCATATTTTTGTAGTGACATTATTTTGACCCCAAAAAAGTTTTTGATTAGTTAACGATTCATTAGACAATTTTAAAACAAAAACAAAACAAAAAACATTCTTAACAGAAAGCTTGACATGTTCCAGAGTTTTTGTCACCTTACTTTTAATGCCTGGTACTCATGCATTAAAAATAGAAATAAATACAATAGAACATGCAATTTAAAAAAAAAAAGAAGCATGTGTATGATTAAGAGTGACCAGGCTACATCAGCGAAAAAGGCTTTTAAAGTTCATACAAAGATTTGTTGTATGCAGTATTATCCATAATACTTGAATCCTCGCATTGCTATTTTTTCTCATACACACTCAGGTCGAGCCTGGTTCTACATGTGCTGTATTTGGCCTTGGAGCTGTTGGCTTGGCTGTTATTATGGGCTGCAAGGTTGCTGGCGCAACCAGGATCATTGGTGTGGACATCAATCCTGACAAGTTTGAGAAAGCTAAGTTCTTTGGAGCCACTGAGTTTGTGAACCCCAAGGACCATGCCAAGCCCATCCAGGAGGTTCTGGTGGAGATGACTGACGGCGGCGTGGACTATTCTTTTGAGTGCATTGGAAATGTGCAAATCATGGTGAGACTTACTTTAACATGTGAAACACTGTCATAAATGAATTTTGTTTGTCAAGCATACCAGTTGATAAACGTAGAGCCAGTGCAGATAGGCCGCACAAGCAGCAGCATATAAAATAGTTTTCATAATTGGGCAATTCATAGAAATCAGGAAAATGACCATGTAATTATTTCAGAGAGCCGCTCTGGAGGCATGCCATAAAGGATGGGGTGAGAGTGTCATCATCGGGGTAGCCGGAGCTGGGCAGGAGATCTCGACCAGACCATTCCAGCTGGTGACAGGCCGAGTGTGGAAAGGCACAGCCTTCGGAGGTGACTGACTGTGTTAGAAAACAGCTTGTCATAAAGGGCATAATGTGGTCTGGCTGCAGTCCAGCTTTCTGGGAGTTCAAAACCTGCTGTATATTTCAATTTTAATTAGCGGTAATTAGGCTGTTTTAGCATCCACTTCATTAAGAGTTAAAACTGGAGCTCAGACTTTTCTTTTTAATAATTTGAACTCAATGATGGCAAATTATTTCCTAGTAAAATTGTATACATTTGCAGCGGAACAGCTGAAGGAATACGATGTTCATTCAGCATGTAAAATACTGTATTATTGCCTTTTGATGAAACATTAGTGCCATTCAAATAGATATTCTGGTTGAATGTAGATTCCATTTGTTAAACTGCTTTTCATATTCACTTCCAGGGTGGAAGAGTGTGGAGAGCGTTCCTAAGCTGGTGGAAGACTACATGAATAAGAAGCTGATGGTGGATGAGTTTGTGACCCACACCCTGCCCTTTGACAAAATCAATGAGGGATTCGACCTCATGCATGCTGGGAAGAGGTGAGAAGAACAGTTCATTGATGCATTCATAGAAATGTGTGTGCTCCTGTTTCCTTTTTCTGCTGTTCTGTTCACTCCAGCTTTTTTTTCCTAACCTAATTATTTTGTTTTTTTGTCCCCATTACAGTATCCGCACAGTGCTGACTTTCTAAAGTGCCTGGAACGTCCTTCACACCCAGCCTCTAAACAGCCTCCTTCCATAGTTGCAGCACTTAATGTACTTCTCTGCACTTGTTCACTTGTTTTGATGACATAACTTTCAGTGTTCGAACATTTATTTCTCGACAACACCTGTTTGTACTGTGTCATTAAAGTGCGTTGAAAAGCCACTTAGCAATGAGTCTTCCATTCAGTTCTTGACTTCATAACATGAAAACAGCATTCACACTTTAATACACCTATTATGCCAGATAATGAATATCACAAAATACATAAGTATTAATGACAATATGAATATGTTGCATAATGCCATGTTTTAAAAGAGAACACACATCCCAGTTAAAATAAGCTTCAATTAAACTGAAGTTAAGGTTTATATTAAATAGTCTTTCAATGAATGTGTGGTGAGTTAATCCTGTATAAACGATAACTGTAATCACACAATGAGGTTGCTGACCTGTCACCCAGGGCAACGTGGTTAATCAGTGCACATTGTGGAATATATGTGAAAAATGTATGGGTAATTGAAATGTAAATTACCAAGTCTACATATTTCAACTAGTATTCATAACTAGTATTCAATGTTAAAGCAAAGTGCAGTGCCACACATCATCCAGCTCTCATTTGTAAACATGTCTTTATGCTGCACACACTTTTGACTTGTCTTCTACATACAGATAACAGTACATATGCAATACAAGACGGGTGGTTGTACACAATATTAATGCCCTCTGCACAAGTTTGTGGCATGTAGTTGGATTCTTGAATCTCTAACATCTCATTTTTTTGTTTTACTTATACCGTCTTTAAGGTGACTTTGCTGTTTGATGGCTGTCCCCATAAAAATAAACCTGGTCTGATCACCATCAGCAACACTGCCAAAAGACTGGGCTGATCCAGTTAGGCTGCAAAGATCCTGCTCCTCTCCAGTTAAACAGCCTTTTAAACCCCCTGTTATATTGAACTACAAGATATTTCAGATGATGATAACAAGTATATTTTCCATTACTTATCATTTAATTTGAACAATATTCAGTTCATCCAATAGTTAAAGATGCTTATGTAATCTACCGACGGTGTCAATAACTGGAAGAAGACGACACGCTCTCAGACACATCGTCTTGCGCATGCGTCACGTGGAGTACCAGATGGTCCAATCAGCTATTTTAATAGACGCCGAAAAAAGTGAATGTGATTTCCAAAAGATGGCGACCGCTCTGGTGGTGAGTGAACTGCAACACACTGAAGGTGATGAAGAGACCGAGCTCCCGCTTCAGCTCTGTGTGTTTTCATCCACGGTTAAAACACACACGGTGAAGCGGCGGTCCGGAGACAGCCAGCCTCGGTAATGCTGTAAACTTCTGTTACCTCCGGCAGGTAACACAGCTCGCTAGCCGAACAACATGAAGTTAGCAGCACTCGGAGTCAACACTAACGTTTCTTTATCGTTTGTTTAACGTTATTCGTGACGTTAAAGTTCGCGGTAACTACAGCGACGGTTGCCACAGAGTGAGTTGGCCGCCCGGTTCAAGTTGACACGCGGTGTTGACTGAGCGGACAGAACGCTGAGACGATGCTCGGACCAATGAGAGGACTCACGCGCCGCTAACGCCGTTAAAGTAACGTTAACGTTACCCTGCCAACCGTTCCAAACGGACACGAGCGTTTATCTGCTCGTGAAGATAAAACGGTGAACTTATTTTAACAGGATGAAACGAAATTATAATTTATCATAATATGGAAATACTGTGGGTGGAAATATATATTTAATGTTCAGGACCTCAGCTGCCAAAGCTCTCAGTACAAATACAGATAGACAGCGAGATGGAAATTAATTGTGTCTGATAAAAATGCCTCGATCTACAGTCTGCCCTCACACCGATAACTGACCATTAAAGTAGATGTTAGTGCCTCTTCCTGTTCTTCTGTTTCCCAGGTGTCAACTTCAGTTCCTACAAACTGTGAAAAGGAGAAATGCGAAACAGCCATTCAAAAGATTGTGAGTCCTGACGCGTACATCAAGCATCCCTTACAAAACAAGTAAGAGCGCCCGTCTGCAGAAACCTTGACTTTGATCAGTGCAGTGTTCTCTTCTGAAGGATGCTGGAGTCACTTTCACATGACTTTATTGCTGAATTAGAAGAGAAGTGACTCAGCAGGTATACAGTGTTTGATCCCAGCTTCAGGTTACAGTGGTTTTGTTGTAGATCTGAGCATCTCTTCCAGTGAAAGCAGCTATTGATAAGCAACCTGTCACATGGTTTGATTTTCAGGTGGGCTCTTTGGTTTTTCAAGAATGACAAAAGCAAAACGTGGCAGGCCAACCTTCGTCTCATCTCCAAATTTGACACTGTGGAAGACTTCTGGGCGTAAGTATATTATTGGTATATGCACGGCTGCATTAAAAGTTATTTACAGAGAATTCAGACTTATTCAGAAATTTAAAAAAAGGTTGCAAAATTAACCAAACCCACCAAAAAGCAATGCTACAGGAAATCAACTTATAAAATGAGTTTTCATCAGTAGTTGGCGATGCATGCGCTTCATATTATACCATATTTTTGTTTTTTGTTGCATGCTTATACATAAAATATCTTCTACCTTCCCAGATTATACAACCACATTCAGCTATCAAGTAACCTGATGTCTGGCTGTGACTACTCGCTCTTTAAGGTGAGATTGCTTTTTTACTATCTTTCCACAGTACTTCAAACTGTCCGTCTGATCTTCCACTGTTTATAGATCTTCACGTTATTTCAGGGAGACACTTCTGCTGTGTCTAGCTCTGCTGCACTCTCCTGTAGTTCAGGTACATTTGTTCAGAACCGGAAAGAAAAACAATTTTCTTTGAGGCCAACTGTAATTCTGGTCCATTTAGAGCACGCACCGTCTTATTACAAAGGAGCCAGGAGTATTAAATATGGCCTGATGGATAATTCTTTCATCTGAGTTTTGCTGACTTGTGACCCTCCATCATCAGTGATACATGTACCCATTGGGTGGGTGGAGGAGAGGGGGCGAATCAAAACACACTTTATTGCCGATACTGGCAGTAAGGCAGGCTGCACTTCACCGCACTTCACTTTATCTTCTCTGGTGGCCACAAAGAGCCTATGAAGAAAGAGTTAGTGAGGAGCATCAGTCAAGACCGAAACCCGTTCTCATCCGTCATGAATTCTGTTGGACACTTAGAAACAGGATGGAAAGGTGGCGTCTCGTGCTGCAGTCTGGTGGGTGGAATCGAAAGCTGTCAGATGAGGGTGGTTGCTACTTTTATTGCCACATTCACATGCTGACATGGTTACCAAATGCACATCTAAATAGATTTTTTATTTTTTTTTTTTTTTTGACAGTTGCCATGATCAGCGGATTAACTGTGTAATCACTTTAGTTCAGCTTCTGAATCCAGTGTGATGTGGTTTCATTGACAGAACCACGTATCACACAATGTTTCTATCTAACCGAACTAGGTTAGGAGGGACTGTGCTGTTTGTGGATAAATATCTGATTTTAGCATATAGTCACCATAATTGATGGTTGCCGTTCTTAAGTTGTAGGTACAATATAGAAGAACAGGCCTTTAGTTCCTACACACAACCCTGCAGCACAGGTGTCACGTGTTTACTGCAGCCAGTTGACAATGAACTTATTTCCAGACAAATATAGCGTGAGTATATTAATGTTTTATTTCTGTGCGATATGTTTTATTTCATGAATCTAAGCAGAACATTGTAAGCCACTCTGTTTGTGTAATGTTTATTTCCAGTGGTGTCATTTTTCTCCAGGTTAGACTCTTAATATATTAATATTCCCTTCCTTCTCTGTTAGTGTTCTTCCTGAATTATAGCCATTCACATGCTTGTCTGGCTCATAATTGACAATGTGGTCAGATGAGACAACTGCATATCAAGCTTTCAAAGCAGGTGGACACAAAGTCAATTGTCTTTTTTTTAAATATGTAGAGTCAACGTATTGATTAGTATTAAAATGATGTTTTCAGAGGAACAACAATGGAACTGAAGGACTGCTGTGTGCACTGCTCTTCACAGATCAATGAAAGCTTTGTTCATTACAGAGACGGTGGGATGTTTCTAGTGCTGTGAGCTTTGACCTTTTTTATTTGGATACAGGATGGGATTGAGCCCATGTGGGAGGACGACCGGAATCGACGAGGTGGCCGCTGGCTGATAACTCTGTCCAAACAGCAGCGTAAAGCAGACCTGGATCGGTTCTGGTTGGAGACGGTATGTTCAGTCATGACCAGTATTGGTTACTTTAATGACCATCATCAGTCTTATCCGCAGGCCTTTTTTAAAGGAAAACATTTAGCTTGATCACGGCAGGGAAAGAACAGGTGTAAATAAAATGAATGTCGGCCGATACTGGGCCACTTGAATAGAACGGAGCCGTGGTTAATGTCCTGTGCTGTTCCTCCTGGGAGAAGTTAGAATGTCTGCTTTGAAAAAGGCTTCTAGCTGCCACCGAGAAAGGAACTGCTCCCAAATAACGAGGCGAGTGGAACTAATGTTTGTCTGTCCCGCAGCTCCTGTGTCTTGTGGGTGAAGCTTTCGATGACTACAGCGACGACGTGTGCGGAGCTGTCATCAACGTCCGAGCCAAAGGAGATAAAATAGCGATATGGACCACAGACTACGAAAACAAAGAGGCCATCACACACATAGGGTGACCACAGATAACAGTGCCAAGCATTATTAATATATAGACCAGTGTCTGTATGACTTTCACTGTCTGTTTTACTAATAGGAAATTCGTGTCTGTCCTCTTCCCCCTTTTAGCCGTGTCTATAAAGAGAGATTAGGCGTCCCAACAAAAGTTATCATCGGATACCAGTCGCATGCAGATACGGCCACAAAGAGCGGCTCCACAACCAAGAACAAGTTTGTTGCCTGAAGACCGTCATAACCAGACTCATCAATCATGCTTTTTTTTTTCTTTTTCTTTTGCCAGCCATGCTTCTGCTGTCGTTTGTCTGTCATAAAATGTAACTGACATGTTTATCCGCTCACAAACATCTCAAGTGGAGATGAGCTGCGTCCTTTTTGTGTTGCCACTTTACCAACGCTTTTGTTTACGGTGAGAGTACGCACAGTTAAAATGTAGCACTATTGTTTGAGAACATAATAACTTGATTGTTTTTGTGGTGGTGGGCTGAAGAAGATTTAAATATGTTAATGCCCCGATTTCATTTTCAAACACAGCTCCATATTTGAGGAGAACTTATTTATCCACTCATTAATGTATATCAATAAGTTGTTTTCTTAAAGCACTTCACATTAAAGGTAAAAACATTTTCTACTTTGGTATAAGCTGTAGCTTTTTTTTTAAGTGCTGTCTGTGTCAGATTATTAGAAATGTGTGGATTTATTTCACAGTGGAGTTTTCTAACTATGCACTGTGATTTATTCCACATCTGTACGTGAAGCCAACTGAACTAACAAATTGATGGGAAACCTTTTGTTTTCATGGACATTTCCTTTTGTGTAGTTGTTTTTTTTTTTTATTTAAAAAGTCACTTTATTGCCAACGTTGCAAACAGGTCTCTGTTTGATGTTTAGTTTCTTGTCAAGCAGCTCGTGCAATATGCGAAGAGTTATTAAAGAGTCACTGTTTTGAAGAGCAGAACATATATTTAAAGAGATTTATGGTGCTTCATAACTTATGTCTATAGATATTTACATACATGGTGCCTCAGATTTATCACCTGTGCAAATCTAAAAATTCTAGCTTTTCATACTTGAGCTGTTGGTTTACTTTCATACATAAAAATCTGAGCACAGGAAGATGCCAGTGATGAATATGGCTTTTTTCTTTTTTGTATTAAGATGTAATATGAGGATATTTTCCAAATCTCCATATTGTTGGGTATTTCTTTTCAAGCCATTGACAGTGTAAAAAGTTTACTTATGTGTTTTTGTTTAGTTTATGTGTAAGCAAACCTTATGTTATTTTGAAGGAGTGAGCTGTGCCTTGAATGTAACATCCTGCCTCACATTTCGAAGCAGTGAATGTACAGAGGAGTGATGTAAATAAACGTGTACAGTCAAGTGTCTTTTCTTAAAACAAGGTGTTAATTATCTTGATCACTCAGTCATAATTGCATGCCA
This sequence comes from Larimichthys crocea, assembly GCF_000972845.2. Taxonomy (NCBI): domain Eukaryota; kingdom Metazoa; phylum Chordata; class Actinopteri; family Sciaenidae; genus Larimichthys; species Larimichthys crocea. Next base: position 914,094 of record NC_040011.1, on the reverse strand, counting down.
TCTTGGTGATGTTTTAGCGGCAGAAGAAGTCCTATCGTGCACAAAATAATTACTTTGAATGCTGAATGCATAACAGACCTGTTAATCTACCATTTACAGTTACATCTGTTTCATGAAAGCTCTACATGCATGCTAATAATAGGCCGAATAGCAATTCATAACATCTGTAAGCTCTCTCACTCAAGTGGTGCGAGGATGGCATCGTGTTCTTCATTAATCACACGTTTTCTTGAGGCTGCTTGAAAAAATGATCAGGACTGACAGTGTGTTAAGTTTGAATTTCCATTTGTTTTTATGTAGAAATTTGATTACTCAGGTTTGCTGTATGGCTTCTGTAATTTATGTCTTGGTTAGTCCTCACTTTATGAAGCTATACAAACTGTAGCTGGACATGAAAGGGCTTTAAGTAATTTATGACATCCATTGACTCTTCTTGAGAGCAACAGACACACAGCCCCTCCCCCGTTCATTTGAAATAAGCCTCCCTGTAATTGACACCATCAATCAAGGCACATTTGCGCACTAGAGACAACTAAGGAAATTAGAAGAGAGAGCCAGTGAAATGTCTCCAGGGGTTATAAGGTGAAGTTTAACTTGCGATGCACGAAAGACAACAAGCAGCCTTTTCAAATCATTATTTGCCAGCTGAAGATAATGCAATATTTTGTGTGCGTCTGACCCTGCAGACCTTTAGAATCGATCCATAGCAGATAGAAAAATAACATAAAATGTAAACTCAAGAGCACGGGTGGTTTCACTTGCTACGTTTTATAATGATTTTCATCACTCAAGCTGGCTGACGTGGTATAATTCTGGAGAAACTCAGTGAAACAGCACAGGACACAGCATTCAAAGGCTTTAAAAAAAAAAGAAACGCTGATCATAATGTGTTTCATAAACTAAGATGGCCAGGTTTATTCGTTAAAGTAAGTTTATTTATTAAGACCAAGTGGTTAATGAGGCTTCCAGACAATCACTATGTGCTACAGAGTTTGTAGTTCTTTACTCCTAATATCCGACTCGGACTTTATTTGGCATTTTTCAGTAATAAACAGAATAAAATATATATTTGTACATGTGCACATAATGCCATCTGTGTTCTTGAAGTCAGAAATGTCCCTCTCTTTTATATGCAGTATGTATATTATGGACTTTTTCCTGCATAGTGTGAGTAAACTATACCTTGCTAGGTGGATTTCTTTTTGTGTTATTTTCAGCACTAACAGAAGCATGGCTAAATGAACTTACTGCAGGTACAGTAAATCCTTTAGGCCTCAGATGTTTTCAGATGTCCTCCTGGTACAGGTCAGTGAGATTATTTGTCCATTTATTGTGGGGGAAGTGTGTGTGTGTGTGTGTGCGTGCGTGCACGCGCGTTAAAGCAATTTTGTGACAGCTTTCTAGTCCCTTTAGATGAGTACAAAATGTGATAAAATATGTTAATGTAATTAACTGGCTGATAATATTGTAACATCTCCTGATGGATAATTTCATTATTTCCCTCCATGATAATGTAGCTCATGCAGTACAGTGCATTTCAGTCAGTGCATCAAAGAGATGTAAAAACATGCACATTTGTATTTCATTAAGGTTCACATTTTCTTGTAGTTCTTCTTTCACCGTCCACAAACCTTTCTCTTCCTTGCTTCTGCTTGCCATTTCAAAGTCTCCAAAGAAGACAATAATGCTGCCTACCTGCCACAATCATCTACCGGCTGCGCCATTAAGTATTGATTTATGTAAAATCTTTCTCCTTTCTTGGCCCCTTTTCACTGATTAGTACCTTTCAGTGATAACAGCTGACATCTGAGGTGTGCGGATTTGATGACTCTGACGCCTTGACAGATGGGAGCGCTAATCTGAGTTGATACCTGTAATTCACAGGGGGGCAACATAAATGTGCTCCTTCTCTTAAGGCTGCAAGAGATGAGCAGAGGCAAGAAAAAAAAAAACATGTTTTAATGCAGCTGTTTATTAATTCAACTTTACATTTGGGCTCTTAGCCAAAGGTGGAAGTATTCAGATCTTTACTTAAGTAATGACATTTCAAGTATATATGAAAGCAGCGTGGTCCAGGTGAGTATAAGCAGTAAGTCTGAGTAAATGTAGTAAATTATCACTTTCCACTTAGCTTTGTGTGACATTGATTTTCTACATGCTAATGTGAACATACCTTACAGAATGCAGCACTGTCTATCTTAGGAAATGCTTTAAAAGTTTCCAACATCTCTCTGTCCGTTTCTATCCTATCATACTGCAAGTGTCTGCTATGAATAACAATTCACAAAACAGTGTACATTCCTGTTTGTCTACATTTCTATCTATCCAATCAAAGGACACTTTGATGAAATGTCTGTTTATGATCATGTTGTGTCTACTACCCAAACTAAAGCCCACAAGCAATCTTAGGATTCTTAGCATCTCTATGCTTGATGTGGGGACTTTGAGGAACACAGCAACAGGTTCAAGGTGTTGACCTGGCCTCCAAACCATTACCTGAACCATGTTTGCCTTGTGGCGGGGAAGATTACCCTGCTGGTTTCCATGAAAGGGCAACAATGCTGACGTAGGTGGTACATTTCAATGTAACATCCACATGAATGTGCCTTCTTTCCATAGTGCGTCCCGGTGTCATGCACGTGGATGCACCGCCATCCAAGAACATGTGATTCACCAGACAAAGCTACCCTTTTTTCTTTGCTCTGTGCTCCACTTCTGATGCTCACATGTGGCAGTGGACATGGGTGGACAATGTGTGATGCACTGTGTGTTCTGACACCTTTCTGTCAGAACCAACGTTTTCAGAAATTTGAGCTACAGTAGCTCGTCTGTTGGATCGGACTTGACCGCCCATGACCCTGTCTGCTTTTACTTCCTTGGACCACTTAAGATGTCACATTTTTGGAGAGGCTCTGACCCAGTCATTTATCCATCACAATTTGGCCTTTGTTAAAGTCACTCAAACCCCTGACATTTGTCCATTTTTCTGCTTCCAGCACGTCAACTTTGAGGACAAAATGTTCACTTGCTGCCTGATATACCCCACCCACTGACATCTATCTATCTGTTTTATGTTTTTATCCTTTCATACTATTACAAATAATTGTCTCTCTGCATACCTTCACTGCTATGAATAATAATTCATGAACCGGTGTACATTCCAGTGTGATTGTGATGTGTCCTTTTGTTAACTGTCCACGGGGAGGCAGTAAAGCTTCACACTTGACTTCAGCCGCCACTCTTTCAATCTTCCACAAAGGTTTTTTGGTCGAGGGAATTGGGATTCTGCTGAGTGTGTCTGTTGCACACACAAGGGAAAGAAGATATCTGTAAATAGCAGCTGGGTGTCTCATTTATTTATTTAAATATTTATATTCACCATAACCAAAAAAGAAAAAGAAAAAAAATCCACATTACGATCCCCCTACCCACCATCGCCTTAGGCAACTGTCAACCTCCTGCTCACCATGCCCTGTATGGTGCACAAAAGGGGACAGGAAGAGTCAAGCCGTGCACCTTCCACTTGACTGATGTTTTTGTACCACCTCCTATGCACGAGTGCAGGAGTTAAAAACCCACTGACATGACTCCACTCCGGATGAGGCTGCGGCATAAGAGGTTGCAGATAGTTCCTTGTATCTGCAGGAGGTGTTCACTCCCTCTGTGTTTCATGACAGACATGTCACTTAATGATTCCTCATTCGCAGTACCTCACCTGCGGCTGCCTGTGAGGAATCTAAGCTGGGCTCAGTAGGCAGGCTCTTATCCACGGTTCTGTGGACCGTATCCCAGAGTCAATAATAATCTTGTCATCTTTCTGTCTGAAGCAGAGGAAAGCATCCGCTCATTTGCCAAATAGTACAGGGCTTCATATCACATGGACATACAGTACTGATGGGTGTGTACACACGTTTTGGAGCTCACACAGCATCTGACACCACATCCCAAAGCTGCATGGAGTTCCATGTTTCCCCTATTAAAAGTAGTTTTTATATTTTGACAACAACATGGATTATTACGTTATTTCAACTCAAAAATGTAATGTTAGGGTTTCATTTACATAACATTTTTAAGTTGAAATAACTTACGTGGAACTTGTTGACAAGATAAACTGAATTAAAGTCAACATTTACTTTTTTTTTTGTTGGTATAATATGATGATGATGTCTTCATGGCTCAATTATGCAGTTGCTGTCATAAACGCAGTAAACAAAGTATGGTGCCACTTTGTTAATGCAACATCTGGGTTATGACATCTGGTGGCCCTTGACACATGTGCCTGAAAACAAAACAAACGCAAATCTAGATTTACATGCATATGAACTTGCTAAATTGCTACTATTAATCAACATTTAAATAACTCTTTCAATATGCAGGATTTTAATTGGGGAAGTTTCAGGATTCTCATTATATCTGGCATCCTTTACCTGAGACAGCTGTTGCTTTTTGATACGATTGTGAGAGGTTGGCTGAGCAGCAATAGTGTGGAGGATTGTGATGCATTGCATTGAGGATTGTGATGATGTGAAAAAAAAAAGTCAGTGAACTTTATTGGTATTCCTGGAGAATTTGAAGAATAAATTCCACTCAAAACTCAAGGAGACATGAGTAAACAAACATATTCAGGATAAGAATAGTTACTGCACCGAGACAGAGTGTAACATCTGAGTCTTTTTGATATTCACCGTGGATTGGATTTTGGTATGAAAACAGATTATTTGCAACAATAAAAGCCTGTGATCCTTGCTTGAAAGTGAGTTGCTTGTTCTTCCCTGGGTTTGTCTCCTGTTTTAACCTGAACTGATGTGCTTTGTTCTGTAAGCGAGCTTGTTTGATAGAAAAGGCTTTGCAAACAAATGTAACTTCACTTGACTCACTGGAAATGGGATGGGCGTAGCGCTAAAAGCTGCTAAGACTGTGATTGGGCGGGTGTAGCTCATATTTACACTCATAATTGCTTCTAACGGAGCTCATGTTCAAGTACGCAGAAGAGGGGTTGCATTTTACAACCCAAACAAGACTCAACTTCCAGTGCTGTTGTAGCTCAGTATTATCCATAATGCACCAAGATTATTCAAGTACTCAAAGTCACACTTCACTGAGACTTCTGTCGAGGATGTAAAGTCCTGCAGTTCATCATGAAAATATGACTGGATTTGTATGAACAAATAGTACTATGAGTAATAGCTTTCGGCTATTACCATTCTTGATCACGAATGCTGGATATTTAATCAGAAGTAAAGCCAAAGTGTTAAAATATGGTAAAATTTGCCATGTTCCCTCACAGATTTCTCAGCCTCTTCTGTGAACAGACTGCATAATGTGTCTGTAATCCACACACTGGCGGCAGTGCTAGTGAGCAGCCTCGACCCTGCATCAGGGAAAAAAAGTGAACAGCCACTGTAAGCTCATTTATTTAGCAGTTCACTGAGTAGTGGTGTGAGAGAGGTTGTCCTCTGTTAAACTGATGGAATCGACAAGTGCACAGCTGCTTCTGTGCCTACACCGCTATCATGGAGATATTTTTTTTGGGTTCTTAGACTTGATTATCCGAAACATAAATTATGGAAATCTGCTAAAAAAAGAAACTAATTAATAAGTGCATGAGCATGGCGAGCAAATGTGTTAGAATAGCATGCATCTGTCACGTTGTTGAGCTTGATTTTCCATGTCTCTGCATGGTTCACCACAGTAATGAAACTGTACTCACCTCTGACTCAACTAAATGTATAACATTATAACATTTTGACATTTATCTTTCATGAACGTTACTGCTGCTTGCCATGGAGGTGTGAATCGGATTAAAAAATGCATTCGCTTTGAGAGTTTGTCAAGACAGCGTCCTCGTGATCATACATCACACAGACAAACTTCGCGCTATGACCTATGAGACAAAATAAAAAAAATCACATAGTAGAGGAGTGCAAAGTGGAAAATGCTGAGTCAACCTTATAAATGTCAGCAGTTCAAAGGGCCAAGCCTTTATGGATCTTGGCTAAGCATATAAGGAGCTTCTTTATTGAGGCTGAATAAATAAAGTAATAAAAACACTCTCTTGATTACTTTAGAAATGAGAACCACAAGTCATCCTGAAGGTCCAGATGAAGTCCAGTGTCAGATTTAGTGGGCTCTTTTTACAGAATATGGCAAAAATAGAATATAATATGCATAACTATGTTTCCATTAGTTTATAATCACCTAAGAATAATAATAAGACATGTGGTGTTTTTGTTACCTTAGACATATAGACATAGGCTTCTCATAGCCCAGAACAGACAAATGTTTTGCATACACTAGGAAGGAGATGGTGAGGTGAAGGGTTGCAATCAGTAACTACACTGCTAGATGCCACTAAATCCGACACTCACACAAATTTGCTCCACAATATCTACTCCGTGTTTGTTTTTTTCACTAGTTTTGAACTTGCATTTGCATTTTGTCTGTAAATTATGGACTGTAATGAAATGTGATAGCACTTTTTTTGTTTTGTTTGGTTGAGCCACTAGTAATAAAAGGCCTCCCTCCGTACAACAGCCTGTAATTAACAGTAACAAAACCTGTTTTGTCTCCTAGGGAAGGAATGAGAGACTATATAAAATACAAATCAGGTCTTTATTATACAGGAACAAAAAGATATTCTTTCATATTACAAGCAATATTACCATCCATTCTGATTTGTCCTTGAGCAAGACGGTGCACTCCTACCTGCTCCTGGCAGCTCTTTGCTCCGACCCATGGTGAGTAAGTTGCTTTTAAAAACACATTCATTCTCCTTCATCAGTTTTAGTACATGTTCAGTTTGGGCAGGAAAAAAGATCCCCTGGCAGTTGCTTAGTTAAATGAGCTTTGCCTCCTGTCGGTTCAGCAGTAATCACTGGTGTCTATGCTGAATCTGTTCCCCAGAGTTTTGGGTATCATCCATCTCTGTGCCTGCATCTCTGGGCAGGTTGGGTTTTTCTGACCCACTTAAAAAAAAAACATTTTTCACAATCACAATTACATCAAGTAATACTGGTGGATGAGCTGCTGAAATATGCTTCTTATGCAGTGTTTGATCTTGACTGTGAGGTCAGCTCATCATGCGTAAATGGTGTTTCCCTGGCAACATATTCCATATGAGAAATGCTGATGAATGCAGTGGAGTAAGTGGAGTGGAGATTTCTATCGAGAAAACCGTTCAGTGGCTGCAAGAGCTTGTGATGATGATCTCAGAGGACGGATATTTTAGAATTTAGGGCACAATCGAATAGAAAGTATAAAGTATCATAATTTGATACACACACACACACACAGTAAGTATGTAGACATTTCTAAAAGAGAGGGTAGTAGTAGAAAACATGAGGGCAGAGAGGAAACAGACATCCACTGGCTGGCTTTTATGAAGCAGATAACAATTCATTTTTCTGGAAAACTGTGACAATTGAAGAGAACAAACCTCTAACCTTCTTTGGACAGAGACTCAGACACCGACTCACCCTGCTGCCAGCGGAACAAATGCAAAGAGTCCCAGAAAAATGTGTCTGCACTGGGATACTTGCGGTCACGCCACAGAGACTCTTTGCTTTTCTGCTCTAAATATTCAAGCCACATCAGTTATTGATATGCCATTACATTTTTATTTTTATTTTTTTTGCGCAATAGCATTTTCATGATGGATAACAGCAACATCGTTTGTGGAAAAGAACGAACGGAGACTCGCTCAGCCGTACCCCCCGTTCTTGGGGACGGAGGTTAATGCAACAAAATCCTGCATGTTCGACATTTGTAACTATACAAAACCGCCTCTAATCCAAGTCTCCAGCGTTTAGAGGAGCGCGTGTGTGTGTGTGTGCGTGGATTGATTTTTTTTAGCTGTGTAATCCTGCGATTGTGACAATGGTCAGCAAGATTAGGGGCTTGAGCCACAGCGTTGGCCCTTTTAGGCGGGTAATGGGCAAAAAAGCGTGTTAATTGCCCTTGACTGTTGAAAGTAAATTAATTATTGATCGCTCTCTCGACTCCTCTTCTGTACTTACATACCCTTACAAATCCTTTTATCTTCGGCTTGGAGTACGAACATTTCCTCTTTTTCCCATCATTATGCAGGCTGGCAAGCAGGAAGACTACTAGCCAACCTCTACAACCAAACCCTTTGTGTTTTTTTCATCCCCCCTTGTGGCTGTGTAGTGTGCTGAGAATCTTACCTCCAACGGCACTTCACCATCTCCTCTGATCTCCCTCACACCTCCTCTCCCTTTCTTCTCCCTCCTCTAATTTCTTAATAGCTTCTTCTTCTTCATGTCCGTACTACCTGGCTTCAACCCCCTAAAACACACACACACACACACATATAGTACACGTGTTCTCTCGCCCACACCTGCTTCGTTACAAAAAAAATAAGAGAGCAGATGAATAAAAAGCGAGGTTGAGGTCTAAAGGTTGTGTCGTAAATTGATGACAGTGAATGCAAAGGCGTGGACGCAGAACAACAGCATCATTATTCTGCCTATTGATTTTTTTTTCCCCCCACCGCCGCTAAAAGAAAAAAAAGCCGCCTTGTATTTGAAATGAGATATAAACAAAGTCTAACGTAATATAACTGCATATATTTTTTACCGCAGCCGCAGATGTCAAAGCCTCTGGATTAAAAACTTCACCTTGAAAAAGACGCCTGTGCGTGTGGTATCTGTGTATCTGTCTGTGTGCATAGTGAAAAGGTGACAGATGCTCTATTTGGTGCTATAGTCACCGTTATTTACATTTGATCTTACATCAAACTGTAAGTTCAAACCGGTTAGACACTGACAGCACAACACTGTCACTATATGGTCCTACATTAATAAAAAGATGTTTCATTTTTACAGACAGCAAATCAACATGACAAATATAAAGCCAAACGTGCAGCCACGTTGGGCTGTAATACTCCCCAGTTCAGACTAAAGGCTGTGTCTTCAAGGAATATTTCAACTTTTCAGGGAACGTCATCTTTCATTTTGCTCGCTGAGAGTTAGATGAAAAGATCAATACCACTTTCATCCGTCCATTAGGCATGAAGCCGGAGGCGCTTTGCTTAGCCTAGCATAAAGAACTGGAAGCAGCTTTTTGTGGCTAGTTACTATCGCACGGCGTCTTCGTGCAGTCTCAGGCGGATGCTTGGAAGTCTCGCGGTGCTATTTGCTAGAACATAAAATGCTCAGTAAAACCTCGACTTGTTGTTAGTATACTTTGAGTTACAAAATGGTTACACGGGACTCACACCGAACGCGGAACGGAAGTGGAACGGAAGCGGAACGGTACTTTGCCCGGCGTCAACTCACACCGGACGCGGATCAGCCGCGGAACAGCAGCGGAGCGAGCCGGCCGTATTCACGCGAGATCACGCGAGAATCCTGGACATACCCGAGACCCCTCGATAAACAGTTTATAAAGAAAACAACAACAACAAACAGCTGACTTTGCTTCTCCGACGTGGAGGAGATTATAAAAAGCATCTGTTGTGTCATAAATGATTGTGTGTTGTTCCACTTCAACAATTAGTCTCTCGTTGAGAGCCTTTGATCGATCTTTGATTACCTGGTGCCACCGGTCATGACGTAACGTTGATGTGAAGTTGTAAAAAGCTACATGAACTGAGTATTGTGTTTTATTTTGAAGGGGGGGCGGAAGTTTATTACGTTGATTCAAGGCCCGGTTTCCTGTCTGGTGCACAGTGCTCTGTTGAAATTTACGAGGTTTAGCCGCGGCTCGCGGAAGAAATAGAAATCCTGCGGAAAGCTCGCGCCGTGGCACGGAGAGCCGCTTCTGGGACGCTTCTGGGACGCTTCTGATCCGCGCCCGGTGTGAGTGCTCTCATTGACTAGACTGGATTCTATTTGCTACGGTGACCGCGGCGGTGCCGTTCCGCTTCCGTTCCGCGTCCGGTGTGAGTTGGCCTTTAGGGTTAGGGGTTAGAAGATAGGTTGAAAAGCTTTAGTGGTACTGACAGGTGTATTTTTTTTTTTTTTGGACAGAGCTCTTAACCCTAACTACATCATTAGCAACCCACACAAAAGACTTGTATCAAATGAAAATATGCTTTTAAACTCTTCCTCTAAGGACTCGACTGTTAGCCTCAGCTGTACAAAGTAAATACACATGGCCACGCAGTGCTGGTACAAGGTCTAATCCAGAAAACACCTGTGGAGTCTTAAAAGTGCCTAGCATGATTAGCATAATTTTAATCAACCATGCATTATGCTGCCATTTCGTATTTGAACATGTTAACATGTTTGTGCTCATTAATAATAGCTGGATATTAACATGCTAATGTAGATTGCTTTCCAAACACTTGAATTGTTTTTTTTCTGCTGCCAGAAGCTTCATAAAAAAACACTGTGTAGGATCTTGTGGCTGAATTGCAATCCCCTCACCTCACCCTCTGCTTGCTAGTGTGAAGAAACATGCGGATGGCCCTACCTATAGCCAGTGTTTAGATTGTCCATTCTGGCCTAGTGTAGAAACACGGCGGACACCAGTTCCCCCAAATCAAACACAGTGGACCTATACACTCACCGGCCACTTTATTTGGTACACCTTGCTAGTACTGGGTTGGACCCCCTTTTGTCTTCAGAACTGCCTAAATTCTTCGCGGCATAGATTCAACAAGGTACTGAAAACATTCCTCAGAGAGTTTGGTGGACATGATAGCATCATGCAGTTGCTACAGATTTATTGGCTGCACATCCATGATGCGAATCTCCCATTCCACCACATCCCAAAGGTGCTCTATTGGATTGAGATCTGGTAACTGTGGAGGCCATTTGAGTACAGTGAACTCATTGTCATGTTCAAGAAACCAAGATGATTCGAGCTTTATGATGTGGCGCGTTATCCTGCCGGAAGTAGCCATCAGAAGATGGGTACACTGTGGTCATAAAGGGATGGACATGGTCAGCAACAATACTCAGGTAGGCTGTGGCATTGCAACGATGCTCTCAATTAGTACTAAGGGGCCCAAAGTGTGCCAAGAAAATATCCCCCACACCATTACACCACCACCACCAGTACTAGTAGGATGGATCCATGCTTTCATGTTGTCGACGCCAAATTCTGACCCTACCATCTGAATGTCGCAGCAGAAATTGAGACTCATCAGACCAGGCAGCGTTTTTCCAATCTTCTATTGTCCAATTTTGGTGAGCCTGTGCGATTTGTAGCCTCAGTTTCCTGTTCTTAGCTGACAGGAGTGGCACCCGGTGTGGTCTTCTGCTGCTGTAGCCCATCTGCCTCAAGGTTCGACGTGTTGTGCGTTCAGAGATGCTCTTCTGCATACCTTGGTTGTAATGAGTGGTTATTTGAGTTACTGTTGCCTTTCTATCAGCTCGAATCAGTCTGGCCATTCTCTTCTGACCTCTGTTATCAACGAGGCATTTTCGCCCACAGAACTGCCGCTCACTGGATATTTTCTCTTTTTCGGACCAGTCTCTGTAAACCCTAGATATGGTTGTGCGTGAAAATTCCAGTAGATCAGCAGTTTCTGAAATATATATACAAGTCACTTAAATCACCTTTCTTCCCCAATCTGATACTCGGTTTGAACTGCAGCAGATCATCTTGACCATGTCTACATGCCTAAATGCATTGTGTTGCTGCCGTGTATTTGGCTGATTAGAAATTTGCGTAAACGAGCAGTTGGACAAGTGTGCCTATTAAAGTGGCCGGTGAGTGTACATCGTACACACAATCTTTAAAAAAATGAATTATTGTTTGTGCAACTTTTTGTATCACATTTTCATTTTAATTAATTGATTGTTTTTTGTTCATTAAAGCCACGACATGTATGATTTAACACTGGCACCATCTGGCGGTGGTATAAGAGTGACATCATGGCGGAAAGTGAACACAGCTCTATTTGCTCAGTGCAAAATGATGTGCCATGAAAGACTGATTATATTCAGAGATTCTCTGTGTCTGCTGTTGTTGATATACAAGCAATAGCTCAATATGATATATGCCTGACTCCAGAACCAGGAAAAAAAAAAAAAAACACAACACAAACAATAAAAATGGACTCATGGGCAGCTGTTGCATTATGTGTGGCATCGTCCCCTTGCAGTAGGACTAAGGTTATGTTGTACTCTAAGTTGTACCTGCTTTTATGTACTTAGATGACTTTGATAGTCATTTACTGTATGTTCCCACACCAAAGTCATGAATAAAACTCAATTCACATTCATTCCTCTTGGTGACTTGAGCTATTCTTATTCTGACATCTTTATCATCGAAGGACCTTGGATCCTCCTGTAGCATTTCTGCTATGATAATTGAGAGAGCGATTTAGACAGATCTCAGGGTTCTCTGTGTCCTTGGCTATGGCAGGGAGGTGTTCATCTCTTTGAGACTGGGATCTTTATGGCGATCTAATCTCTTGCATTTAGTTTTTTTTTTTTTTTTGTCAGCTGAATTATATCCTTTCACTTTCTGAACAAGAAAGCAATTTCTTTTTGGCCGAAGTTCATGCACTGAAGCATTTCAGTGACTTGCCTTGAAGAAAGTTAGAAGCAGAAAGTTATCTACGTAATGACTGCATGACTTTATATATATATATATATATATATATATATCAACTTAAATGTGTTTTAATAGCTTTTGGAAAATAGGTGTGAACAAAGGAAAAACATGGATCAAGAGATGATATAGAAAAATGCACAAAATGATAAATAGACATTATTATAAGTTACAATAGAGAAGCTACAATGCAGTAATCCAAGCAGTCGCCTTTCAACATCTCGCATCCCATGGTGCCTGTGTGTTTTTGTGTAAATGTGAGTCTACAGTTTGTGTATTAGGCACACGTTCACTAAATGTACACAGGAAAGCACAATCCAATTACACTGAGGACAGGAACATCATTGTTTTTTCATTTCAGTGGCACACATTTCCAATCTTTCTTTTCCTGAACTATTTGGAGGACGGTTTCAAACAGTGTTGCCTGCAATTTGCAGACGTGATACTGATATTTTAAGCTTGTGATCTTTATAAAATTAAGAGCGCGTGAGGTCAAATACTGTAGCTGCAGCGCTGATCAGGAGGATTTTTCATTGGGGACATCCCCGATAATCTTTTCTCAAACATCAAGCCATCCAGTATACTATACATACAACATACATGTTGGTCATTTGCCTTGCTGCCATCCAACGACATCTGTCCCGTTATTCTGTGAAAGTTTGTCAGGGCTGAAAAGGGTTTCCTCTGTCATTTGTTCCTTCATACTTTTCCATTACATGAGTCATGATTCAGGAGTCACTGTGTTTGTTGCAAATAGTCATTTATTTTTCATGACAGCTTTATCTTGAAAACCCTCTCCTGTCCTCAACCACCCCACTGGATCATGCATGGATTTCCATCACTGGTTGGATGAAGTGCCACACTGGCATTTTTTTTCCTGACCTGTCCAGATGCATGAACTCATAAATTGTGGATGTGGACTGATGAACTCCCTTGTTTTCTCTGATGACATTTCCATATATGGCTCACTGTGGAAAATGTCATTTTGGCTCACAGACAGCACCACCTCTTATGGTAAATATGTTGCTGTAAGTGTTTTTTGTTTTTTTTGCAGAGATCCTCACTGTTTTGCATATCTTCTGCACCAAAGCCACATGCTTTATTTTGCCCCAGCCACACAGCAAATGCTTTTCAGTGGGAAGACAAATGCATGCACATCACTAATTGACTATGCATGGTTTTGTGCTTTTAGGTCTCTGTTGAGTCAGCCTCATTTGAAGCCACATCCTGTATATCTGCTCTGGATAAGTAGCTATTTACTGAATGACCAACATATCAAATGATATAAATACCTTATATAACAGGTACTCTGCTAAAAAAACCTGCTAAGTTGATCCTCAGACCCCAAGCTATTAGTAAAGGTATAATACAACCACACATCAACTTTCTCTGGCTCTGGCTTATCACAAAATAAACATTATAGTGAATTGAGGCATTTATATCGTGATGTAATTGAATTTTGACCTCAAGAATAGATAGCTGCAATGTGGCAGTGACCCGAGCGAGAGGTGGGATTGGGTGTAATGGGGCCATCCAAAATCTCTCTTGGGGCAGAAAATAAAATAAAGAAGAGGCAGTCATGTTTCTGCTGGTGTGTGCTGTGAGCCTCAGGGGGGGGGGGGGGGTACAGTCATCTCCTCGACTTTTCTTTACCTCAAGCCAGTGGCGGACTCTCCGCCCAGCTAAAGCTGCTGCAGCTGTGCCAGGTGAGAGTGGCAACCTCATTCAGCTAAATGTTTCCCATGGTTTCCGGGAGTTCCAGCTTGTAAAAAAAACGGGGTTCAAAGGGAAGTTATCTTGTCCTTTGCGCACACCACGTACCCCCTCGCTCAATTCAATTCAATCATCTCTACCCATCTCTTTCTACTCCTCTCTTTCTTTCCCTCCACATCTCAAAATTAATAATGCAGCATAACTGATCCCCCCACCCCCAACCCTTTATTTTATCTTCACCAGATAGTGCTCAGCCAGCACAAGCTAATTTTAGACAATGACACTGCTGAGTGCTTGCGATAAGCAGCTCACAATGAGCAAGGCGTTATTTTCTTTCTCTCTCTCTCTCTCAGGTTCCAGTCCTTCTCAGGTGGAAATCACTGTAAACACAGCATGTCCCAGATATTGCAGATTGCAGAAATTGCAGAACACATTTTGCGTCGTTACCCTACAGTTTGGAGAGCATGCATCTGCGTCCATTCCCTGCCTCATTGTTTAAAGGTGCATATGTAAAGGTGCGGTGCCCTACAAAATGATTACTTAAGGCTGCGGTGTGTGCACGTGTTGGGAACAAAACAGCTTGCCTTTGAAAAGAAAAAGACTGTAATAATGGGTTGCGAGTGAAAATGTTTGTTCCAGAATCAGAATAAAAATAGTGAGACAGAAAAAGTGACATCTTCAGAAAATCACTGATATTACAAATTCAAAGCACATAATGCCCCCTTGTCTAAGCATAACAAGTGCCTTAAGAGACATATTTCAGCAATTAACAAAAAGGTTGAGTCGATAACAGCAGGGGGCCCCAGATCCTTGCTTGGCACAGCAACCCAACTGATTAGCATTCCATTCTTGGAGCCCACGGTGCAAGTGTTTATCATACGAAATGTATTATTAATTTCCAAGCCTTCAAAAATATTGACCTCAGTATTTGTCTAACCTAATCATGTTTATTTTATCTTGCCCATAGCGTGTAAATCATGCTAAATCAGCTTTAATTACACTGGAGTGGAGTTTGTCTACAGTTGAGGCAGTAGAGATTAGATTCAAGGACAGGATTATTTTATTACTATCAGTGAATTTTTGTTGCCGTCTGCTTTGTGTGTGTATTACTGCGCTGACATGTGGGCGTGTGTGTGTGTGATCCTATCTGATGAGGGAGATAATTGGAATTTATTGGAGGTAATAGATAAGATGGCTGTACATCCAGCCATACTGACAACAGCGGGAGCAGCAATATATATCCTATCATGGCTGTTCATTTTCTACGAGTGGTTTAAAATAGGAAGCCGGTCTCTGGATGATACAGTGGAGTATGTCTGACACCGAGGCTGTTGAACCAAGGATTTCCTGTTCTGCATTTAATGTAAACCACATTCACCGCGTGCAGGTGTTACTTGTTTATTACCTGGAGATTTTACTGTGCGCAGCAACACATTATCTTTTATAAAGTCTTCCAAAGTCTCGGAGGACATTTTAGCAGCTGTTATCTGTTCTCTCATGTCTCCAGTTTGTGCTTCTGTAACCTTCTACCACTCTCTCAGACACGGTGCTGATTACAGAATAGAAAATGTTCCGTTATTATAAGCAGCACTTCAGAATTCAGAGCCAGAATAATAGAAGAAAAGAGAGGAAGAATAAAGGCCAGCATTGGAAACATCTCAAGCATTCTGATGTGAAATCCTTTCATTTCAATGGAATCTCTGTGATCAGTGGACATGCCTTCAGGAGCAAATAGATGTATCTTTTACACTGAATTTAAGTTCTGCGTCGTTGACCACGTTCACACAAGAGTGTTCTTTAGACAATTAAGAGATGTAAGCTGATACAAAATCATGAATAAATTAAGTTTGAATAAATTAAGAACTGGATGCAGCGTTAAATGCTTGCATTAAGTCAAAACGTTTGAACTCTGGACATAGAATCACCCAGCTCAGCTCTTCCACATATGCTTCTGCATTGCGGGGCCCAAAGAACGAGCTCACACTAAAGACATCTACTGTCTCTTCCACTTTAGCCCTCCGCTAACTTGAATGGGGACAAAATTATGTAATCATGGAGCTCTTCTAGACTTTCAAAATGTTATCGTACGATTTCAGTTCAATAACTCTTTTTAAAAATAAAGGGAAATAAACAGAGAGAAAATAGAAAGGAGTACTGTGACTAGCATGGCCCCAGCTTGCTAGCATATTAGCTCCCTAACTAGCCCTGCAAGTTGTCCTGATAGCACATGTAGCAGTAGCTGTTCTGCAAGGATTCATTGATGTGTAATGTGGTAAGGTCACTTGAGAAAATGTTCTGTCACAAATGTCAAACAGTGTCATCATTTGCCATATTTAAAATCCAAAGGGCATGAAGAAGGTTCATGGTCAGCATCCTTCAAACCATCAATATACATTTAAATTAAGGAGTATGGATTCAAGGCACCCTTTCAGAAACATGTGAATAAGATTCTCTTTATTCTTCACAACACAAGATCCATTATTGCCATGGTTTTGGAAGTAATAACCTGTGCCACCTCGAAAGGTTCGAAGAATGTATGCAGAGATTCTTGTCGTATTCAAATGAATGTTTGACAAACGAGTTTCCCTTGAGGACATATGATACATTATTAGCATTTTATTATAACTAATGATGTGGGTGATCAGGATTATGTAGAGAAGATAAATCATTTCCCTTCCTTTCATTTAGAGAATGACAGTGCTTTATGGCTCTTTGCTGGGCATTCGACCTGGGTCAGAGATTATTTCTTTAGTCGATTTTAAAGGGATCTTTTTAACTTGGGCCTTAGCTTTAGAGTTTCTGCAATCATGACAGTTGATTGTGTTGAAAATTTCATCACTTACTTCCCTGTAGGGCTTTCATATAACTCTCTGTTGAAAGGACCACAGCAACCAAAAGACAATTAAAGCACACCCGATCCTTCATATGTGTTTAATTACCACTCCAGTGGCAGGCAACCATGATAAAAACCCTCCATTGCATGCATCTATACTTCATTAAAACTATAGGTAGCCATGGAAGAAGTTCCTTCATCTATATTGCATTTATACTGCAGTGATAAGTCCCTTTCCCGACATCTATACTGCATTAATACTGTAATGATAGCAAAGGTAAAGGTCCCTCACAATGCATCTATCTTACATTAATCTTGCAGGAGCTGCTGCAACCACCTCCTTTAAAAAACGTGATAAAGTGGAGTTGAAGACTTGCAGTATATTGCGATAGTGACCTCATATCTCAAACAACTCTGTGCTAAGCCATTCCCTTTTGCAGGCTGACAGCTTAAAAAGAGAGCGCATTTGAATTTTTTTTTACCGTTTTCTTCTAAGGGCAGAGCAACACTATAAAAGTGGTGCTGTGGTGTGGAGTGAAAAATGGTTTGTATGACAGAGAGAGCCTTGGCCAGTTTTATAAGGCTGGCTTCGAGACAGACTAATAAACATATAATACTAGTGAGAGAGAGACAGTGTGAATACACAGACCACTCTATCATTCTTAGCTCTTGGCAGTGTGTGCAATCCAGGCTGTCTTAAGGCTTTATCCTGGGAGTTGTGCATGCAGGACTAATGTCCTCCAAACTGTACTGAGAGACAATTCAGGTTAAGAGTGTTGGCTGCAGAGGCACAGGGCAACCTCTGTTTGGGGATTTCAATCTGCATTCAAGACTCTGCCTCCCTTGCTCAACCGCATCTTTCCTCCTGTCCTGTGGCCAACAAAACACAGAGTAAGGACTCGCTTAATTGATTAAGAAAAAAACAAAACAAAAACAAAACTTCATTTATTTAATTAGCATGTGTTGAACTGCTTCTTTCCAAAATGTTTGCCACTTGGCATTCACTGATCAGTACGCTCATGTTCCTGCATCCTTGAATTGCCTCTATTCTGAAGGAACATTGTGAGCACCTTTTACAATGTGTTCTTGATGATATTCTTAATATAACAAATGAAACCACATCAATTACGGCAGTGGGCATGCATATTGGCTCACAGCTGGAAAAAAAAACATTTTTAGTTTTTACCTACTTAAATTCCAAGTACCGCACTCTTCTGACTTGTTAACAACACACCGTTTCATTTCGAATATCCACGGTCAATAAAGACTAAACAATTCTTCTGTCTCATTCGACCTGCTTTGAAGTGGATACTGCATGCTGCTTTTCATGCAGGTGTTACATTCACATTATTCTGATGGACGAAACCCAAGGACCATTTGTTTCATTACTTATTTCATGAATTCTATCATGAAATTCATTCTGCTCTGTATGTTTATGAGTCATGGTACATTGCTCGGATGCACTGCAGGACCCTTGTTCTGCCCCTTAGCAGCTACACACTCATGCTGCTTTAATGCAAAACTAAAAAAATAATGTGTATTTGAGTGTTATATGCCCGTCTTTTAGATTTTATGTTGATTTAAGACATTTATGTGTTTGCATCATTCATCAGTAATCTGTGATGTTCATTTTTTACTATGTGTAACTTCTATTGTAGTGTATGCGAAGCAGGGTGTGTGGTCCCTTGTTCCCAACTGGCTCCAGCTGGTGAGACTTGGTCATCATCACCTTCTATCTTCCTAACAAGCTAGAGGATCCTGATTGGAGTGGCACCAAGTCAGACCCTCCAATCAACAGTTGGGGTACTATTTTTGAAGTCTGGCAGTCGGGGGCGTTTCTCTTTGTGTTAAATTATCTGTGTTAATTATCAAGTTCACTTGTTAAATGAGGAACTAGGCCAGGTAAACCTGTTTGAAATCACTAGTTTTGGGGTCAGGGTTAGATTAAGGGGTAGGGTTAAGTTTGTAAGAGTACTCTAAGAGTACTCTGCTAGACATTTTTCTTCCTTTTCCCTAACAGTAGGTAGGTAGGTAGTAGTAGTAATAATCTTCAAAAGGTCAGGACCATGGCTTTTTCACCAGACATTGTGAAAAGCATAATAATGACACATTTCAAACAGCATTATAGTTATTTAAGCAGTATTTTACTTAAATACAATGACACCAATATTTCTTTGCATTTATTTCAAGTGTCCAATGATTTTCTTTTTCATTGTCTTTCTGGACAGAAGCAACATCAGAGAGAAGTGATGGATGTAAAAGGTCTTGCCAGCTTTCTTTTCAACACTGATAGACAGTCTGCTCTTCAGACCTCTGGAGCTGGTTGAACGGGGCTAAGCCTCAGAGAAGATCTTGCCAGCTGCTAAAATTTAGAGCCACACAGCAGTCAAAACAAAGGTGCCCTGTACCTGAACTCAAATACATTTTATTTATTTATTTATTTCCTCAGAATACCAGGATTGTTATTTGATTTTTGTGAGACAGTGACTACTATATATATATATATATATATATATATATATATATATATATAGATATATATATATACACAAAAAAGAGAGGAAAGTTTCTAGCTCCACAGTGATGTTAAATAAAATGCTGCCATGGCTGAGGACTTTGACTGAGAGATAAATTGAGAATGCTGACTGCTCATTTGTTCCACTAACTGGTCTAATAATACACTGAAGCCCTTCGTTTTGTCGTGTTTTTTCCACAAATATCGTTTTCAAAGAAGTCAAAAGAACGTAAGATGAAATCATTATACAATAACTGAAAAGGCTCAGTGGCGTGGGTTTAATACGTTCACTATCTTTCAATAATATTGTCCTTTTGACTGGATGAACATCAGTTGGTCCTTGTAATCAGGTTCCAGATCCAGAGTCGGCATTAAAAGATTTTACAGAGCAGATTCATCAGCAATCCAATCTCAACTCGATAAAGCATTATGTCTGGCTGCCCAACAATCAAAAACTGCAGACTTTGTGGTTTTCCAGCACATATGTGGAAAGCCATTGCTTGTGGGGTTAAGGAATACTGCCATTCCATCATGGTGACACCTAGGCACATAATACACAACGGACATTTTAATTGAGCATTGTTGATTCAAAAACCCACAACATCATGGTCTCTGAAGTGCTGAGTTGGGTTTTTCTGCTGCTTGTACAACAATTGCTGGACACGGAATTGAATGTCAGGTTTCCTTCAGTAATGGATTCAATCAGTGGTTGCCTGAATACATGTTTGCTTGTCTAGTATTAAAATGTGACATCTCAACAGGCATCTGGTATCATCGTAAAGAGAAAGATTTTCAGTTATATAGGTATATACACTAGAAATAATGAAATCATGATAATCCAAATGTAGATTCATACTGCAGTAACAAGATACCTAGAAGTTATGCTCATGCAGCATATTATCTTTGCTGTACGATTTCATCTATTGGTGACAAATGTGCAACAGAAGTTACAATCCCAACCCACAATGTCCCAAAAGGTCTGTCAATGGAGCTGACAAGCTATTTCATAGTACGCCACTGACAAAACAATTTTCTGTTTTAGAACGGAGCAGCTTAAAAAAGCTGAGATAGTCATATTTCTTCACCCACCTATTTATTTTTAACAGTGTATCAGTCTTGACTATTAAAACATGAAAGACCCGATATAGAGCCAGCGTTTGAATTGTCTGTTCTGGACTTCTGTAGAAACATGGCAGTGCAGTCTAGATATAAAAGGCTAATTAAACAAAAACATGATTCTTATTGATTATCCTCTAATGAAAACATAGTTTTGAATATTATATTCCATTTCAGCCAATAGATCCCCCTAAGCCTTTAAGACATTTCGCAATCAGATCACAATCCGGTTAGATGCATCCAAACATGGGCTGTGTTTTTCTTAAATTTGACTCACAGCTTTTGACACAGTCAAAAATGCAGGAGGTGCTGCTGAAGACTTTCACCGTGAGACAGCCCCAGGAAGTGTCAACCAAGGTTAACCACCAAGGGCTCTTCTAAATCTAGACCTCTTCACGTTTTTAGAACTTTTTTGCGTCAGATTGTATTCTAGCAAACAGGTTCAACTTTGCCTGGCGGGGACGGACTTCATTACAGCTCTGTCACAAAACTCCTTGCTGTTATACGAAGGTTAGGACATTATTGTAAGGAGTATGTAGATTCACTACATTTTCTGTAAGAGATAGTATTGTACATGTTGCAGTTCCCATATAAAAGTCATAATAAATAAAGAACTTAGTAGGGAGAAACTCCACAAAAGATGATGGTTTCATGGAGGTTTCAAACTAAGTTTTTAGTGATTTATCATCAGACTACACGTGCAAAAACATGTGGAATCTAAATTAACATAAACACAACAGTACTTATTTTCAGGTGATTATAAAAAACATAAAATAAAAAACATAGTTCTGGATATTAAATTCAATTTATGCCATATTCTGTAGACATTACACACTAGATCGTCAAGGTAAGAGTGACTGCTATAGAAATGTGCCCCTGTAGGTTGTTACTGACAGCCATTGTAGAATACAAGCTTGGTGCTTGTAAATCAAAGAGTTATTGAACATCCCTACATGTTTCCTCTGTGTCGGCATTATGCATTATGTGACATATAAGAATGACCAAGGACATGCATAGTGAAATATCTTCTATTAATTATCATCTGTTACCAGAGAAAGGTACATTGCTTTGAATATATGATTCACATGTCCTTGCATAACCCTGATAATCTGCATTTTTTCTTTCTGTGTGTGATTGGTTCTATCTCAACGGGTCTGTCTTAGTAATTAGCCTTAAAATACCTAATTGTAAGAAGTTAATAATCAGTCTGTGAGGTACAGCCTATATTGTTTCTGGTTTCAAAAAACTTGTGTCAAGAATTTCCATGAATTGACTGCCATTTAACTTCTTATGCCCTAGTGAGACTGTGTTAGCTGCCTTATTACTAGACACTGTCGCTTGTTCTGGGACAAAGTGCAATGTAAGAGAAAATTAAATCACCTCACTTTAATGTTAGAATTTTTCACTTATTTTAAGGGAAATACAATTTGTAAGGATCATTACAGGATGAAATGACTTGTTAAGATGGATACTGTTTGCAATGAGGGGCTGCCAGGGCCATCACCTGTAATTCAACAGGGAACAGTGTTGTGATGAACTGCGACAAGGGCAGCTACTGACGTTCACCTTGAGATAAGGGTCACACTCCTGCCTCATAATCCATAAAGGAGCCATAATAGCCTCTCCCTCTGCCAGACACGACCCCTTTTTACACCAAAGTAGAACAACACTGTCTGTCAGCACAGAACTTTTATGCTCTCACAACCTAATTGAGCACACAGTGGCACGTAGGACAACACAGACGCATGAGCGGCATGCGATGAAGAGAGGCATGCAAGCACGCATTTAACAAGCCATATCAGCTCATGTTAGCCTTAGGCTTCCTGCAGCTGTGTTGTCGTACGTGATCGTGAACTAGTTTTGGGAGTGTGAACTCAAACTCTAAATAATCAATATGGTGAAATAATAAATCCTCCCTCCTCCACTGTTACCCCGAAAATACACTGGATGTGGAAGAGCTCAGGAACGGCTCTGCTCCAGAACAACTGCATACTCTGCCGTCCGCCAACTCACACATAATCCGTTTGTGACATGAACTGTGCGGCTCCGCCTGCCACAGAGCATCGCGAGAACTTTAAAATAGTCTATCTTGTCTACATATCTGACGTCCACCCCGCAGTCTCACAAAAATCCTGTAGGAAACACTCGATTACACTGGGGTGTGTTCCCCAGTGTAAGTGTAAGTTAAGTTAGGTCTGAAAGCTGTTTTAACTCATTTTTGGCTGCGGAATCCAAAAAAAGTTTTTCTCTATCACGTCAAGTTTTTGAACTATAGGATCCCTGTTTTCTTAAAAAAATACGAAAAATACTGTACTTAACAGATATGTGCTTGTTTTCATTAAACAAAAGTAACACGGGACTCACACAGGAGGCGTTACAGCAGCGGAACAGCAGCACCGCAGTTTAGCTGCGTCCTCCGCCCGGCGTCAACTCACACCGGACGTGTGTCAGCCGCGGAACGGCAGCGGAGCGAGCCGGTCGTATTCACGCGAGATCACACGAGAATCCTGGACCTGCGATAAACAGTGTATAAAGAAAACAACAACAACAAACAGCTGACTTTGCTTCTCCAACGTGGAGGAGATTATAAAAAGCATCTGTTGTGTCATAAATTATTGTGTGTTGTTCCACTTCAACAATTAGTCTCTCATCTTTCATGTTGAGACCCTTTGATCGATCTTTGATCACCTGGTGCCACCGGTCATGACGTAACGTTGATGTGAAGTTGTAAAAAGCTACATGAACTGCGTATTGTGTTTTATTTTGAAAGGGGGAGGAAGTTTATTACGTTGATTCTGTGTCAGATTTCCTGTCTGGTGCGCAGTGCTCTGTTGAAATTTACGAGGTTTAGCAGCGGCTCGTGGCAAAAATAGAAATGCTACGGAAAGCTCGCGCTGTGGCGCTGCTGAGACGCGCCCTGTTCACATTGACTAGACTGGCGGCTATTTGCTACAATGACCGCAGCGCTGCCGTTCTGCTGCTGTAACACCTGTTGTGGTGATTCAAACCACCCCGAATTCTGTAGACCTGATGTAGAGCAGAGAGATATTGAGTTTAAAGAAGACAAAGACAAGTACTCCAGTTTCACCTGTTGCAAGAGGGAGAACACAGCGTTGACAGACTCCGCAGTCCGTTCACCATCACACCCAGCTGAGTTCTGAGCTCTCTCTGGCTCCAGCTAGTTTTATTAAATCACACAAACGGTTACATATTTGTTATTATCTTCATACAGGGTAGTCTGCTGAGTTCAGCCGATGCCCGGGTGTGTGTGTGTGCTCTTTTCTTGGACCATCGTGTCCTTGGGTACACTCCGTGCCTAGATTCAGATGCTTTGTAACAGTTTCTAGTTGTGCTCACACACATACCTCAGGCGTGGGATTGCACTCAGACACACTCTGCTCTGCTGGTTATACAACATTCTTAAAAGCAATAGTTCAACATAATCACACAGTTTAATATTCTTAAATGATTATTAGGCACTTCAATTAATATAATCCACAATAGTAAGATGTTCTGTGTCTGCTTTCCGTTCTAACCAAGGGGAGTCTCCTATTTCTCTGCTTATCTGCTCGTCTCTCTCTCTGTGTGTAGGCCTTGAACCTGCAACTCCTGCAAAACACTTATACTAGTTACACAACACTCAAAAGCAATATACTCTGTGTGACCTTATACTTACCCAGATACATTTAACACACATCTATTTTAATTCAAACATTATTATACATTTCCACACACCTCCGGTGTGAGTTGGCCTTAACAGTCTGTGCAATGATCTTTTTGCTCTCACCAAACCATGGGGATACCAAATGCCAACTTTTCACGTGTTCCTTTGGTCCACATCCGTAAACTTTCGACAGACTCACTTTGTGAGGGGCCCATGGCTTGTCTTGTTTTACTTTAAAATATGCTACCACCAATAAACTAAATATAGCAAAAGGAGTCAGGGTTGTTTCAACATTTACGACGAGAAGTAGCAGGAGCAGACATGATCTGGAACAAAGGAAATATATAAATAAAATGCTAAGATGGAATAGTTACAAGCTTTAAAACCTACAAAAACAGCATAAAACCAAATAGAACTTACAACGGTATGAATAAAAATTTATTTTTTCTAAATTGTCCCCCAGTGTTATTAAATGTACCTGTGCATTGATTGATTTATTTGTTAACATGATTACTGTGACTGGAGGTAAAATATCCAGCTTCGAAATGAAACCCATATCTTGACTCATTTCTAATTTGATTTTTTTCTTCCCGTTAACAGCTGTCGCCCGTCCCCTCCGAGTGATTGTGGTTGTCTGTGAAGAGATCGGCTAAAGCTCCTGTTATAAAATCAGACTTTAAGTTTATCTGCAAAACAGTGTCCAGAAGGAAACACAGAGCAGCTTGTGAACCCTGCCATGGGCTTACTGAGACGACTGGGACCGCCTCACCAATTAGCTGGCGAAAATTTGCTGCATGTTAGCTGCCTAATTAGGCTACATGCTGGTTTTGGTCTTAGTCTTGACTTGATCTCAACCCTCAAAGTCTTGGACTTGTCTCAGTCTCAATTTACTCCAATCTTTGTCTTGGCTTGGTTTCAGTTTAGGTCGTCTTAACTACAACACTGACCTGTAGTATACTCATATTCTCATATTTATGCATGCTTATATTTAGACAGTTACAGTAGTTACATTGTGTTTCTCTTGATGTCCAAAAAAAATTATAATCAAATTCGATTTGTCATACTTCATACAACATGGCAAACTAAACAGATGCCCCCTGGTGTAGGCTCATCCATGATACAAACATGTTTTGTCAGGATTTCACTTTTTTTTTTTTAAGAGAGCCTCATATTCCAAGACTAACACACTTCCCCATGCATCTACAAGGAGGCATTTATTATCAAAATTTAATCTGCATTTTATTTTTAAACCAATGCTTTATTGAATATTTCTGCTTTTCACACCAAAGATGCTCTTAGAGCAGCAGAGCATCTGAGAACTGCGAAAGAGAGACAAACTGAGTGAGACAGATTTGTTGACAGGTAATGTTGCTTTGCTCCTCTCAGAGAGGGTGCAGGTCCTTGACAAAAGTAATTATGGCTGCCTCTTAGCTGCTAGTAAAAAAACACACTGCCATTCTGTAGAAGCCTGAAAATGGATTCATTTGGATTCAGAGCTCTGTATTTTTGCAGGATGAGGATTATAAAACTGTTTGCATGTGAAAACTCAAGATTTGTTGAAATGAAGAGTTGATCCTCCTCCAAATTATGATGTAACAAATGAGCCATTACATGATGTTAATAAATAATCCCTATAATAAAGACAATCCGTGCCATAATAGAGCCATTACTTTGTTAACCAAGTGACCGACCGACTGACTCTCCTTGAAAATTACTGCTTTTTTTTCCTCCCGTCACTCACTTTTCAAGAGCAGCTGTCTTGTTTTTTCAGAATGGTGGATGTATCAAATTCATCTAAATGCATTCTAATTTTTTTCTGTCAGTCATTCTCCGAGAGCAGGTGTCATGTTTCTCAAATGACAGATATAGTGTCTCACTTTGGCACCAAACTTTTTGAGCTTTAAGGAAACAGACTTTCCTAATTTATGACCTCTAAAATGTTCCATCGCCTCCAGACATTCTGTGACTGTTAAGGAATCGTAATGTTGTTTTTGTCATTATTATGAGTTCTCCTTGGCCACTAAAATCTACAGTCAGGCCCATACATAGCAGTGATGGACACTACAGGTCTGACAAAGACAGCTATTAGAGACAGGGCGAGAAAGAGAGGGATACAGGGAGAAAAACAGAGCAAAATTGGACTAAAGTGAGCAGCTTAATGCCTCGACCAGCAGCTGTCAAGCCATCTCACGGCCTCGGTGCTAAATGAACTCCACGGCCCTACTGTTCACACTCCACCCCCTCTTCTCCACCCTCCTCTGTCTTTCTCATCCTCCCTCCCTCTTCCCCATTCCCCATCTCCTCTTTCTCAGAAAATGGGCACTGAGAATCCATACTGCCCACAAATCAAATGATATTATATTGTCATTTTCCATCTCCACTTTGTCTCTCCCTCCTTCTAACCTCCTCTTCACTCTGTCATTCTCCTGTCTCTCCCCCTTTTTCCTTCCTCCATCTGACTCTCCCTGCCTCTTTCAGGAAAGGACATCTGATGTGATGAAAGATGTAAGTCAAGGGGTTGAGGAATATTCCCATTCCTAGGGCATAATCCCATCACATCAACTGGAAACTCTGGGCTCAAAAGACACAGTCTGAGACATGGTTGCCTCTCAGTCTGATTTGAACATTTGTAATCTCTGTGGTGTGCCCGAGTCACGTGGGAGAGGAAAACCCATTTCACAATGGCAGCATTGCTGTGCACAGTCCTTCCTCCTACCCTAGTAGAATAACATTTCATGCCATGAAAGTGGAAAGGTTTGACTAGCCTGCTTGGCTCATGGTGACCTTGTTCCATTTGTGATGTGTCACGTTCAGCACCGAGCGTAATGGCTTCCATCTTTTAAAGGGAACTCAAAGGAACAGCAGGGTATTCACACACAAGCATCAGTGTAGACACATGAAAAACACAGGACCGTATCTCTCTTCCCGGGTGAGCGATCACCTTCCATGGAAGTCTGAGAGACTATGTCAGATGCTTCAGGACAGCACGCTGTGGTCTATGTAATGGAGGAGCTCTAAATGAAAATCTAGACTTCAACGTGGGAATTGCCCCCCGCATTAGAAATAGCTGTCTTTGACCTTGGGGAGATTAGAGCTTTAACATCCTTGGCCAATACTATGAAATAACTATCCTGCCCCTCTCACCAATCCACCTCTCCACCTCGGGGCTCTTTACGAGTAGAATATCAAGAAGGCCTTTCTGACGGCCTCCCCCAGGGCACAGCTATGCACATACATCAGGGAGTCCAAATAGAGGAAAACAAGTGAATAAAGCATGTCCCTGAGGGAATCATGACCACAGCCTGATTATATTAGATCCCATGTCCATCGCTAGCTTATGTCCTCGCCTCACTCGGGAAGACCTGTGGATTGCCTTGATGTTAAAGATTGTGAGGTGAAGATTAAATTATACAGCTTTCAACAACTCACAGAGAGGTCCATTACGTGAGGGACAGATGACTCCTAGAGGCAAAGAATGCATCGGTTCACAAGCCAAAATCACAACAAACAAATGGTGGTTTCATTCTGAAATACTGCAAACATCAAAACAAAAAGAAAAGAAAAAAGTTTGTAACTAAGTAATTAACTCAGTCAGTTTTATAAGGATTAAAATGAATAAAGCAGACAAACATGATAAGAATAAAAACAATTATATGAAAGCAAGTCTTCAAACATTGTTTAAAGGATTATGGGGCTTTTAGAAGCTGTTACTTCTTGGATGCCAGGTAGCTCCTGCCCATACAGCTCCAGTGTAGACCTTACAATTGCCAATTAGTCCCTGTTTTTTTTTAAATTCCCTCATCACCCATGGGAGAAATTAGTCAATCGCTCACCCTCCCCATAACAAGGTCAAAGCACGCGGTCAGCACCAAAGTGCCCCTGCAGCACGAAATGGAACCAATATCATCAACGGATCAGATCCTTGTGTGGGCCTTGAACCGGAGTTCATATATTCAAGGACAGGATTTTCTCGGTACATCACACGTGGCATAAAATTGTGTTGCTTCTTTTGACACCATTGATTTCAAATCATCGTCGATGTCCATATCACTGAAGTATTGCCATTAACCTGGATTATGCTGGTTTCAACCTAAAATAGTAAAATAGCTTTGATTAGTCTGATTAGTTGCATTACAATTTAGGAATGAGTTGTTGTGAATATATTTTTCTAGCTAAACCCAAATTCAGTATAATATAATTTGAAGGACTTTTCACGTCAAATATGTGTGCATATATTTTTTTCAACCAGCCAGCTGCTCTGTATGGAAAAGAAGAGGAAAGCACAAAAAGAACAAACAGGGGAAGAGCAGGTGGATGCAGCCACCCATGAAAGGACTGCATTACAGATGCACTTCATGGGTTTACATTACATTACAAGTTCACCTCATGTAGTCATCGTACAGTACATTGGAGGCAAAAAAAAAAAAAAAAAAAAAGGCTAGGAAGTGCAAACAGATTTGCCTGGGACAGAGAAGGTTTTAAAGATCCTTTCTAATCAATGCATTCCTGAACTATCGAGATAGAAGTCAGACGGAAGCCAGTCTGATTTATTTGAGGAAGAGTGAAATGCTCCCTCTGTCAGTGTCTGAGCCAGACCCATAAGCTTTTGAGATTTTGCCACTGCGACTGTGCACCAATATGCTTCAGGAATGCACAAACAGGGAAGAATGTCCTCGTCTATGCTGGAATTATGAGGTGTATATATGGTGCTTAAAATGGAAATTTGCAAAGTGATTTTGGGATTATAAAGATTGTTTTCTGTTGCTTTGGGATATTTGAAATCCTTCTTGGCATTAAAGGCTTTTTACAATTCACTTGGCTTCAGAGGAGCAGTTTTAAGTCATCTGCATCAAGGCACCGAGTGATATCATTTCAGTATGCAAATGTCCTCTTGACAAGGAAATTACCAAGCAAATCTTTTCAAAAGAATCCGTTTTTGAAAGACTTCTGTGGCAGAAGGATCAGAATCCTCACCTTCCAGCTGACCTAAATAATCTAAATAAAAAATAAAAAAACACATCACCATTCTTTAGCGACCTTCACCCTTCACCCCTCCCCTTCCCTATAAGCAATCAATAAATATGTTATTTCAAGTCATGATGGAAAAATCAATCTGAGAGTTTCACCACCTCGCTCGACCAAGCCGTCCCTCTCGTTCTCTCCTGCTACATTTCCCAGCGTGCCTCCGAGGACCAGTTGTGTAAGTGGAAAGTATTTTCAAGGACTGCTCTGGATGCGATTGAATGGGGAGATTAATGAAGCTTGACAAACATAAGAAATGTGTTGCACAGGAGACCACTGGATGCTGTTTGACTTTTATTCCTGACAAATCTCACTCATCGCAGAAAAAAGGCCTTATGATTGACCATGATTAATTGATCATCGTTGCTTTACGAGAAGAAAACAAAGACAAACCCTTCTTTTAAATGTGTCGTGTTGGCAGTTGCATCTTTTATCCGCGCATCAGCATATTTCTGCAGACCTAACCCAAGGCAATTATTTTGACAGTATTTGAGCATTTATTAATACAAGACGTCCGTGAAGAGTCTTCATATTATGTCTGCAGCAGAACCATCTGGAGGCAATTCAAGTCAGTCAGTCAAGGGTGAGACGCTGCTCCTTCACTCTGCTGTCTGCATATTGAAAATCATTTTCCACAACACGTCTGTTATTCGATGATCAGTAATTGATGGGCACAACATGAGAAATGGCATTACTGTTCTCCATCACGCCTTGTTCTGTGTCTCTGACACTGTAACGTTTATTAACATGGAGCTATTTACTACAGCTGTAAGACTATATACACGTGACATTTTCTGATAATGTGAATAAATGTTTGAATTTACTGACATTACTGTATTGCATTCTTGATGAGAGAATGACCAGCTATGAAACTGGCAAGTGAGAGCTGACATGACATTTAAATATATGAATCATTTAGTAGGTACAGTATATGTGCCCTGAAACTGTTCACATCGCCACGCAGAGAAACTTCCTGATGATTAGGCCTTGCATATAGCTGAGAGGACAAACTAATGAAGCCTCTCGAGCCTGGAACAACAAATCAAGCTGCCTTTGACTCTGGATTTTGTACCACCTTGATAAGTTAGCTGATATGAATGACTGAGAGTGGTCAATGCTCAGGTCTGTCCTTCACTTCACGCATTATATATTAATATGTAAAGTAAAATCAGTCTTTATAATGTAGATATAGACGAGCGAAAACTGAAAACCCTGAATAAATGAGAAGTGAAACATAATGAATGCAAATGCTTCCACACAGGGCATGAGGGGTCACCGAATGGATTAATGAGTATGAAATTGGTGTGAATAATCTTCACGTCTTCGTCTCCAGATCTCATCCTGGTTGAACACGTATATAGGAGCTTTTGAACGTGTTAGACAATGTTCTCCACCACCGGCATCAAACGACAGAATCATTTTCACAAGTATGATGTCCTTGATCTATGCCAAAAAAAAAAAAAAAAAGACGCTGAAGCTTTCATGGTGATAACACCTTACTAAGACGCTTAAATTATTTTATTCATCAGTGGTTTCAAAGTGCAACATATGATTACATTAGTATTGCATAATACATACATAATTGTGTTTTTTGGGGGAGGGTTTTGTGACATCACACTTGACTGAGCAGCGTGGCTTCTCTCCTGCAACCATTTTTATATTAGTCCCAGCGGTCGCTGTCAATACAGCTGCAGCTCTTGCACCCCGACTCTACTTCAAACACAACAGCAAACGAGCACTTGTCCCACTGTTGTATTATTTCGACAGAATATCTTGTTATTTAGTGGTTGCAGGTAATGCACATGGTACTTTGGCACAGTATTTTGGGTGACTGAACATGGATGTGGGTAGTAAAAAATCCAATTAGATGAAAAAAATTAGTTTAACTTGAATTCACAATGTATCTAAGCACACAATGTGGGCTTACAGTGAACATTTTTAGCAGTTAGCCACTAAACAATGAAGACTACCTCCATTACAAAAAAAGATAATCAAGAACATTAACCTTTTCACCACATGAATTTATGTCTATGTCAAGCCCATGGATTCACTTTAATGCCCAGAATAAATCATTTAGCAGCCAAGTCATACACTGTACAACTAAATTATTCACAGTCAAATAATAGGTTACATCAGAACGCAAGTTTAAGCCTTGTGGCGATAACCTGCAGGATCGCTTTATTATATTCATAGAATATTTTCCATAATACAAGGCTGAATAAAAAAAGTTATGTTCCTTCACAAAAATGGTCATTTGTTTTTCATGTTCGGTGTAAAATACACGTTTAAATACAGGGAACATTTCTGTTTTCATTGGTTGGATGACTTAATTTAGTGTCTGATTAGCTAACTAAGAATAAAATATGTCTTAGTCTAATAGATTAGTCATTAGTCAGTTATTAGATTAATCAATAGATTGACCTGATGTTCAATTTGAAAATATTTAAACAGTTATTTGAATATTTGAGAATATCTGTCTTGTCTTGGACAAATTTGAAGATATCAAATTGAGCTCTGGGGAATCCCATTATGTATTTTAAACTGTTTCCTGTCTTTGTTTTTTCAAATCCAGAAGAGCCATCTGGATCATCACATGTAAGCCTCCAAAGGAAGACGCCCAGGGGGCATCCCAAACTACCTCAGCTGGCTCCTTTCAACGTGAAGGAACAGGGGATCTACCCCGAGCTCCATCCCTCCAGATGTCTGAGCTCTTTACTCTATCTCTAAGGCTGAGCCCGGCCACCCTGCTGAGGAAGCTCATTACGGCCGCTTGTATCCGTGATCACATTCTTTCGGTCACTACCCAAAGCTCATGACCATTCTCTTTGAACTCATAACTCATCATAACTGCTGAAATATAAGAATAGCATTTGTTGATGTTTTTCTTCATCTGGCCTTGTGCTGTTTCTCATGCTATGTGGTGAAGCCAAAGACAATTTTCCACATTATGGACAATAGAGTTCCTAACGAACGAACTAACTTCCCCTATTTGTGAGTGTTTCACTGTGTGCCTCAGTGACAAAAAACAAATTAACACGATCAATATGAGTGAGCGCAGCTATATCCAGCTGCTTACTTGCATCTTTGCTCTTTGGACTGGATGAACTCTTCATTCACTTCAAAAGTTGAACTCTCTGTGTGTATATGTGTGGACCAGCATCCATTTAAACAAAGTACTGTATGGATGTACAACTTCAAACAAAAATGTACCAAGAGAGAGAGAGAAAGTTTGGAGGGATCTGTATTCCACAGTCATTTTCAATGGGGTAGAATAAATTTAGTCGACCTTAACCAGTGTGACTCTGACTGACTGTATCAATATTCCTACAGATTAACATTATAAACAGCCACCAATGCACAGTGCAAGGGTCAAATAAACTGTGCAGAACAGTAGCTAAGAGAGGAGGAAAAAAAAGCCAAACTCGGAGCAAGAAAATAGTTGGGTATTGACAAAACTTGTCTTGGGGGGTATCTCATACAAGACTGTAAAGTCAGCCAGTTCACTGAGAAAGATTTATTCTATATAGTAGTGTATTATTTCTTCTGACTATGGGAAGTTAACTTTTATCTCCAGTATAGAAAGTACTTCCATATGAAATCTGTGCACAGCTAAGTCTGTGCATTATTATGTTAAAAAAAAAAATCACAGGAGGATTAGTCATTAGTTAATTTGTTTAATGTGAGCTATGTTTTTAAGAGCAGTGCTCGCGGTCACACATATAATGACTATCGTCTCAAAGAAAGAGCTCGACTTTGATACACAGTCTCGAAATCAGCACATTCCAGTAGAGAGGACTGAGAAAACATGTAGCACTTTGATACAAAAAATCATGCATGTGTGTGTGCTGAATAACAAGCCTATCCCCAAGAAACTATGCTTATCATCTAATGACAAACCTTTTAATAAACATATCTACCGAGTTGCAATGTGTCTCCAAAATGTTCACTAACTATTTGTTTTCCTACATGATGCGCTTTTAAAAAGACAGAATTATCCAAATGTCTTTTCTGTTTTCTTTTTTTTATGTTCTTTTATGGCTGTGTTTGGGCACTCACTACATTTGGTTAAGGTTAGGGAAAAATCAAAACACCACAGTGTTTCCCTGACCATGACCTCTGTGCTTTTGCTGCTGTAAACCTAACCTCATTTGGAACTTGTGACACAAAACCTGGTACCGTTGTGCTTTGGAAGCCCACCATTTACCCCGACCGCTTCTCTTAACTTGTGTGCATTGGGTACAAAAAATAATGGAAAAGATATTTGCCCTTGTTGTGGTGTTGAACTTTTTTCAATAAAATGTTTAGATACTTTGACACACACATCAGCTGGTGTTAAAACCTCAATGGTAAAGATCTTAAGACATCAGGTCAACTGTTCTGCATGCTGTATGCCATGTGAGGTAAGTAATTGTGATGTAGAAATTGGTATTCTTGTGACTTAGTGCTAATGCAGTATTACTGACATAAATATAGACAGCTCTACACATGTATTAGTTATGACTGTATTAATTAAGATAACAGCCATCATCAAGCAAGGTCAACAACACAAGACATGGCAGCCAGCTGATATTACTTCCTAGTCCAACAGCACTCAGCCCAGCTCGACGTCTGTCTTTCACAAAAGCTCTCTCCAATGACTAAAAGTCAGCCCCAGATTTACTCTTATCCGACGGCCTCTTGCTTGCACTCTCTTCTTTTCTCCTCAGCTTCCTCTGTCGACGTCCTCTTCAGTCTCTTTGCCTCCGCAATTATGCCTACAGAGGCCACTGAGTTGATTACGTTGCCCACTTTCCCAGCTTCGGTTCTGGCTCTGCTCCCCTTCAGCATTCCCAAACACCTCGGGCCTGAACCTCCTCTTCTTTCCCAGCGGTCCAAAAAGCGCCCGTGGTACAAACACTAACACTCCCCCACGGTGCTCTGAGCCAACATTAGCCGTTTACTTTACTGTCCATAAGGAAACTCTGTAAATCTCAGAGAGTTCGTGTGCAGCAGCCTGAGGACATCAGAGAGGAAGAAAACATTCTTCTTTTCATAAAATATGATCCACTTTGTGTCACGGAGTTTTACATACTTCCCGTGGGTGATTGTACCCAGAGCACAGTTACATAGCATGAGAACAGAGTGACAGACACAACATGTAAATGATTTTAAATGTGTTCATTTATGTACCTTAGGTCTTTAAATGAAATGGCACTTTAATTCCATGATATCAATGGTTTTATGAGTAGGTGTCTCACTTCATAAGAAAAA
Source organism: Larimichthys crocea (assembly GCF_000972845.2). Lineage (NCBI taxonomy): Eukaryota > Metazoa > Chordata > Actinopteri > Sciaenidae > Larimichthys > Larimichthys crocea. Next base: position 879,456 of record NC_040011.1, on the reverse strand, counting down.
ACTCTTTTGTACACATTTCAAGTGTGAAGAATGTTTGTGCCGGCGGCTGGTGCACACTGCACAGAGTGACAGTAAATGTGTAACAGTGTCTCTTGCGTGTCATGTCTCTCCATCCACAGTCCGTATCTTTAGTGTCTTGTAGCGTAGCGTTTGCCGTCACCTTTAATGACAATACCTTAACTCTGACGGAGCGCCACGGACTGAATATCCTCATGACAGGCAAAGCTGTCATTGACAAAGAGTGACTGAGTGCGTAAGTGTGAGTGGGTGTGCACACACATCTGCCTTTTGCCTTCTATAACCATGTTGCCTTGACAACCACACCTCTATGTTCTTTGTCCTTTGTCACTGTACAGAGTGGTAACAGGATGAAATCCTTTGTCTGATCAAGGTTGTCTGCAAGCGCCTGATGAAGAAGAAGCAAAGCACATAGAAAGTATGATTCTTTAAAAAAAATTAAAATGTTTTAACATACAAATTCCTCATTTTTGATCAGATTTGATGCAATCTTTTTATGACATTTATGAATGTGTCACTTAGATGACACCCCGGTGTGTCTGTTTTGTATTCTGGCTGCTGTCTATTCATCAGGGGAGGCTGGTACATCTTTGGGGCTCTGTGCCCCTCTAATCTCAGAGAGAAAAAAAATAATCAAGATGGTAGCAAAAGCCTGAAGCAATTAACAGAAGAGAAAATAGCCAGAGGTGGCCACTGGCAAATCGGAGGGTGACATATGTCAGTTAAAGAGAGCGCCCCAGTGAGACGATCTGACATTTGAATGGAGCAGACAGAGGTTTGTGTGCACAGGGCATTCAGGGTTCTGTGTGTATGTTTATGCTTGAATACGTGTCACAACTAGCATCCAAGAGGATTTTACATACCACCACAGAGACAATTCTACATTTGAAGTTGTGGTGAGATTTGCATTCTGCTACTTTTCCTATAAAGAAATAGAAACTATAATGACACTATGACACTGCAGATACTGTGCATATTTTTACTCCCATCACAAGTGAATAATAAGAGTTCTTGGACAGATTTTTGGGTGGGTGTTCCCCTTTTCAACATTTAACCCTTGTCCCTTGTCTTGACATGATGCCACCTTAATTCTGAAGAAGCTGGACTCTCTGGCTCAACTATATGCTCACAGAATAGCAGCACTAATACTCTGCCCATAGTCATTCTCATTGGATCTTCAATATACTCCAGTGTAAGGTATTTGCCAACTGGTCATTAGTCTACAAAGGATATATGTTTACCCTGAATGATCTGACTCTGACAAGGCTTCAGTTAATTACCTATCTGTTTGTCTAGTAGTGAGACAGCCCTGTCCTCTGACCTCTGTTACCATAGTAATGATGAAAATGGTGCAAATACACTGCTCAAAAAAATGAAAGGAACACTTTTAATCAGAGTATAGCATCAAGCTAAATTAACTTCTGGGATATTGATCCGGTCAGGTAAGTAGCTGAGGGGGTTGTTAATCATTTTCATCTGTTTTGTTGTTAATGAAATTAACAACAGGTACACTAGAGGGGTAACAATGAGACGACCCGAACAGGAATGGTTTTACAGGGGGAGGCTGCTGACATTTCTTCCCTCTTCATCTTTTCTGACCAATTTCTCATTAGTTTTGCATTTGGCTAGAGTCAGTATCACTACTGGTAGCATGGTGCAGTACCTGGACCCTACAGAGGTTGCACAGGTAGTCCAACTCCTCCAGGCACCATGGAGCTCGACTGGCATTTACCACAGATCACCAGAATTGGCAGGTCCGCCACTGGCACCTTGCAATTTCACAGATGACAACAGGTTCAACCTGAGCACATGTGATAGATGTGAACGGGTTTGGAGACACCGTGGAGAACGTTATGCTGCCTGCAACATCATTCAGCATGACCGGTTTTGTGGTGGGTCATTGATGGTCTTAGGAGGCATATATCCCTGGAAGGACGCACAGACCTCTGCAGCTTAGACAATGGAACCCTGACTGCTATTAGGTATCACCATGAAATCCTTGGACCCATTGTGAGACCCTACGCTGGTGCAGTGGGTCCTGGGTTCCTCCTGGTGCATGACAATGCCCAGCCTCATGTGGCGAGAGTATGCAGGAAGTTCCTAGAGGATGAAGGAAATGATACCATTGACTGACCCCTATGCTCGACTGACCTAAATCCAATAGAACACCTGTCGGTCATTATGTTTCCGTCCATCCGATGCCACCAGGTTGCACCTCAGACTGCCCAGGAGCTCAGTGATGCCCTGGTCTAGATCTGGGAGGAGATCCCCCAGGACACCATCCGTCATCTCATTAAGAGCATGCCCTGACATTGCCAGGCATGCATACATGCACGTGGAGGCCATACAAACTACCGAGTACCATTATGAGTTGCTACAAAGAAATTTTTGGCAAAATGGACTAGCCTGATACATAATTTTTTTTGCTTTGATTTTGGGGATGTCCTCGAATTCAGCCCTCTATAGGTTGATAATTTTCATTTCCATTATTGATGTGGCATCCTTTCGTTCCTAACACATTACCCAGTCCATATCAGGAAAGATATCCAGCATGATTTTTTTTCCCCATTGAGATCTGATGTGTTTTCGAAGTGTTCCTTAAATTTTTTTGAGCAGTGTACAAACATACAGCTGCTCTGTATCACAAAGAAAAAAAGCCAGTGCCTCCATAACAACCTAAGATATAACACTATCTCTACAGTGACATACTGTATGCTTGACCCTGTGTAACCCCACATGTGGCATGCTGGAACAGAAGATTCCCTCACATTTAGCTCTTTCTTGCAAAATAAAATCTTGATCTCATGGAGATTTCCAGATAAGTCAATGTAACTAACTAACTAACTAAAATGAGGAAGAAAGAATGTTCAAGCATGCAAGAAAATTACAGGTGTAATTATGGCTTCTCATTTCTGTGCAACAAAGATGAAAACATTCAGCCACAAGAAAAAAAGGGGGAAAAAATACAGCAGAGAAAACGAAGAAAAACAAAACACTGCTTAAATGTTGCTGTTCAATAGACTGAACAAATGGATTCAGGAGGAAGCGAGGCTTAAGTTTTTACAAAGAGCCAAAGGCTTAAGAGAAGTGAAGCAAACAGACCACTGCAATTCAGCGAGACAATGGAATACTGCGGTTAAACCTTAGAGATGTAGTCGCAAATTTTTGTTAATTACATTATATTTAAGGGTAAAATTATACTTTAGGCTACTCTGTAAGTTGTTGAATTGTCATGAATTTATTGAAGCGAGGCATCTAGTCTCTTGGTTGCCTTCAGGCTTAGTTTATTGAACATCCTGAGGTTGAAATAGGTTACACACAGTATAAATGTCAATAAACTCAATTTCCTACCATATTTCAACATGGACAGACTCCTGACTGTCCAATATGAAGTGCAACAGAGGGCTTTAATTTCTCAAAATATTAGTTTGTTTTACTCCTGATATAACATCTCCAGCCATAACAGGTTTGTGTGGCTACCCAGATGGTAGAATAGTGCTATAGAATGTGTAAGTTATATATAGTTTATATACAGTTACTTACTACAGTTAGTTACTAAATGAAACTTGTATCGAGTACAAGTTGTATGGCATGAGGACATAGTAGTAGTATTACTAGTAGTGCTGTATGCAGCACATACATGGAGTCTGTGTAAATCAGGAGGATAGAAGGCATTTTTATGATGGAAATAACAGAAAAAAAACCACATTGAATGTTGTGCCACAGGTTTGTCATTAAATATATGGTTTCCACTTTATGTACAGTAACAGTATTTACACTGCTTGCACCCATTTGATTAAAGGTTAACAGTCTGTATTTATTGCTATATAAAAACGACGTTCGACATTCCGATCCAGAAAACATGTCTAGGCACAGATTTTCAATCAATAGGGAAACTACGTGGTGGAGAAGCAGTAAACATAATAAGGGCACCCAGTCAGTAGCATGGACACCATGGGAGTAGAGCTCAATGTGCAGGACTGGTGCAATACAGAGGATCATTCTCACATGTAATTACTGGCAATATTCTCATGTCACACCACCATAACCTACCTGAACTAATCACAAGCCTATTATACATATCCAGCCACAATAAATAACTTTCACACCATTGCTTATCTGCCTGAGGAGCAATCAAGACTTCATAAATAACTCCTATAAATAGATGCTGGCAGTGATAACTAACTGGCCTTGCTGCATTTTTTCTCAGCAGCCAACGCCATCAAAAAAACATCCTATTTTTCCTCCACTGTTGTGCATAACAAAGATCACTACTTTCCATGTAAGATGCAAAAGGTTTTAAACTAAACACAGTGGGAAATGTACCCCTGTCCCTGGCAGTATTAGTGCTGTTCTCTGCTGCTGGAGATGCTCCTCAGCTAAAGCAAATGTGTTGTTGCATTAATGTGGCGAGCAAGAGACTGACTGTGAGGTTCCACACAGGGAAACCAAAGGCCTATGCTTTTTTTGTACCAGGTTTAAAGTTTCTTTTCAGTCTTATTCAGTTTTATTTGATCTTTTCAGCTGCTCTGCTCTCCGACTTTCTAGTCAATTTTATCCACGTGGAATAGTCAAACATTTCCCAGATGAGACGTAAAATTACAATGGGGAGTTTTGTCACAGTCATGTATGTTTTTTTGTCACCCACAATCTAATTCTAGAAAAAGCACCTTCATATCAGTAGTTTCATTCTTGTATGCATGTTCATAACCTTAAATTGAGTAAATCAAAAACAAATTGAGCAAACACATTGGATTCACCAAGGGCGACAATCTTTTTAGAGACATCCAGTCCAGTGTTTTGAACAGAAAATGGTATTATTGGTAAAATTCGGGGCAATTGCAGCTTGGGGGGTTTACCCAAAGATTTTTTTAAGCTTACAAATTAAATTTTCAAAGATTTCAACAAATAAATATTTAGTTTAAAGTAAGTAATACCAAATAGAAATACCAGTAACAATTCCTTTTCAAGATTATGTTTAAGATGGAAACTGAGTAGATGTGTTACAGCCAGATTTGAAGCTATGAGGAACTAAATACAAGTGGCAGTGAAATCCATCAAATCCACCAAATAAAGGAAAAATACAACAACATGCAATTCTAATAAAATCAACAAGCCTCTTGATGTAGTTTGCCTCATATACTGTAGCTCTTGTTTACATTGTTATTTTGTGTTGTAATGTGAGTGCACTTTAATGTAGTCCTGTCTGAACTGTTTTATGTTTTATATTTTGCTTGGTCCTTGGCGAAATGGTGTCTTGTTTTACTGTGTACTGTGTATATAGTTGAAATGACAATGAAATCCATTTGACTTGACTTGACTTGACTAAAACCACTCCAACCACTCTTAATGGGATATTGTTTTACTTTATTCAAGATGCATAACTCTGCTTTTGGCTGTTTCAACCCTATGCTGATTTCTGGTGGGACCAAGCAGAAATTTATGTCTGTAATTCAATAAGACATCTACAGCACACAATGGACCAGCGATACACAGCAGGATGAGATCTCAAACATGAGCCGCAATGCCACAATCCCATGAACCGCAAGCAGCAATGGAAGGGGAAAGGTCGAATGTAGATGATTGATATTTATATCTGAGCGACTCTGTGGCTGCATTGTGAGGTAGCGGACTAAGTGCCCCTGGTTATAAAAGGGTGGAAAGAAACACTAAGTAGAACATGAATGATGCTGAGAGGAGGTTTCTTTTTTCTGACAAAATGGCAACAAGTTCACAACAGTGCTCAAGGAGGGCCATTAGGGAGTTTAATGGCAACTCGGAAGGGGGTCATTGGTGGCATTATCATAATAAAACCCCTGGGAAGATAGATGAAAGGAGAAGAGAGGATCATCCTCACTCTTATGGCCAAATATATAGAGACATCCACAGAATATTCAAGGTAGATCATTAGAGTGGCAGTCCACTGAATGACAAACCTCTTGACATGAACACAAGGGAGCAAAAGTGGAACCTTGTTGTCGTTTCAGGAATGAAAGAAAGAGCAGGGATCTTTTTGAATTTGTATCACTATTCTTGGCTTCACTTGAAGCAGATCTTTCAAGATGACATGAAGCGCTGCACTCCAAGGTGAGAAATTCTCCATGAAAGAAAACTGAAAACCAACCATTCAGTAACAGCAGCAACTGAGGGGATATATTGATTGTTTAGGTTAGATTTATGTCATGTTTTATTCATTATCAGTTCAAAAAACAGTTATAAATAATAAATAATATCTAGACCGTATTTTATGATGAATTTTCTTTGTTTACAAGCCAAATTACATCCATAAGAATTTACTCTGAAAATATGGACATGCTCACATGTTCATACTGAATATACTGTACAGACATTAGGGGTTCTTCAGTGTTTCATATGGAAGAGATGGTCATTTTTCCTCTGTACAGAAACAAGTTAGTCAAATCAAGTTGGCATATTCCAGAGTTTCGTTCTAAAATTCACTCTTTGTATTTCCCTAAACAAAGTTTGTGTGATGAGGCAACACAAAGAGAGAAATTTGCACTAACAAGATTAAACTTTTGAAAGATAACTATCTCATATGAGAGCTACCTTTTCTTTAAGACTGGAGAAGAATCAAAGACGCTTCATGAGGTAATTACCCACAAGGAGAAAAAAAAAAAGCAATAACTTTTCTATTTGTGCCTTGATATTGAGGAGATTTTCATATTCCTCTCATCATAGTTTATGTTGACACTTTAAAGAACGGTTGCAAATCAATAGCACTATATAATATAGAAAATGTAAACAAAACAACAAAAGCAGGGCTCAGTTTGAGAACAACTGACAGTTTCTCCTTAAGATGGTTGAAGCATTCAGGCAAAAAAAAAAAAAAAACAGAGATGAGCCTCGACGTGCTGCTAAAACAGTTCACATCTCCTTAAAGCACCTGTTACCTCACCTTTAGTCTAGTCAGTAAGAAAGCAATATTATTAACATATATATAGCCTGAAATATGCTGATAATGAAGCTAACTGTGATGCCTAAAACTAAAAAAAAATTAATACAGAAGTGTTAATAATTATAATCTGTCTCTTTATAGTTCACACTCCAGCACAGAGGGTGGTGGTAATGCACCTGACTCTGGTTCCTAGTGTTACAGTTGTGTGTAATTCATTTGTCAAGGAGACAAAATGCACAATGCTACATGTCATGATCATTGCGTAAAGAGGGACTACTTACTCAGTATGATCTACCACTTTGCTTTGGGTAGGGACACAAAAAGATAAAATAAGGATGAAATAAGTATTATGAAGTTAGTAATGAAGACAAAGTTATAGCTTGGGGAGAGTAATTTCAACAACAAGGACATTTAAAAATCAAATCAAATCAAATCCAATTAAATCAAATCAGATTTTATTTGTATAGCCCAAAGTCACAAAGTACATTTGCCTCAGAGGACTTTACAATCTGTACAGGCAGTGACACCCTCTGTCCTTAGACCCTCTGTCCCAGGACGGACAGACGTGCAATAGATGTCACATGTACATGCACATCAACAGAGACATATTGTACAATTACAATGAATTATTAAATGACAATGAATTACAATGAATGATAAAATGATTACAGTAGCAGTGGAACCTGTGATAGAGATAGAGATACACAGACGCACAGTGGCAGCAAATCATAAAGTAACTATAAACTGTAATGGAGGTATGGTAGCAATAATGACAGTAATAATATATGTAGTGGACGTCGTGCAGGAGCAGCAGCAGCCACGATCCACGAGACAGAATGCATTAAATACATAAAAAGGAAAAATGAGGGAATATTAAATAGAACAATAACATATTTTTACTGATAATAAAAATGATACAAATAGTCACAAGTTATATTAAATAAAAAGCTGTGACAAACCCAACCTTTCTCTGTCCACATGAGGACAGAGAAAGGTAGAGCTTAATTCACCAATTACAATTATGTTACACTATTGGTCTAGATGTTTCATAACTTAGCAGAAGATATATTTTCATATATTCTTAAGTTAATACTAGGCTTTTAGGTCCAAGGACCAAGAAATCTGGACTGGTTTGTGGTCTTTAAAGTCATTTTCCGTAACAGCTAGAGCTGATCAGAGCTGACATTGGACGAGAGGCAGACAAGTCGCCAGTTCATCACTGGCCTGACACATAGAGACAAATAACCATTCACACTCACATTCACACCTTTGGACAATTAAGAGTAATCAATTAACCCGCTTGTTTTTGGACTGTGTGACAAATTCACCCAGAGAAAGCCCACACTGCAATCATTAACAATTCATTCATTATCAGGTCGTCCCTCATTAACTACTCACTTTCTTGTGTACTGTATTCTGCGTTACTTATGTCTGAAGATGGTTTCTAGCGGATGACATCCGGAGACCAGCCGGAGACAGAATAGTATGTGTCACTGGATGTTCAGGTGTATAATGGAATATTGATTATATACAGCTGATAACTGGGGCACGTAATCATTATCATTATTTGATCTAAGTAAAGACATTTGCACAATATTTTTTCAGCTTCAGGTATTTTGAATCAAAGCAAAAGCAAAAAAAAATGCAAAAAATTCCAATAGGATTTGTGCATCAAGTGTAGCATAGATCAGGCAGGAACACATATGTCATTTCTCTCTCCTGTGCAAAAGTCTTCATACTTCAACTTTGCAAGCTCTGAAACAGTAAGCAGACACGAAATGTGACAATGTGTGGAAGAGATCGACACTTTCAAGGTGCAAAAAGCTTCACAAGAATAGAACCCTCATTTATGAATATTGTTCCTCTCTCACCTTGTGCCATTACACATTTTTACTGCAAAATAAAATGAACAAAGCTCTGCTCTGAGCCCACTATAATGCTACAGCAGTATTCTCCACATTCAAAGCACAAAATGAATCCAGTGGAAGTTCTGCAGTGTTTCTTAAAGAACTGCCTCACCCTGAGACATCTTTGTGGCCTTCAGATAATGCACAACAGCCAAAAGCATCCAGGTTTACCTCCTGCACAATGAATATAAAGTGATAGTCTTTTTTTTTTTTTCCTTTTTGCAGCAGCTACCGTGGTACACTTTACATGTTGGCATGTTTGTGCATTAATATCAGCAGCATAGCATACGGTCAGCTGTATGAGATTTTAATTGCTGGGGCATCATTAAAGCGCTCGAATAAGTGGCAACATGCACAGAGTAATGGATTAAAAAGTGTTATCCCATAACTAGTGTGTCTGCATAAAGAAATGCATAAATAAATCCACTCAGCTTTCTGACATTGAAGCTGTAATAAACATATTTTTAAGTCACAGAGAAGAGCAGGTATTTCCTCCTTTTTGGGAATATGTTCAAACCGAGTGTCCTCTGTCATGTCTCAGCGTCTCCTCCGCTGCCTGGGGCTTGATGGAACCGTGTAGTAGACTTTCATCTAAAATAATCAGCCTCTCCTCTTTCTTTGGGCTTTTCATATTGTGATGGAGAAGAAATTGGTAAATGATTTGTGATTACGTTGTAATGGAAATCACCTTGTTGTTGTTTCTGCTCTCTTTTTTGACCAAACGAGTCTCATGAGAGAGTCGGCGCCTTTGAGGAAATACCATCAAGACGCTGAGTGCTATTCACGCCAGAGACAAAATGAATGATTCTTCACCCTTTTCAAACCTTTTTTTTTGGTTACATTCATAAACTTTCTGTGGAGAAGTAAAAATGTTCACATAGAGCAAGATCACTCAAAGACACGGATATGTGGAATGAACTTCCAAATGTCATGAGTTAGATGTTGTCCTCCAGAGATATCACACTCAGATAACTACATCAGCATGGTGGCCAAGTGTCATGTCTTATCCAGGAGACATCCAGCTTCTCATCACAGATACAAGTGACAGAACATAAAATATGGAAGTAGAACACGCAGCAGGTGGCTATCAGTCAATAACACCTGCTGCATGTAAATGCACAGAAAATTCCATTCTAAACTCAGTTACTCAAGGAAACCTGGTTTGGCTTGACATGTAAACACCATAACTCAAGATCACCTGTTTTACCTGCCTTGCAGTCACTGTGGCAAAGAATTGCCTGTCTCCTTTGACTTCTTGTTTTTGTAAGCTTCACAGACACACGGCATTGCGGATACATATGGAGTTGAACAAAAGACATACATTTAGGACTTTCATAGCTTTCATTTTGATTTAGAACCTAAAGTGGTTCTTTGTGGGAACCTTTTTTTTGGTTCTGCAAGGAACCTTTTCCCTATTGGCTCTTCAAAGAACCATTTGCTGCAAAGGGTCAACATTAAAAAACAGTAATCAGTATTACGAAGAACCTTTTTAGAAGAGAAAAAAAGAGGTTAAGGTTCTCCAAGGCACCAATTGTGACTTCCTAAAAAGGTTCCCCCTTTTTAAAAAGAAAGATAGGTTTCTAGGGTTCTAAAGGTTCTCCAGAGAAGTGCTTCAGAGCACGTATTAAGAACCATTTTTTGCAGATATGTAAATGAAATTAAGGATGTAATATGTAAGTAATTTGTTTTACTTCTAATAGCCATGATAATAATGAGTTAAATAACAGCTAAGAATGTAATGCATGTTTTTTTTCTCCCCTTTCATGCCGTGGCGCCCCCATACATTTTTCATTGGGGGGGTTGGGATGGTAGTCAAAATGTGAGGAATGGCGGGCTATACATTTATTTATATTCTATTGTATTTGAACTATTGTGAAATCTATACATTATTAATTGATTCATTTTCATGTAATTAGATTTAAATAAACATTACCCGATATATCAGATAGAGGCAAATTATGCATATATTGCTCATTACTCAGAAGCACATTATGCATATGAAACTCAGAGGGGGGCACCTTGGGGTGCAGGGCTTTGGAGGTGCCCATGCGTTCATGCTTTACAACTACCGGATAGATTACTAAGAGATTTTGTGCAGTACTATAGCAAAACAGCGATTTGCTGTCAGCCTGAGATCAGTACATAAGTAACATAATATTAATATTCTGATATGCTAAATGTTGTAACTTGCTGACATACAATGTTTGTTAAGATCTCATTAGTGGCATGCTATCTTAAAGCACAGGCTGACGAATTACACCCGCTGCCTGTAATGAGTCTGTAGTTTTTGAGCGTGTTTGCACTGAGGATATAATTTATACTTACCTCAGTCATTGTCCAACCCTATCTCCTAGAAATTATGTTTCTATAGATTGATTGTGGACGAATCATGCTGTTATGAAAGACACAGTATAAAGATTGGGGATGTTAGGATGCAACATATGCTGAGAAAATGAAATGTTGGGTTAAGTAAAGAATCGTGGTTTTGATTATAGTAGTAACAGTGTCTTGTGATTCACATCACAGCATATCTTTTTTTCTGTATTAAATCAACACAATGCACCTTAAACTTAAGTGCTGCCACTGCTTAAACATAATCATAGAAAAGCTGTAGTCACAATAAGAAGATATTTTAATGCACAACTAAATATTTTGGTATAACATTGAACATTTTCTCATGTACTATACTGCTGTTATTGTTGTCCCAGACATAAAGCCAATAAAATCAAAAATCAATAAAAGGTTGCCTCTATATTTTTCATCTATTTAATGTTCTGTGGTGTGTAATTAGTGTTGTAGCCTCGCAGCGACAATAGTGTGACTGCAGTCCTGGTAGATAATTTCTGGATGGATGTTGTCACAGATAAATGTCACACATGCAGATGCTCCTTCTCCTGCTTTGATCACGAGCATGAAAAGAATATTGATGAACAGCTTGGACGTAATAGCAGAGAGCAGCGCGGCCCTTGTTTAGTGCAGCTCTGACTCATTGACTCTGAGGAACAGTGGGAGCCTCGTGTTGTTTGCTGAAGGGAGTTTACATGTCAATAGCAAGCAGCCTAATGAGCTAGCTATTGGATGTGGTGTTTTGATGTTGATGGCGTTTGTTTTGATGTACGTTAAACTGATGTGAACTCACGATTTACGCTCTGTTCTGTGTCCGTGCTAGCTGAAGCAAAGGCAATGTGAGCAAACATTGAAACAAAAGATTTTTGAATCACAGAAGTGGGTTAATTTATAAATGTTAAATGAGTTTGTTTGAAATCGTGATGCATATCCCTCAAAGGACTGTTCTTGTACCAGAAGAAGACCAATCACCGATTCTTTTTTCTATTATCTGGCTGTTTTTCTTTGCTTTATAATATTTATGAAATACAACATATCACTGAGTCGACCCTGTGTGTGCTGCAATACATTCAGGTGATTACAACTGTGAAAGAACAGTGGCGTAGTACAGACTGAGCCACAATAATATGAAATATGGAAGTTATAGAAGATGTAAGATGTATTTCAGTCATTACCTTCCAAAATCTGTGTAATAAGAATAGGTTTTTTTGCAATAATATTGACTTTTTATTAGATAAAAATGTCTGTTATCAAAAAAACTATCGGTTGCTCCTCTGAGGAAACATGCTCTTAATCCCAAATAATTGACTCAGTTTGAGAGAATTTTTTTTTACACTTTTTCATCAATACAGTATGCCTAAAACACCACTGGTGTGTAGGTGTTAATAAATTCATATGGTTTGGGAGTAGCTGCAGAGTCAGTGAGTCAGTGTGCGGACACCCTTTCATTCTTTATGTTTTGGACTTTTCTTTGGCACAAGTTGCAGAGGATTGAGACATGTAAGTTTTTGTGCTTTTCCACATTGAATATGCACCATGTAACATTTCATAATCTGTAATATGCCTGGGGTATTACTGTAAATGATGCAAGAATGGTGCTAGAAAGATCTGGATGCCAAAAAATGGGAAATGCATTCAGAAATAAGAGGCATGGCATTCTTGTGACCTTTAACAGATGCAACTCCAAATGAATGACAAGCAATGTATACAGACTTCTCCAACACGTAACACATCACATGCACATGACTGAATAAATCATGTTTTAAAATGCAAAGATGATTCTGATGACAGATTCTGTTACTGATGTTCTTTTCATATAGCCCCATTTTGAATTGCAGTGAACTTTAAAAGGACATGTTTTTATGCTTTGGTGCCCCCACTGTGATAAATATGTACAGCTGTACACGTGTTTGTTGAATTTGTCTGCAATTTTCCTAACAGCCAACATCAAGCAAGTGCAATGACACAAGACATATAGCAGCCAGCTAATACTACTTACTAGTCCAACAGGAAGAAGCCCAGCTTAGGGTCTCTCTTTTAGGCTTTGAGATCATGAAACTCTCGCCAATAAGTCACTCCCAGATTAACTCTGTCTGGAGATCTTTTTTCTTAATCTCCACTTCTGTCTTCTTAGCTTCCTCCATCAGCTTCCTCTACGGTGTCCTTCCCCTCTGCCATGGTCTGCCTCTGCTGAGCCTGATTATGTTCAGATAGTTGAGGCTCTCCATGAAATATGATCCAGTTTTACCAAAATCTGTGAAATAGTTGATGGTGTGTGACTTACTTCTTGCAGAAGATTGTACCCAAAGCCCAAAGTTACATAGTGCAAGATGACTGAAGATGATTATGATAAAATTATTTAAAAACCTGTTATCTTATGGTATAAAAGTTAAATAACCCTGCTTTAAACATGGAGCCAGTGTTGGCTTATGTTCAGACAATTCTTCCTCATACCTGTAGCTGTGGCACAAAACAAGACTTGATCTATCTTCCACATGTTACTGTTTTTTTCTTTTATATGTCTGTATTGGTGACGTTTATCGGGTTACATTGTTTTATTGTTTTTACTCTTTATTATCTTCATTGATCAGACAAATAAATGCACTGCCCTGGTGGGACTTTGAATTTTTTATTGAATACAAATTCACTACACCAACCACTTTCCTGACATATCTAGATAAATCATTGCAATAATTTCTACGGGCTGCATCGTCCTTTATTTCTCATTTTTTGTCACATTTTATTGGATACAGATGACACTCAGACTTAAGTAAAAGGAAGACCAGCACAATAATGGACTAAATAAAACTATTTAATGTTTAATTACATTTTGGTTTGGGTTTATCTTTAGCTGCTTGGAATAGAAGTTAAGTGAAGGTGGGTACAGTCTGACTCTGATGCAAAAATAAATCCTCCCACTGGATGAATGTTGCCATTTTCAATAAGAAACAACAAAGACAAGTAGTTGACATACGTATTAAACTGCGTGTTGGTGATGGTGAAACTTTGACACAAAGTTGAAGCGTGCATAAGGCAGGTAATTAGCTACGTGCAAAATGTGTCTTGATGACAAGCGCACTGGTGAGCTGAGCACATCCAACCTTGACAACTTTAATTGGTTTAAGAATTTTTAAAGCCCCAAATCTCAAGCCAGTACTCAAAATGACAGCAGGCTCAGCCAGAACTCCCCCCACGTGCCTGCACAGTAGCAAGGTAATATGGAAATTCAGCTCTGGCATCAGAAGACATAGGTGCAGGGTTAAGAGTGGAGCTACACTATATAGTCTATAGGCAGAAGACACACAAATGGAAGATTTGTCGAACATCTCTCTGTTTATGCATGATAATTGAGCATCAACAATGAGTTGTTTATGTAAATCAATATTTTCTATTTAATACTGTCGACCATCACAGCTAAAAGACTCTTTTCTCTCGACTTACTGAATATCAGTTCAACATACAGATTATACCAGATATTTAAACATTACGTATTGACCTTCAACAACTCATGATATGACCCATGGACATAGATTAATTCAGAATTCTGTGAAGGTTCTCAGTCATCCAGGTCATCTTTTCTTCAAAAAGGTTCAGTCTGGGGCAACTGGACTTTTTGTAGACATTTCACCTCTCATCCAAGAAGCTTCTTCAGTTCTGAAGTGAAGTTCAGAGAGTCGAAATGTCTTCACGGATCTACAAACAGAGCTCTCTTGACAGAGCTACAAATAGTCCAGTTGCCCCAGACTTAATTCAGAACACCAACAGTTTCTAGACTACTCTTTATATTACTTCTCCCCACAAGACTGGTAATTGCATCCTTGCCAAAAAATCAGATTTCTCAGGTGTGCCTCTGTGTGGATGTCATGGTAATCGCTTCAAAAGTAAGGCTTCAGAATAGCATTTTTTTTCTGCTGCCTATAAATCCATAAAGGTTACAGGCTGGATGAAAAGCATACGTTTGTCAAACTGTTGACAAGACCTATCGAAGAACTTCTGTTATTGCAAATGATGATTATTATTTTATTTTTTTTTACCTGGAGTTCCAGTGCCATATTCTCAAAAGTATCTGTCTGAAAGACTGAGTGTCAATCGTGGAGACATTTCATCCACCATGTATCCAACCACAAGCTTGATTTCTTTGTTGTTTGTAGCCTGTTGTTGACAGTTAAAGCTTAGTTTTGGTTGTTTTTGGGCTACAGCCATCCTCTGTGGCTGCAGATGTTGTTGTCTTTGGTGGAATGTATTTCCACAAGCTTCACATTGTCGTGCTGTCACAGAAGATGTTTCAGGAGGTTTGATGTTTTGTGGTTTGTGGTGTTTTTAGCAGTGGAAAGAATCTTTGTAAAGTGACCACCTTCACACCATTTACATATTTTTTTCATCTCTCTTCCTGACAAAATCAAAGTAATTGGAATATTTCCAGTCGCTGAATTTTTTCATCTTTCAAGCTAGCTTGCCGTTTGATGATGTGCATGCGTGTCGATTATGAAAATGAGTCCAGCGGTATAATGAGGCAGATTTCAAATCAAATCAGTAGGGGGGTGATAAAAGTAATATTGTAAGGAGTAATTTTTGGCAGGGGGTAACACTTTGATTATCATGTGACTGCCCAACACTGTTCAGAATTAATAACACGAAACCTTTGTAAAATGATGTGCTCTATATCAAATATGTATTTGTTCTGTTCTTTCTTGAATATAGGGTTACCTTTGTTATTGTCATGGCAGACTCTTCCTATTGTATTGTAAGGAGTCTGTGTCTGAGTCCACTTGTTTAGTTTTCTTCGAGTTGCTTCAGTGTCCACTGCTGTGCTTTAATCCGTCACCACAGGGACCAAGCTGTAAACACAAGGCGCTGTTATCTGCTTAAATTGCAAAGCGAGTCTGCAACAGAAAAGAGTGCCTCCTCTCTAATTGGGACCTTGAAGAAGTAAAATTTGCGTTTCAGATATCATGTTGGAAAATCATTGATGGAAACAGAACACTCTTATTATGATTGTTATTTTTTTCTTTTCTTTCCATTCTCATATTCCTGTAATTTTATGTCTGGGCAGTTTGCAGAGTTACAGATGCAAATTTCTTTCTATTTAGAAATTATGTTTGCACAGTAAAAAACTTTCACAGACCTCACAGTATGTGTTTTTGTGAGTGTCTGTGTAACCCTGGATATTTTCCATCACAGCAAATTACGGGTGTTACTCGAGAACTGTATAATTCACAGATGTCTCCTGAACACCACCCTTGCGACTAGTGGACACGAGCTAAGTGACTGCGCACAGACAAGTTTCTGATCCCCTTTGTTGTGGAGAAATTGCTGAAGTCAAAGGTCAACGGTGAGGTCAGGAGGGAAGAAAGTGTTCAGGAGCCTCTGATGTCTTATGCTGTAATATTTATTGACGCTTGGCCAAGGAGAATTAGAGACAGTCTCAAAGTTCATCTGAAGTGCCTGAGTCGGTCTCACATTCTGCCCAGCACATCCTGGTGGATAGAATTTAAACCCCAAGATAACACCACAAATATGCCCAGAATTAGTCAAAGAGAATGTCTTCACCACTGGAGGTGTTACTGTCAGCATATTCTAGTCTGGAGACACAGATTTCTGTTTACGCAGATTGGAACATCAACAGCAAGCTATCTATTATGTCTAGGAAGGCAGCAATAGGTCTCTTCGACCCTGGCCACCACAGTGTTGAGATAGACTGGCACCCAGTCAAAGCCAAACAATTAATACTGCCGAGGACCTCAAGGCCCACACGTGACCATGTGTAACCTAAGGATAGAAAATTCCATAACACCCTTCAGTTACTGCAGTGCAGGAAGCTCAAACAGGTAAGAGAGTGGAAGTGTTTTCTATGCAAGATTTGCATGAATTGAACTGAGTGGAGCAAGTGTGCTGCAGGAGAGGACTGCTAAGTGCTAAGCTCCAGAGAGGCTGTGGAAGAAAACCTTTGGGAAAAACTCTGGTAGGTATTCTTCTCTAATGAATGGATCAATTTACATTCAAACAAAATCAGGTGCTGTGGCAAAAATGCAGGTGTTTTCTGTGGTAGTGTGTTTTGGCTGCACAGTGCGGGCTCCAGGGGTGTTTGCTAAAAAAAACGCAGTGACCTGCGGTGGGGAAGTTGAGCCCAATCCAACTATTGGAAAAACGCAACCTGGCATCACACTGCGGCTCAGATCGTGAGAGATCATTGGTCGACATAGTGAATGAGAGTGAATAAGCATCGAGAAAGCCGATTAAAAAATGAGTCAGTTTCATTGCAGTCTAGGCTAGGCTAAGTGTTAGATGCATTCTCCTGTAATAGCCTGAGAAGCATGTTTATGCATATATACAATGAGCTGAAAGCTAATGTGTCAGTGTGAGATCTCAGATTATTTAATGGGTCCAAAACAAGACAAATAAACAAAAACTGAGTTGGAACTGATGCAGTCATGAAACTCAAGGTTACATTAATGGAGCATTTCAAACTAATAGCTTCTAGGAAACTTAAAAGGGTATTAAGGAAACCAAAGACTATTATAAAATGGTAACTGAGACTGAGACAATGAGTTGTTTGGTCAAACTGAAGATATATTTAATTCATTTATAGGAAAAGGTTACACAGTCATCTGATTTACTATTATTTTTGAGTGAGTGAGGTTTTTTTTTCTGGTGCTGCATTATATAACACTCCACTTACTGTCAGCCACATGGTAGGAACAAAGGAATCATCCTCTTGGAAATATTCCTTAAAAGTGCTTTATGCCATGTTATAAACTTTGTCACAGCCATGTCTCCTGATTTAGGGTATCTTCAGCTACTGTCGTTTTCTCTAAGGTCAGGTAATCTCAGTTTTTACAGTGCTATTCAGGTTTAGTACATGAATCCTGTTCTTATCAGCCATTGCTGTGTTTTTCAGTTGCTGCACCACAGAAATCACAGCACTAAGTATGACTGCTGGGTTTCACTTAACACAAGCTTGAACTAATATTTTTACAACTCTCTGACAGACATATCTGGAAAATTACAAGATATCAAAACATCAAAACAAGTTGTCTCTTTTCTGAGAGAACATGACATAACCTCTGCTACATACCAGATTTGTTAGGTATACCAGCAGTCTGGATCCAGGAATACCTTACTTGGGTCCATATTTCAACAAGTGTACAATGGGTTGTCATGAAACACATGAAGACAGACATCCATGGTATAGAGAAGGTGTCAAGATGAATTTGGTGATCCCCTGACTTTTTCTCTAGCTCTATTATGAGGTTTAAGGATTGGGTTTTTACCCATGGATCCCGCTGGGTATGGCTCTGTGACATCCATCTGTGACAGACTCTGTTAACTTTCTCAGATTTAAGATTTTTTTTTCTCAGTTTTTGTGCTTCTACATTGAGTTAGTAGGCCACACAGTTGAATAGACACTTCTGAAACACGCCATGGCACTTCTGGTGGATTCACAATCATTTTCTAGAACACCCACAATCTTCCGGAGCGCTTTAGATGGGATCATCGTCTAGAATGGCCGCAATCAGCACCAGTGGCCAGGGCACAGCAGGAACGCAGTTAAATCCAGGGGTAAGTGAAATGTCCCAAGAACTATTAAAGAGATTGCCATGAAATTTTGTGACTAATGACTTTGGTTATTCCTTGACTTTACCATGAGAATGGCATTTGTGCTTTTGCCTCAAATGTTTGAACTATTGGATGGACTGTGAAATTTGCTAGATATCCACGGCTAATACAGCATTTCAATGTCACCACATAAGTAGAAAACTAATGGTACTCTCATCAGCTTCAACTATTCTTTGTATTCACTGCTAATTAAGGAAATTCACAATGGTGAACATGGTAAATGTTATATGCAGCAACCATCAGCATGTTGGCATTGATAAAGACAGCATGCTAAGATCAACATTAATCTCCAAGCATTACTGTGTTAATAAATCTGAACATTTTTTTTATATTATGTTGCTCAAAACAGAGGGTAGGAGCAGACACCAAAATTCTTGGCTATAAAACTTTTTCCTGAAATTATGCGGTATTCAGTTGTTTTTCTTCCCAGCAGACAAGCTTGCCTCAAATATAATAATTTAGGAATGTGCATCCGCCTTTACAGGCACATAGAGCTGAGTATCATCAGTGTAGTGGTAGAAATTTAATTCCATGACTGTATATAATTTGGCCAGTAGATGAAATCTTAGAAAATATGGATGTACCCTTATTCTAGGGAACACACTGTGTTCTTTCAGATAAGAAACTGCGCTAAGAGCTAGGCCAGTGATCCCAAACTGATTTTCCAGTAGGATATTTAAAAGGTTTAGCTGGATGGGTGTGTCAATGTGGCAGGCAGTTGGTTTAAGAACTAACTGCAGCTTAGACAATCTTTCAAGACGGATTCATCTTTTCCATTTTAAATCATTTGGGTATAACTTTGCACAACAAAAACGTGTTTGTTGCTACTGATTCAGTGAGAGGGTTATGGCCTTCACTTAATGTTTTGGGGAACACAGCATCCAACATAACAAAATTTACCCAAATCCCTGCAAAAATGTGATCAAAACAACAAGAAAAGGCTGCTGAACAAAGGCTGCTGAATGACACGATTAAAGCAGAAATAAAGGTAAAATTGCAGAAATTGGTGAAATAATGTGTTAGGGTCTCCAAGGCCAAAATAACAATAAAATAAAAACCACGGAATGAGAAAAAAAAGGTGTATTGATCTGCAAGACTTCCTTAAACTTTCCAGGAGTTAAACAACCAAAAGTTGTACCATACCACAGGCTGTATAAAACATGGGTGTAGATCACCACCACCTGAAGAGCTGTTGTGACGCTCAGAGTGTGGTGGCTCTGGCAGCAGCCATCTTGGCAGGTAGCTCCCAGCTAGTCCAAAAATGGGCAAAGAAGTGGGTGGAGCTGAGGTGGGTTGAATGAAGTCAACCTGCTGTTTAACTTCAAGCCTTAATATAATTCCAATGGGTGAGTTATATTAAAATTCACCCTCAGTATAGTATTTGTCATGAATGGATCATGTCAGGCATTTTAACATGGGGTCTTATGGGGATTGACCCATTCTGTAGCTTGCCTTAAGTGGCCATAGAACTGCAGTTTTTGGCACTTCTGCACTGGCTGTACTTCACAGCCATAGAGGTTGCTGCTTGACAGAACACACAGGATGTGTTAACAGGGCTCTATCAAGCATCCATGAAAAACACAGCGTTTAAACACCATGAACAAGCTCAATAATAGCAGCACTAGCTCAACAAACAGTTCAGTAACCAAATGGTAAGGAGCACTGGTTCTGGGCGTTGACACACAGCTCCACTGCTCATCAATTGGAGTTCAGGTCTGGGTGATGGAGGCACTCAGAGAGGGGCGTGGCATGAAACACGGTGAGAGAGACAGCTCTGTTCAAAAGAGTCCAGAGGAGAGTCAGTGGATGTTACAGAGAGAAACGCTGCCTTGGCGGCGGACAAAGCACTCTTGTAATTCAATACACACTCACACCATGAGAGGTGGAAAACCTCCAGTTTGATTTATGCCATTTGCGTTCCAGTCTCCAGACCTTCTATCAAGCATGTCTGGAGTGCCCGTGACATTTAAGGTAATGTTTGCAGAGAGGAGCTGTTCTAAGTCTCTGAGATACCCTATATAACATATTTATTATTCACTAACAACAAACATGATCATAAGACGATGCGTAAGCTTAGCACAATGCAACACAGTCTGAGAATGTATTTGACGTGCATTGGGAGGCTCTACAGCATGGCCACATATCATTTCATCCTGCAATTTAAAACCTGATTCTGAAAATGTCATTTAATGAGATCACATCACCCTGCGTGTCTACACTTTAACCCAAATTAATTTCTCCTGTTTCCTCTCCTCATCATCTCCTTGCATCACTTGCATGCACATTGCAGATAAATTGCATCCAGACTAAAAAAAAAAAAAAAAAGTTGCAATCACAATCACATTCAGAGTCCAACCACTTCTTTATCTGGCTGTGACTAGACTGGCAAAAGCCACCTCTGTGAAAGTATTGTTACTTAATGATCCCCGGTGTGATAAAGGTCTGATGGAAAATGTTCATTTTAGCCCCTGTCATTTTATGATAGACATAATAAATCTAGTAGCAAGGCACCAATTCCCAATCTCTCTCTTTTTCTTGGTCCTTTACACAGTCACACACAAAGGTCGATGTCAGCGCTCCATGCTTTCTGTGAGTCTGCACTCAGGGCCAGAGGTCCTGATTTAAAACCAGCAACTCAACAGGAAGAGACTCTGAAATGAAAAAAGGATTGAAGGATATTGAGAGATTCTCCTCGGTAAAGAAGTGTTTCGGGTTGTTAGTGTCAACTCGGTCAACTTAACACTGTGGATTGTTTCTTTTCATGTTAGTTCAAGTACAGTGAGATGCCTCTGTGCACTCTGCCTGTGACCTCTCTCTTCTCTCTCTCTCTCTCTAACACACAAACACAATCATTAATTTCTCGCTTGCTGCATTCGGTGTAAGGTGAGGTTTTCTCTGCTGTGTACAACACGTGCAGGGGTCACAGAAAGTCTCCTGGTAGTGAGGGGGTTAGAGGTATTTCCTGCTTGAACCATCAGGTGATAATCCTCACAGATTGTTGCAGACGATAGCTGACATGAGTGCACTGAATCCAAACGCTGGAGGGGGTTTTAAAGTCGTAAAGTCAGATAACTGTTGTGAGGCTTCTCTACGCTTCTACCCCTTGAAGAGAAAATACCAAACATCTGTCTCTACCTGGGGCAGTTATTTCCACTGCAGGCATGGCATCTTCTCAGCGTATGAGACGGTTTAAACATGATTGAGTAAGTCAAGTAAATTAGCCAGATAGAAACTGCTGTGTCCACACTAAACACTTTGTTTAGTGGAAATCATGCTCAGCGGATCTGTCTGCGGTTTGGCTGTCATCGTACCACGACTGAGACCGGAAACCATCTGTGGGTCGGGAAATAATCACTCACTTCCATCTGTCAGCTTGTCCGTTTAGCTGTTCATTTCTTTCTTCCATACATTCATTCATCTGACTGATAAGATGTTTTCACTTGTGTGATCATCCATAGGTGCTTAGCCTCATCTCATCTGACAGCTTTACTGTCTTTAAATGCCTCGAATAAGACATCAGATTATTTGCTTGCTATTCTGAAAGCATGACTGTCAGATTGGCCAATTAAATCCTTGCTACTACCTGGCAGTTTTAGATCAGAGGACACCTGAATAACTACTTTCTAAATGAGTTATGACAGGGACGTTGCAGGTTTGTGTTAATAGTTGTGGTGAAGCCCCTGGAGATTAGTGCTGTGTGTCATCACCGCTGTAAACAAAAAAAATGCTGTGCTCATCACATTAGCAATGATCCAAGTGCTGTCAATTGAAGCATATTTAATTGAAATTAAGATGCACTTTTTTAAAAGATATATATTGAGTGTTTTTAGAGAAACGCTTTGCAGAGAGGACCGATCCCAGAAGGAAAATAAATAAATAATAATTGCTTCATTCTTTCAGTCTTATTTATACAGTGTGCACATTATGCAAAGTAGACTTGTGTTCATGTAGCGCTACTTTGATCCAGCGTCCACTCAAATTGCTATTCCAACACTTGGTACACTGATGGGAGAGGCTGCCATGCAAGGTGCAAACTGGATGGGGGGTTGATACAGTTCTTCACAAAATAGACTTGTTCTGGGCTGCTGTTTTAGAACCAGTGCTGAAAAGTGGCACACACACACACACACACACACACACACACACACACACACACACACACACACACACACACACACACACACACAGTATCTGTTGGTCTCTTGATTCATCTGCACAATTAACTCAAAAGGTGCAAACATTTCTATTTGACCAAACACTTCACTGTAAATAACACGCATAAGCACAAAACCAAATTTGTTGTTCAGGGTCTGCAGGTCTCGCCGCCACACCGGGTTCACAGCACAGTCACAGGTACGGTAGTCCAATCAAAATGGTTTGTTTTATTCAGACTTTCTGCAGACACACATTTTAATACAGTGAATAATTGGCTTCTGGCTGCACGGAATCTCATGTGCACATCATCCAGGTACAACGGTTCATTAAACAAAGTTCAACTCATAAACAGGCGGGTGCATCCGCCTGTCTTGTGTGTGTTCGACGTCCACAACTCTACTGCGTCAAAAAGGAACCTGACACTGTTCTCCTGAGCCTTTCTCTCTCTCTACTGCAGGTTAATTTCAAACCTCCACAGGGTCAAATTGTAGTACCCAGTCCAAGGACTGTAGCGCATTGAAAAAAAAAGTAATTTACAGAGTTATAATAAACATGAACACCTTACCCTTTAATAGTCACAAATAAATCATCCATTCAAAGGAATATGTAGATAAATAGTGGTATGAATGTGTGCTATTTTTTCTAATTATTATTTTTCTTATTATGTTGCAGTAAATCGTTTATAATTTTATAGAAGTATATCTAAATGTATGTACAGTACGTGTTTGAATGAAAGCTTTGCTCTCATTTTTCTCTTCATTAATGCAATTCATGTTTAACATGTAAAGTGTCATGTGTTTTATGTTAGGTGTGGACCAGAGGATGATTAGCCGATTGCCACGGCCTCAGCGGATCCTTTAAATAAACAAATAAACACAGAAACAGCCATCAGGAGCAATTTCATTCCACTTGATCTGAGGAGTTGTGAAATGAGTCACCGACTCCAATTATAGCTGACCTGCTCCACCACCTGAGCCACAGCCTCCGCATCGCTCACGTACCGATAACATACAGTACATTAGCAAAGACACATCTCTTTCTCTTTGCTCTTGGTTGGCACCTCCGTTCTACTTTTCGGGATAAAATGTTTTGGTGCAGTTTTTAGAACTTTTTCTTCAAATTACAGATCTAAACAAAAATCTATCAGCTGTCTATTTTTATGTCTTCTTTGTGCCTTACAGTGGATGCATTATGGAGGGGTGCTTCAAAATAAAAGCTCCCCATATATGCCTTTTAAGAAAGAGCAACTTTGCAGCGTTGCTAGTAACTACTAATGTGTATAGCAGTTATTTTTAAAAGGAACTTTACCCAACAGGGTTGTCACTGGATGCAACATACAGTATATTTAGAAACTCCTACATAGCTACCAAAATATCACAGCTAATTCAAATGTCGTCTACCTTGTGTAGATTATTTTTCTCACTTCAGACTGAAGTGTATGTGCTACAGAATATTAATATTGAAACTGTACACATTCAGTATGGAAGTGTCATTGATTATTACCAGTCAGATTGTATACTGTAAACAAGCATCAGTAGATAAATGGTCAAACGATTATAAAATCCCCACATCTGTCTTAGCGATAGCACTACCAGTTGTCAATCTCTCCTCTGAAGGCAAACTGGAGTGCTGCTTGAATGCTATCATCATGTACAGACACTGTGTATTACACCCCAGAGGCAAAGACCTGCTCAGCATGTTTCCATAACCTACAGAATTATCCCTTCTCAAATACCTTTCTGTGAGATACAGAACATGAAAGGCTGAGATAGAGGAGGAGGGAAGAGATAAGGACGGCCTATTTTTAAGTTTAAAGCCTCCGCAGGAGCTTGGAGGTGGTTTATTCTGGGTAGGATCCGTTTCTTCCTAAACTTGCCATGTCAAGTATACAATCCCTTTATCTCCATACCATCACATGACAGAAAATAGAAGGTGACTGAGGTTTTGATTCTGTATGAAAGTGCTTGATATTAGCGTGACATCAAACACACGCAAAGACCTGACCATGTGAAGTGATCAGCCCTGTAGCGTCACCCTGGGAGCAATTAGAGATTCAGTGCCTTGCTCAAGGGAACCACGGCAGTGTCCTGGAGGTGAACTGACACCTCTCCAGCTACCATTTCACCCTTCATACTGCGATCTATGCTGGATTTCAACTCTGGCCCCATTAGTTATTTTAAATTCTTCTCTAAAATTTCATCTTACATATCTACATTATAACTTATCGTTTTTGTGGAAACATTTTTTTAATTTCTGACTTTTTAAAAATGCACCCACAGTATCTATTGCATATGGCAAGACTCACAGGCTAAATGTCCATCCAGCACTCTGTCTTCCACACTCTTATTTTTCGCTTCACTACAAGGCACACTCTTCATGCACTGGCTCTGAAAATCACATAATATCCCTGGACAGAAAATCCAAAACTGACAGATAGACAAATTTTAAAGATATTCAAATGGAGAAAAACACTGAATTCTCACATTTTAAGAACACAACGACGGTTAGCATTTTTACCTCATACATTATTTATTTCTCTAACAACAGAATAGTTGGTCTATATGTGGTCAAAGCTAATCGAGTGAAAAAGTGATTCCATTTGTGCAAATTTTATTTATGAATGAATATATTAGCAAGGTTTTTATGAAGCAGCATAAACAATATAATGCTTCCAGAAAGGTGCAGAAGCCCTTTAGAATAACACATCCGGCAGAGACTTTATTTCATAAGCTGACATTTTGGTTGATCTTTGCCTTCTGCAGTAATCTACTGTGAGTTATTAAACTTGTTTGTATGTTTCATGTTTATTGGCAAGTCTGGTGCATTAAAAACACTCCCACACCGTCAGGTTTGAGATTGCAAGATACATAATGAAATAATTTTATTCTGTGTTTCTGTCAGTGTGGTGAGAGAGCTGTGATGACACTTTGTGACCAATAAACCTTTGCCGCTGACATGCATAAATGCTGCAGACAAAGACTCTCTGGCATCCACAAACTTGTTGCTCTATAAATGTATATGTATTCTCCACTATTGTTCCTCCAGTTCCTTCAACATGCTAACTTCCTGCAAACTCACATGCATCATGCACAATGCCTCCAAAATGATTTCTCTCCTCACACTTAACAAAACCCCTTGGTAACTGTCGTATGTGGGAGCTAAATAAATGCACTGTATTTGATGTGTATTTTTGTGGGTATGTTGTGGTGTATGTATTATATATCTATGTATTTATGTGAGGCTATGTACAGACTGTACCAACAAATTTCCTTGAAAGGGACAATAAAGAATCTATCAATCCAGCTGAGGAAGATAAAGGTGGCATTAACATATCATGGCCCCTCTACTGCAGGGGTTACCATCACTCTGTTAATATGTAATAAGTGAAGAGGGACTATGAGTATGTATATGTGTGAGCATGTATGGGAGGAGGCCATAAATTCGACATGCCGTAGCAATTTCCAAGGCGTATAATTGGACATGGATCTCTGCCATGGGTTGGCCAAAGCCCCCGAAGCTCTGAACTCATTTGTTGGGATGCGGAAGCACCTTGCCACGGTCACAGTGTGGAAAATCTCCCTCCTCCTCCCCAACACACACACACAAGCACACACATGAGGCCTTAGATGACTACTTGAGTTCTATCTGATATCAGTTAATTTTACATGAGATTAACTTCTTTGCAGGATTTCTGGGCTTTCACTTTTTAAGGTTGTTTAATATCAAGGATGTTGAAGAAGATGTTATCTTTCATACTGAATTTCCCAGATTTGAGATGAATTATTCCAAATCATCTGCTAAATACATATTTCAGTTCTAATAAATCCAGTGGATAACATAGAACACTTACACTTTGGAAAATATATACAATACATTTCTGTCAGCTCATGTGGAATGGATTATTTTGGGAATGTAGAGTACTAGAGAGTGGGGAGTGATGATAATAAATTCTTCCCCTAGGGGAAAGTAGAGTCAGAGCCTACAGGTGGATGCCGGGGTGGAGCTGGGGCTAATGAGATGCTATGGCATGACAGCAAAAGAGTGAGCAGAGCATCGACTGCTTCAGTACCCCTCTGTGATTGAATGGGTGCGTTGGATGTACGATGCAGAGAGTACATACATCATGTAAAAGCTGCAGTGGATTCCAGCTGACTGGCTGAAGTAGCTTGCAGGCTTTGCTTCATTATATCTGTCAAATTCACATTATGCAACGGAAAGCAACGCGGTGGAGGTCCAACCCCGTCTCCTCCATAGTACCTACATAAATTACAACCGCAAACATGTTTAACAGTTTCATGTTTAACTTACCCAGATTACATTTTTTACACAATAAGAATGTATTCTGATTATTTTTTGTTAAATTAAGGTATCTGCCAAGTCGCAACATGTTCACACAGAAACACTTTCATGGACAGCATATTTTGTATATCAATATATCTGTTTATACTGACTAAAAGATAGATTTTGGTAACACTTCCTATGAAGACAACATCGTTAGTATTTATAGATTTATAGTATAGTAATTATGGTGTCATTTGTGGTGAATTATAATGCATTCATAATGCTTCATAACCACACTTACACAATGATTTCTGATGCACTATATCAACTATGGTGATAGATGTGACTTATATGAACTATAACTTCAGGTGACTTGTGGATGCTCTGGCTGATAATACATTATTATCACCTACTGTATACTCGCCTATACACATATCAATAATCAGCTGCAGTAGAAGAAAGCAGCCCAAACCACCAGAAGATCCACAAGACACAAAGTTCTAAATCAAATTGTTTTCTGACTGTTGATATATGACATCAGAAATCATTATGAATGCATTAGAATTCACTATGAATGGAATGGACTATCGATAGTGGTTAACCTAACCAAGTGCACGACTCCATGATGCCAACCCCTATCTCTCTGTTGTCAGAGTCTACCCTCAATCTACCCTGATCACATTCCAATAAACGGCATGTGGCACAAAACTCCCAAGAAAATCTATGGAACATAATATAATATGGGCAGAACTATTTTTAATTATTTTTCCATCATAATTTCTTGGCAAAACAAATGAGTAGCATATATACCTTCAGGGGACAGCGTGTAGAGGTCAAGGGGGTGGATGTACATTCTCATCCTATATCATGCTTAATATCTATCTCACACCAGGTGATTTTAACCATTTATTTTCTTTACTGTTAGCATGAAAGTGAAGGGTTTGGCAGAAATACAATATGAAGTATGATTTGAAAGTAGTTGCACAACAAAATTCATGCTGCTGCAAGGTTACAGTCTAAGCTTAAAGTGTCCAATAAGTAATATTTTGCAGTAAGCTCAGTCAGTTTGATCAGCTATGCCTCATAAACCGACGGGGAAAGTTATTTTTTAGTGCATCAAAAGACAGTGGACATCTATTCATCACATCAGCACACTCTCTCCTTTAGAGTGTCCTTCCACTTTATAGCAACCCTCGAACTTTTTCATCTTAAGTGGAGTAAGTAGTTGATTGAGTGACCTGGAGTGTACTTTCCTTCTGACACAGAAAAATAAAGGCCCACAGTTGTACCTTTTTGTATTTGACGTAAAGGGTACAGTAACACAAAATACAGATTAACCCTTTCTTCCTCAGCGCTAACCCTCTGGGGTCCTATCAATCACCCGTGATTGCCTTTTGAGGGAGGTTCGCCTTGTCCGTTGGTTTATGTAACCGCAATTTGGAGAAATATCACTCTGTGGATTTGGTGAAGCTGAGCCTTTGTAATCCTCAGCACAGATACTTTTACAAATCCTGTATTTAATTAGATTTCCCCATTTAGTCATTTGTAGTCAGAGCCCTAATTCCTGCACAATGCCTACAGTGAGTGCGAGTGTATTCCTGGCAAACCCATGGATTGTGTCCTGTGTTCTACTTGAGTGTGTAATGGTCCAAAGAGTTCAATTTCACCTCAAATATCCTCTTTGGTTCTTTGAGCTTAACAGAAGAGCGACTGGCTTGCAAAATGTTTTCTTCTCTTTATCAGAAGATCAGTGTTGCACAGTCATGTTTGAGTGACTGTGTAGTGGATTACTTCTCCACAGCCTCTGTTTCATGTCTTGTATGGCAAGTGGAGAGAACTGAAGAGGAAGGGGAATGGACACGGCATGTCACAACTGTTTAATATAACACAATAAAGTAGCCCAACAATATGTTACTTTTCTAAGTAGCTTTAAAAATGAAGGCTGAATTGTGGTGGCATTCATTGCAGAGCTATTCCAATGGCTTATATAGGCATTCGCCACCTTAGAATGAGCTTCTGTCCACTCTCATATGTGAAATGTGAACAAGAGGAGGCTGGAAACATAACAGTGACACCAAACAGGATTTGCATAATACCTCCAGCTACATTCATTAATTGAATATCATTAAATATGTATAAATGACATTGCAGAATGATTTTGGGTAATGTGAAAATGTTCAAATTAACTTATGACAGGATAACTACTCTCTTTTGTTTACATACAAAAAAAATGCACAATGTCAAATAATGCAATATATATTGTGTGTTATGAATATACTGGCTACAGAAATGTTGCTCAGGCGTTTTTGCTTCACCATGCCCTATCCTGTCTGTTCCACCTCTGCATGTGACATCACTGATGGGTGTGGTCGAGCGTGGCTGTGTGTAACCAAACCCAGCAGTGATGTCATCTTGTACTGACCCTGGGCTGTAACTTTTACATCAGAACAGCAAGGTGAGGAGTTAAATCTCTGGAGTTTAAGAAAAAAAAAAACAGTTTCTTACAGCCTTGTGTCTACCAGGTCGTTTGAGGACCTCCAGTGCTGTGGTGATAGCTAAACAATGTTGACACATCACTTTCTTAAAAATCCTGCCTTCTAGCCCAGTCGAGTGTTTTCTCAGCAAATGTCTGGGAGGCATTTAAAGCTATTTTCATCATCCCCATGCTCTACTATGGAGGAATCCAAATGTGGCCAATATTACAATTTTATCAACGTGACGACAAAATATTCATAATGCACAATTAATGGCTGTCACTGTGTGACTGTGCACTTATAACTGTAACATTTAAACTCAGGAACACCTTGTGATTATGGTAAATAAAATAAAAAAGTTAAAGCAAGCACTGAAGCATGAGACAATACAAGTTTCTCTGAAAAAAAAATATGATAAAAACAAACAAACACAATAACCATATGGCTTGTGGCTCAATAATTACTGATAGCACCCTATGATGTGATGAGTCTTAGAGATGTTCACCCTAAATGGATATTTTACAATATACAGCAGAGCCTATGTATGTATTTCATGACACTGTAAAGGCATGACCAACATTAATGTCAGGTTATGAAATGTCATCAGGCAAAGTTTTAGATCACAGTTTATGTAATCTTGTAATAACAGGCCAATAGTGTAACAGTACAGGTATAGCTCAGGTACTTTAGTTTAATTTGGGTTATAGTTTAGGTTAGAAAATGTGAAAGCTCACTCTGCATATTCAACAATTGTCCATTTTTGCACAAATGGAGTTATCAGCATCACAATCATCATCAGATTCACTTGTCTGTGACAGTGGCAATAAGTGGCGACACTAAACCCTGCCTTTCAATGACAGAGTCCCACTTGTCATATCACACACACACACACGCACGCACACACATACACGCACACACAATGTAGTATACAGACTGTTAAATTGGTTTATCGATTTCCTGACAAACCGTGTGGTTTAATTATACCTCATGGCCCTAAAGGAACTGATGATAATATAATTACACTGAAGATTCAGAAAGTCAACAGCTATAGGATTGGAGTCATCTGAAAACTGAGTTTCTTTAGTTGAATTGATAGAAATGTGTAGCTGTAGAAAATATTTCCATCAATAAAACTAAAATAAATTGAGGTATTCCCATGTATTATGCTTTTGAGAGTGTATGTCCATCCAACTGTAACCCATCATCCTTTATGCACACTCTTAAGGCCTACATTAAAATACCAAACACTGTACCTTACCGTCTAGGTTATTATTAGCTTTTACCATAATTCATTATTGATTTTGATTTTAGCTTGCTCTCTCTTCAAATCCCTGACATTTTCAGAAGAATATTATTTAAAAGATTAAGCCCAGGGTGCAGCTCCGTCGACAATGCCCTGCAGAAGCCAGTGAAACAACAGCCAGTGCTGGAGATGAACATGTCTCTGAACAGTGCACCATGCCATACTTGAACACCAATTTTATCCCAAGGCTGCCTTTTGATGGTTTCCTCTTTCAAAGCAATAGCTTGAATGGAAAGCCATTGCTGCTCTGTAAATAATGAACAGAGTAAAATCAGACATTATTGGATGCACCTGCTTAAAGGGCAACTTTACTCTCTCAGTCAGCTAATAGACTGAACATTTCTGATTTTGAAGACTGTTGGGAGATAACCTTTAAACATAGTGAACTGCTGCTTACGAAACAGACATGTGTCTTCTCTTTTGTAATTGGATTCATACCACAGGCTAGAAGAAACAATGTGCACTGGATATGCTGCAGACAACAGGGCCTCCTGTATTCTAAAGATAAGTCAAAAAATAATTAATTAATTTGCTTCTTTGTATTTAAAGTGGTCTTCACTTGCCCTTATAACAAAGGTTATTTCTATCGCTTACTTCAATAATCATCCTGCAGTCTGTTTTCTGGAGGTTGATATCTACAAGCAAACTCAGAAGACGGAACTAGAGCTTTGTTTGCAAAACATTCAGCACAGGTACCAATTTCCGTCAGATTTGCTGATTCATATGGATGTCACAGAAATATTCATCTCAGAGAATCAATGCAGTGACTCATACTTGTAGAGGAGAAAGAGGTACATCGTATCGCAGTGGTGTGAAGTTCAGCTGCAAGATTTATTGAATGAACTGCATATAACTTACTAAAAAAAAAAAAAAAAAAAAAAAAAAAAAAAACTGATTTGTCTAAATTTCCCACTCACTCCACTGAGCAGTGTTGGTGTTTTAGTTTAAACAAAAGATGCCCTACCAATGAATCACTGCTGGGACAGGAACAAAAAAACTTTAATGAGTTTAGGCATAATCCTTCTTGACTTTTCTTTGCAGCTCCTTACTTTTGGTTTAAGTGGAAGAAACCTCTATTGATGAACACTGCAGAGTAATATAAACCATAGGAAAAAAGCACCAGAAGTATCTAAAAGAGCTAAAATTAATAAATAAAATGTGATGGTCTTTCATGTGTTGGACAGAAAGCGTGCAGGAATTGGAAATATTGATTATCTACTGTAAATAATGTGTTTATAAAACTGTATGGTGATACAGGTCTAATACAACCAGGACAAAGGAGGGATGCTGCTTAGCGAGAGAAGCTCCATGATTTACAACTTTGTGGACCGCTTTTCTTAGCCAGCTAGTTATGCTAGCATCTGCATTTTATGTGATGAACTCTGTCCAAGCGACTTCCTGTCTGCTGTCCGCCAGCACCCAAAAGTAAATTTGTCCTGCCGTGATCCGGTCCAAAACAGCACAGTTTGTTTGTGATCACAAACGGCTTTGTGAGTTTGAGCTCAGAGATGAAAGCTCGCCATCTGTGGGTCTGAAATCTGTTGTTAGCACTCGCTGTGGCCCAAAAATGCTGACATGTTTTTAACCCTTCGTTTTATAACCCACTTCACATTCATATGACTGCCTATGACTGACAGAATGAAAGACAGTATTTATTATTTTTTTTATTTTAGTCATTTCATTCTTGACCTATAAACCTTTGGCATTCTGTTTTGATACTTATGTTGTTAGCTTATATAAGCTAATCCTTAATGTGACATTTGACCTTGACAGTTCATGCATTTTATTTTATATTTATTTGTATCTATATTATGAATTTAAGATAGGATAAGATAGATTTATCTTAGACTGAAAGAAATTCACCTGTCACAGCAGTTCATGTATACAAGGTGGATAAATGAATAATAAATATGCTGGTGTTAAAGAGTCTGAACTAAATAAAATAAAACTTTAACGGCAATAGAATTAACTCAACTCAACCCAGTAGTTCAACATCGATGGTTGGTTCACCCACCTGGTGCTTGAACTGCAGACATGTACAAAAAATACAATCTACCAATCAAAGACTATAACTAGGCTACATGTTGTAAATGTCAAGATAGTACTACCAGTAATTAGACCTGCACTTTAAGGCTGTTAGAAAATGTTATTGGTCAGTGCGCCTTTCAGAAGGAAACAAAAAATGTTTCCATGATTTCTCATGTAACTATTTTATTTTCATTAAATCTTTCTTTGACATAAATCTAAATGTTTCGACCCTTCTGTTTTGGCATTTATTTGAAAAATAGGCTTTAAACCCATAAGCACATCTGAGATTTTGAAATTCAAAAAAAGGACAATTAAAATGACTGAAAATACAATCTGGCATGCAGCCTCTCTAATGAGCCTTTCAGTAAGTACAAAGCCAACACAATCCACCACCCCCGGAAAAAAAAAAAATCACCTTTGTCGCTGTAACTGAACCCCATTTCTGTAACAACTCATAGCAGTTTATCAATCAACTATAAATGAGCTGGGCTAATTAATAGGTAGCCAAAGGTTATCTGCAGACATTAATATTCGCTTCACTTGCAGCACTGCGTCTAGACAGTCTACTGGAAGGTGCTGTGATAGATAGCATTGTGGCTGGATGAGGAGTGGTGGGGTAAGCACATGCTCGGAGAGAGGTTAAGCACCCTGGGATGGTCTGCAACCTCAACCTTGGGAAGTTAATCGAGGGAAAAAATACAAGCCTGAACCCGTCTCCTCACTTTCTTGCTCATCGTGGTGCCACTGGATCTTGGTCACATTGTGAATGCAAGTAAAGGTTGGTTGCCTTGTTTTGAATGAATCTGAAGGCAATTACACATCAAGGATTTGGCTTGATTAGAGTAATACCTTAGTGTAGCCTGAGAGAACATACAGAGTTCATTTGAGGAGGGGTGCACTGAAAATGTAATATTGATGAGCACGGACACACACACACACATGTCTGAAAAGCATGCATAGTTATTTTAAGACAGACATTCATGCCAGTTTACTGAATACAACTGTTGACCCAATATGCAAATCTAAACAAGATGGTCTGTTTTCAGATGGGTGGTTGCACTCTGTTGCATTCATATTAGAATACTGCCTAAGAATTTAGCACCTTGATGAGATACCAAATGACAAGCACCTGTCTGTGTGCTGTGGGTGGTTTATTCATTCCTTCTTCAACTCCCAGCTGATGCATTAGTTGGCACACAAACACCACGAGTACCACTGTTCAAACTGTCATTGTCTTTAAAACACAGAGTTTATTCCTTTCTCTATAACATTACCACTGGAAGTCGATCTTGTAACATGCCTCATTTAATCAATACCATCTTATCTCATATCACCCACTTGTAATAATTGCCTTTGGGAACTGAAATCCTATCTGCAAATTTTCTCTGAGGATTGATACTAGATGTGGAAACAATGTTCTGAAGTTAAATGAATCTGATATTAAACTTTTAAAACAGGTAGGCTTTTTATAAATGGGGGAAAAAAATACAATAATGGGCAGAACATACTGTACATTAATCTAAAAATATATTGCTTCTGTACAGTGTGGATCTCTATTTATAAGCAGTAAGTGCCTTTGATTCCTGCTAAGTGTTTTATGTTATAATAAACCAGAAAGATGTAAAATATAACTGCTCATTAGTTCAGTGCACAGTATCAGCCTTTGTGGGGAAAGTGAAATGCTGTAGGGAATAACCGGATGTTCCAGTGTAGCTGCTCTCAAAGGACAAGACATCTGATTGTGTTTGTTACTGTTTGAGGTGAACATCTCACAGCACTCACGATTTGAAGGTGACCATGCTTCTTTCCCTACAGCCAAATATCTTCACTCATAGTCAGCTCCCATCTCTTTCTGTTAACCATGAAGTGCTGCTGTTTATTCAACTACACACTTCAGTATTTTGTTCTTTTTCTTTTTTTCTCAGTGAGGAGAGAGCTCGCACAGTACTTAAATATCTCTGAACTTTTCAGAAAGACGCTGGTGTCACCGTGGCTCCTTTTCAGGCAACCAAATTAGATTGAGCAGAATTCGTCACCCTGGTAACCAAAAGACTGGAGGAGCAGCATGTTCTGGCTCTGTCTGCCTATCCTGAGCTTTATGTCAGACAGAAACTTAGAACACAGACAGAAAAGCCCATTTGTGGGAACGGATCGGCCAGACATTGAATGTTGCTGGTGAGTGGTGTGCTTTTATCACCCCAGGCGTTGTAAGCTTGTTGTTAAATGTGTAGTCAAACCTCTGTTAAGGTAGAGTTCTTTTCCTCTCACTATACAAGTGCTTCATCCGAGTGCTCAGGAGCACTGAGCGAGGAGAAAAACAGGCTATATGGACAGAAGCCATAAATCTTTCCAAATGCTTCCTTTAGACATATTATCCATAACAGTCTAGGAAATATTATTCAAAACTGTCAAAGAGACTATGGTACAATCAATGTCTTACTGTGTTTCTTCAAGAAAACCCATGACATAAAAACTAACTAAGTGTTTGTCTTTCACTAGTGTCGGACCTCCCTATTCTGGCCTCAGCTTTTTTCCTTTCTCTTTGCCTCTTCATCTGTCTGTGTTTGCGGGTGGCCGTGGTCTTCACACACCTGTCATCTGCATCTGTCTACATCTGCACTCGCCAGTGTGCCATCGAGCAATCACCTCTCTTCACAAGAACTCTGCTCTGACAGCCAGATCGTAGTGATACCCACAATCCAAAATTGAAGAACTTGAATTGGAATCAAGTGCAAAAAAACAAAGACAAAGGTTAAGTCACTTTAAACAGAGGCTCTGGTTTAGTGGCCTCCTGGCCTGTGCGGTCCATGCCTGGCAAGTTTGACCACCTAAACCAAGATATGACCGAGACATGACTAAGACCTTCATGAGTTGACACCAAGTCAAGACAAAGCCCAGATAGTATATAGCCTACTTAGATAGATATATTTAGCTAGTATTTTGGTGAGGTTATTTGGGTGAGGCTGTGTATTTTCTTTTGGGATTTTTTGCAGATACTGTAAGCTCTTTGAGGTTTAGGTCATATAATTTTGTCACAGAAGGTTTGGCTTATATCTTTTCCAGTGAGCCCCAGCTTCTCCTGTGTACTATAGTCACTTTCTTGGAGTGTATGTGAAGGAGGATGTAACAGTAACAAAAAAATGAAATGATAAATTATTCACATTCTTGGTTAAAGGACACCAGCAGTTTTACATCTGATCACAGTAATGCTATCAACAGATAAATGCACAAGAATTGCATTGATATACCTGCAATTGTGGTCTTGTCTGATCTGGAAATAAAATCCAGAGTCCTCTTTGTCCGAGACTGATACTAGACTACGTAAAAATGTGAATGTTTCTGAAATGAGCACTTGCACACATCTGTATCCAAACGAAACCAGCATTCTGTAATCTGTTTGTCACTTGGTCAATCACAGCAAACCTGTGTGGTTCAAATATATGATTAAAAAATACAGTTCCACCACAAGAAATCTGTTATTCATTTAGTTGTATTACTGATCTGTCAGGGTGTCAACAACTGAACAAAACAGAGTTCATGCCAGCATAACATGTGATTAATTTAAGCTGATTTATTTCTGACTGGCTGACTGTACCAAGAACCATTTTTCAAGAGAGCCCTGGAATACCACAGCTATGAATACAACATCATGCTGGATAAACTCCATGATGCTGGTGCAGCTTCTGTTCCTTTTTCCTGCCTCATTACACATTACAAAACACACAAATTAATTTCTAACAGTCAGAGGCTGCTGCTAATGACCCCTTCAGTACAGGTTTTCCTTACATTCCTCTTCAAAAGTATCCAACAAATAGTACACATAATAAGCAAATTACATCTATTTTTAGCTGTTCTGCTACTGTAGTGTTATTTTCTAAAGTTAAAATGGGTGGTAAATGTACACAATGTTCTTCGATAAAAAATCCTAGCAGAGATTCATGGCAACTGACATGACCGTAGTGATATGTCCAGGACATTAATGGCTACAGGTAATACATAAATAAATTATAATATAAAAAACACCTTCTATGCCCCAATTTAGTGTTGGGATCCTCAGGGCAATCTGCATGTCTTTTATCCAACTTTGGAGTACACAATCAGCATGCTTTTGCAGCTGTCAGTGTCCCATTGTGACATGACATAACAAAGCATAGCCTTTATTTATAACGTTAGGATCAAAACCATTTGTTGTGTCAGTTTGAGGTCTCTGTATTGTGTTTGCTGGCTTACTGGAATTTATTATCGGTACACATAATAAAACAGATCTGTCATTTGGGGGTTACCATCATTTTTCATGTGAAGGATCCCTACAATAGATTCACATTAGACAACAGGATTTTGCCTCTGTGTGACAAGCGACCAAGACAACCTTTTGGTCCAAACTTCCAGAGAAACTCATGGACCTCTGTTGGTCCCTAGACCCCATTCTGAAAACCACTGATTTAAGTTAGTGCACATACAAGTTCTTTCCCTGCAATGACAAATGTTGGTCAGCTTGTGCACTGGTTCATTGGTGACAGGAGGAAAAGCACAGGTGTTACAATTAACTTTAACAATGCCTTCATTCTATTCAAGTGTCCCAATAAGCCATGACAGTGTCCTTTTGAGACATGTCAAAATGTATTTCTGTGAAGATGGCCAAATGACTTGTAACATCAGGAAATGTCACATGACCACATCATATTTACCAGATATTTACATCCAGGTCCTTCACCTCCTTTTAAATCTACTATTTTCCCAATTTCTCTGACATTCTTTTAAATATTGCAGCTGACTCTATTCATCACTTTAAAGACTGTTGTGATAATTATTGAACCGTGTTATGAAATTATAAACAGCCATTAAGAACTCCAAATGGTTTGAAAACAACTTATTTTGACTGAGGTTTAAAATAGTCTCTTGCATAGAAAAAAATCCACAGCAAGGCGTAAATAATAAAAGCCAGACATAACATCAACAGTGTTCTCACATATGGTAATCACAGGGAAATAGAACTTATATTTTCCATTAACCCGGTGCACTATTTTCCACTCCATCAGGTGTTGAAGTGAAAGCTCATAATTTAAGTGCTGATACAATTTTTTTTTTAAAAACTCACCATTTGTATGATCCAGCCTCCAAACACTTTTAACTTAACTGTGTGGTCTACTGTAATTAAAGATAATGACTTCAGCTCAATATTTGTGATCCTGTATCAAAAGGAATACACGGTGAATGCCCTCTTTATACAAACCATAGGCAAAGCTCCAACAGTCACAGTTACAAATTGGCTATTAGACAGTCTGCTCTCTGAAACACACAGCTATCATTCTGCTTCAGTGATCTTGACAGCCCAATTCCATATATTCTCTTCACAATGTGCGCAGACATATTGTTGTCACAACAACCTTGCTTCAGCAATAAAAAAAGTTATAGTTGGCATGATTCTGCTGTCTGTGACAATGGAACACATGGCCGATTGAGCTATTACTGAAATAAACTTAATATGTAACCCGTAAAAATGTGCTTCCATATCTGCTTCAACCTTGACTTGAGTCGTATTCAAACGTCTTTTACTATTGTGTTGATCTTGGGTCAGCTGTCATTTATGAACGCTGATTGAGGCATAGAGACAAGTCCAGGCTTTAAAAGCTGTTTGTCATTTCCACAAAAAGAGTTTGGATTTAAAAGATACAAACTTTAAATTATAGTAGTCATAGAATTAGAAAAGACATGGTAATCATATCCCAAACATCCTTCTTCAAAAAACCTTCTTCAAACTGTATCATGTATATAATCTAAATAGCCTACAGTAGCAAATGTGTTACTGTCTCTGTTTCAGTTTCGAATGCTGACATTGTGCAGTGCCTTATACATTGCATTAAGCAACACACCACTCTGTCTAATCCAGTTGATCTAGCTTTAACACCTCTTCCTATTATGTTGTTTTTATGTTTTTGTTGCTTGCTGTCAGGTTAGTGAATGTAGGATAATGTGTTGGCAATGCAGGGCTTGACAATGATCTTAAAATGCAATATAATGTTAATATCTTGTGTAGGCTAAAATGAACCACCGCAGGCCATTCACAAATAAACCCAATCCATTTGGGAAAGCCAGAGTTGCACCCTCTCCATTCATAATATGCCACACTGTGTCTTCTAATGGACGTGGGAGGATATTTGCACTATAAAAAGATGGCTACTGTTGTGTAAGGATTGACTCAGCCATTATGAAACTTGGAAAATATAACATCCAGTGATATAGTGATCTGTCTGGGCTCATGTTGAAAACTTTCAGTTTGACAGATGTTTCGAACAGTCTTCATTTGGGATGGTACAAACCAACAAATCAATGATCATTTATCATGAGCAGAATCAGCAAAATCTCAAACCACGATTAATCTGTTAATTTTACAATAAGCCAGATGGATACAGATTGAACATTAACAAGACAAATGGGTATCATGTTATGGATTGAACATCTGAGTTTCTGAATCCGTTTCCACAGTGAATGGTTGATATTAAGGATGTGAAAGAGAAGAGACTGACCATGTGCTCTTAACCACCTCAACTGTGTTGCCCCTGAGCAAGACAATTAACCTCTAACTGCTCAACTGAAGTTTCACCAGACAGTTTCCAATTGTGTTTGTATGTCTGTTATACTCTTTGCCCCAGGCAAGTGCTGAAAATAGCAATATGCTCCCAGGCAGCTGGGTTGGCTAAATAAATGGGACTACTCCTTTTGGCTGAATATTCACTATGTGTTGATGGAAAGTTAAGTCACTTTTACTTATCTATAGCCCATTTTTACAAACCATGAATTTACCTCAAGGGGTGATACAATCTGTACAGCATATGGTACCTTCTATACTTAGACCCTCAATTCAGATGAGTCCAATCCCTAAATGATGTTCATTTATTGGTATACCACAATGTGGTGGCTGGATTACTGCAACTCCTTATTATCAGGCTGCCCAATAAATCCCTTAAGACTCTGCAGATGATCCAGAACGTTGCAGTACCAGAATCAGATACCTCATTTAACTAATTTCAGCTTCTTTGCACTGGCTACCTGTAAATCCAGAATAGAATTTAAAATCATTCTCCTTACTTTCTGGCCATGAAGAACTTTGTAGCTCTTCGTGGCCAGGCACTATCATATCTTAAAGTCATAGTACCGTATTACCTCAATAGAACACTGGGTTCCTTGTGGTTCCTTTAGTCTCCAAAAGTAGATCGGGAGCCAGAGCGTCCAGCTATCAAGTTTCTCTTCTGTGGAACAAACTCCCATTTTGGGTTTGGAAGGCTTAAGACTTTCCTTTTTGATAGAACGTATAGTTAGGGCTGACTCGGCTGAGTCCTGGACCATATCCTGCTATAGGCTTAGACTGTCATTGAGCTCTCTATTTTTTCTTGCCACGATTTCCAAGTGCTTGTTCTTGGTGGGAGTTGTTGGGTCTAGACCTGCTCTACATATAATGTGTCTTTCAGATAACTTCAGATAACAGATAACTTCTGTTTCTGGTGCTATATAAATAAAAAATGCCCAAGCCACTGGATAAGCAAACCTCAGGAAGAGCAACAGAGGAGGGATCCAGTTTTCAGGAAAAACAGACACGCAATGTTTGGACGGAATAGAGCAGCATAGTAAAAAACACAGTTTTGACAAACAGGATGATGAAATTGTAGATAGATTGTAAAACATATGAAGAACATCAATCAAATGTTCAGATCCCACCAAGCAGAGTGGAACCACCTTTTGCAGTCTGTAGAAGCAAGCAGACTACATAAAAGCACAAGAGGCAGAGCTCAAGCACATGATTTGCATAAATAGGAGAATGAAAACAAGCACATGGATGAGAGAGAGAAAGAGCAAGGAGAGGAATCTCCTGGAGGACAAAGATCCAGATCCAAAACATCTGGAAAAAGGCCAGAAGAGAGGGAAAGATGTCTCCGGATGGTTGATGGTGAAAAGATAAGACATGGAGGAGAAACTAGGGATTGAAAAAAAGAGAGGTAGGCACACAGATTGTTGTTTATGTATGTGCTTTTGGCAGTACAAGCAAATAGAGGATTAGGGAGATACAGTGGTTTTTGAAAAGTTTATTGTCATCATCGAGACAAACATGGACTACAAGCACTAAGCTTAATAGGTTCATTGAGACTGAGCTGCTGAAGGGATAATGGTGACAGATACAAGGCCTGAAGTGATAAAAGAATAAGCAACTAGCTGAAAGTTATGGTGGAAAAAAAAATGTTTTAGGTTTGGATTTAAAGACTTTGACAGAGTCAGACTGATTCTGTAACCTCCCTGCTGACATGACATCCTGGGTGTTACTACTGCAGTGAGTAGGTTCATGCATGAACTGAGTGAAAACAAAAATATCTAGAAAGCATAGTTGACGGAGATGATTTTACTACAAGGGCCATAAATCTGTTTTATTAATATGAAGTTTGTATCGATCTGACAGTTTGTGTTTGGTCCCAGCTAAGCCTGGTTCTTTTTCTGCAAGCCCAGCTCCATTTCTGGTGCCTGTTTCAGACTGATTCAACTAATAAGACTGTTATGTTAGCTGTACATTTACCTGAGCTAACTAAAACTGGTTAGCAGCAGTTATGACCTGATATCTAGTATGGTGCTCCTTATATTTTTGGACAAAAAAAAACACCAAACAAACAAGTGGAGAGTAGACTAAGCTGTTACAAATTGCACATTGAAGGCAGTCTTGACTATGTTTAGTAGCCAAACAACATGGGCATTGGAATAGGAAGGCATGGAAGGATGCCTCATTTGATGGGAAGTAGGCATTTCTGCTTCATTTAACAAAGACAGGAATGGCAGAGGCGAGAGAGGAAATGACATGCAGCAAGGACCCCTGCTAGACTGGAACCCAGGCCACTGCAGCCTTGATAAATTGTATGCACACAAGGCCAAGAACATTTGGTCTAACTCTAACCCATGGATATTTATAAATGGGCCAATCTGTAGGGCTATTAAGAGACAACAGATTACTTGGAACAAGATACCAACAAGATCTAAAAGATTAGTAGAAAATGTTGGTAGCTTCTGAATTCAACAATACCCAGATACAACCATGATAGCCTTTAGATATTGTGTTTTGTAAAACTTTATCAGGTGCTTTGTATCACCCGTGGTAAGGGTAATAATTAGATTTTTGTGATCCTCATATTTATGGAAACACAGTCTCAGTGTTGTGGAATGGACTCTTAGTCTGCACTTGGATTGGCTGGAGAAGAAATTTAAATCTCTAGCATAATAGGAACGGTCTCCTAACACAGCCTTTCTTTGCTTGTATACCTCTTCCTTGTTCTGCTTAACTGATGACTCATTCATTGAGCCTGTGCCTGGTACAGTAAGTGACTTGAAACCATGACTTGGTAAGCACTAGTGAAAGTCTGAGTCAATAATAGCAGGAGGTGGAACCTCGGGCCACACCCGACTTCCCGCTATATCATTACCCAAAATCATCGTCAGGCCCTCCACGGGCAAAGCTGGGTGCACAGCGACCACCACCTCACCCTGAAACAGACCACAGGACAACATAATTTTATGCCGAGGTACCTGCAGAACCTGCAGCCCAATCCTGAGCACCGGTCTAAAAGCACCTGTGTGGGACTCCTGTGAAAATGGTTTCGAATGAGTTTAATCCCAGAGCGTGTGCATCTGAGCACTTTTGCACTGTAAAGACACAACAGAGAATACTGATTCCAGCTGCAGGACTGTTTTTTTAGGCTTTTTGCATGTAGGTGACCTTTTCAATGTTTACCTAAATGCATCAAAGATGAGACAGTCTCTTGGCATGAAATCACCTTTACTTCAGGCACCTACTTTTATTGTAGGTGAATATAAGATTTATAATGGATTTTGTATGCACAGAGAATGTCAGAGAAAAAAAGGGTGAAGTGTTAAACCTTCAGCATTCTCATCAGTTTAAAATGTATTCTGCGACATCCTTCTATGTCAAATTTCAAATTGGATTTTAATATGCTTGCTGGTTAATTGACTTGTGGACAAACAGAGAATAGAGAGTTGCAATAAATGGTTCGCTGTTTAGTATACTCTCATCTTCAGCACCGTCTCCCCAGGGCTGTGTCCTTTCCATTCTTTTATTTGTCTTGTATGCAAATGACCGTCAGACTTATTTTATTGTAAAGACGGGTACAGTATGTTATTAAGACTAAGGCTGAACCATGTTTGGAGAACCTAGTAGAAACTATTACTTGATGTGAAAAGACCAAACATTTTTTATGCTCATTGGTTTTTGCAGGAGACCTACTTCTCTCGGTTGTACCATCATTAAAGAGGAATCTGTGACTGCAGCCCAGCAGTGTAAATACATGCCAGCACCAATGACAGTATGAAGAATGGACAGAGCATGTGAGAGAATGACGTCACCCGTAGGTTTCCGAAGCACTGTTCAGAAGCCAAAAAAATATGTAGCACTAGCCAGCACCATGATGGGTGTGCTGCTTTTCTTGCCTCCCGGTTGAGCTAATTATATCAGCAAACATGTGGATCATCGGCGGACCGAAGCTGGGCCGATTGATGCCTGGGTGCTCGAATAAGCCATGTGTAACATTAGTTACAGAGCCTGAAACTGTATATTTTTGTACCAGGCTGTAAGCATGTTAATTTCTGCTGTGAAGTTGGGCATTTGAACATGGGGACTTATGGAGACGGACTCACTTCTGACTGTCTTTGGTGGCCGCTGAAGATATTACAGTTTTTAGCTTTTCTGCATTGGCTTCAATTCCCCGTCATGGATGTTGCAACTTGGCCAGCACAGATTTTATGTATAAAGAGAAAAAAAATACTTCTGTGAACTGTGAATGTGCACTGTAACATTACTAGTGTAAATTTAAATGGTGTTTGACACTTCTATCAAGTTAAACCCGGGCACAGAAAGCTTGGGTCTCTTATTGGAGTCCTCACTCTCTTCACTTTACTTCCAGCAAGGCAGAGGTTCGGACTCTCATAAGGTAACAGAAACAGATAAATTAAATATTTTAGAACATTATTTGGCCTGTGACTCTCTCAGATGGTTTTGTTGACAGTTAGAACACGTTGGCAAATATGTATTTATGTTTATTGTATATACCATTTATTACAGTTTTCCTCCAGAGACTATTATAATTTTACTCTCCTCTCCTCATTGGAG
Organism: Larimichthys crocea; assembly: GCF_000972845.2. Lineage (NCBI taxonomy): Eukaryota > Metazoa > Chordata > Actinopteri > Sciaenidae > Larimichthys > Larimichthys crocea. Next base: position 835,253 of record NC_040011.1, on the reverse strand, counting down.
TAGGTAAATTCCCTTTTTTTCTAACAAGAGTTGCTCATTGAGCTGATTGATATCCGCTAATGGAGCAAAGCAAAGATTTATAATATTTATTTATAAAAGGCAGTGATGAGTAGAGAAGATAGTTTAATCCTCTACAAATAAACTGTCCATTTAGCATAATGCTGTAATCCAAATTAATAACCATTCAGTCAAAAACAGTTAACCAGTGTGAGTAGATTGATACCACTCATTCCAAAGTCAGAGCGCTGGAAATGACACATATCACACTGTGTTTGCATTTTCACCCAGCGACACTGCATTTTATTATCTGGCTTGTTGTGCGAGTTTTGCGGCGGTTAGCATTTATAAACAATAAATGCTGTTGATCTTTCACGGATGCAAATGGTGACAAAGGGTAAACACAATATAGATTTCAGCTTTAACTGAGTCTGCAGAGTCCTAATTACATAGATTCTTCAATAAAGCAAATGTCATATTTGATCGTCCAAATAACCACCGTACAGTATACAACAGATCTGTCTTTCAGTAGCACACTGAATCTCTGTCTGCTCAGAAAGAGAAAATAGAGTGATTGGTGAATTTTCATTGATCTGAGATTAAACATGAGTCTCCTGTTTTTACTTAAGACCAACATTAGAAGTAGTTTGTGTATGAGACATTTTATGAGCTTACATTTTCAGTAAAGCACACATTTTTACAGTTGAACAATGCTAGTGTTATATCTTTGTGACACCTGGTAAAATGAACAAATGGAAATCACCTCAGTTAGCGTACATTCTGTGCTTCCTTCATTTAGCTGTCTCATACAGTGTGAGCACAGAGATATAACTGAAAGACACGACAGCTGTGACATGCAGGGAAAAAAAACATATTTCAGCACGCAAGAACACAAACAATCAGCGAGACAGTATGCAATGCAGGGGAAACAGGTATAAACAGGTATATTTGAAATATGTGATGTGAATACCGATTGACTCTTTACATTGCACTTGAGCTGTTTCGCTTTGGTAGTCACTTAGTCTTAAGAGAGGCTTCTTATCATTAGGCAAACGATTTAACGTGCTTGAATGGCAGACACTGACAGGACGGCAATCCTCATTTCTGATTCCTCCAGTGTCTGTGTGGCCTAAGAAGCAAGCACGGCTGAGGAGTGACTTGAAAGCAGATTATCAACTTCATCCCTCCTAAAAATCTTTGAAGCTATGCAACAGTAGGCACAGTCCTTGAACCTGAGACGCAAAAACCAGTCTTAAAAAATGAGAGAATCCGCTCTGCTTTGTATTCAGTCCAGGTAACTCACAGAGGATATGTAAATTCAAATGCACAAGACTGCATCAATATTCAAGTTGATGCAATGCTAAAAGCAGGCACATTTATGTAGATAATTGGTTTGCATTGCAGTTCCTATATTCATATAAAAAAGGAAAGAAAGAAAGAAAGTGTTTGCACTTCAGGGCTGAATTTTTAACTTGTCTTACCTGAAGGTGGCCAGGCAATTAAGAGCATGGTCATGCTTTTCTGGAGCATCTCGGGGATCAAAATAAATAGGGTAAAATCCCCATGAAGTCCCTAATGGTTTTAAAGAGAGCTACATTACTGTAAATTGCACTGCACCAAATACTGGAATCTAGGTTCTGAAGATATGCTTTACTGTAACACATCATGTATTGTTATTCCAGTAATTTCCCAGGAAGTGGCTGTTTTTATGCATGGTGATGATAGATATTCAAATTGTTAGATATTGACATAATTTGTGAATGTTCATTTTTTAATCACATAGCAGTGTAAATAAGCTTTGATGAGGTCTTCTCTCAAATTGATACACTAAAATGACTAGAGCTTTATGCTCGCATTTGTCATGTTTTTTTCTTTTTTCCTCATTCCTCGCAAAGCTCAAATAAATAAAGTATTTGCAGATAGTTGCTCATCAGATCTATATTGGTTGTCCTGGTGGATAGAGCTTAATGGAACTTCATAGCCTCTCTCTTACATGAGTAAATGAGAAATTAAGCATCAGAGACAGTTTCTCATTTCAGCCTAATTAAAGTTTTAATTGCTGGATGTCGAGTAACATGGCATCTCGTGAAAAAGCCGACTCACCATTAGGCACACCACGAATTAGAAAGAGCAGTGTGAACACAAACACAAATAATACACGACAGCTCCTCTGCATAATTGGCCATGAATAGTCCACTCTTGCATATTTCTTAACAAAATGACAGGGTGGGTCCTCTGCTGTAAACATATACGCACAGTGTTTCATCCGTTATGTGCCTGGTATTTTGATGATTGCTTGGTGTGCACATAACACTGCAGCAATGAGAAATACAGTAGGTGGACAAAAGACCTTGGAGGCTAATCCTATTGGTTTTGCCATCTTGTGGAATCTACATTTCACACGGCTGGGTTGGAGCTAATGGCTGCGGGATGTGCATGCCAATTTCATTAAAGCCAGGTGTTGGGATTCAGCTCACTATTCCTCCCTTTCCTTCCTTGGCAGGGTGCATGTGCTGTCTAACACTGAGACCTGACAGTGGTTTGCCTCATTTTCTCTCATCCTGAGCCCAGTGGACACCTGTAGTGACAGTAATTGAAGCCTCTTAGATGTTTTGCGACCTGCTGCGCTGCAGTTACTGGTCATCCCGTCCAGGAGAAATACACAAACTTGTTGTTTTACATAAGAGCACTTATGAACTTGTGGCCTACATCGCAGGGTGCAAGACTTGAAGGGCATTTGTTGAGAAGTTTTCCATGTTATTCTTTTTTTGGGTTTAGCAAATGTAGCCATGGGGCTATTTTATTCTGAGAAGGACAAATGACACACAGGACCTATTTCAAGTGATGTCCTTTGTGCCACATGGCAGTCATTTTAGCTGAATAAGGATTCCAGTGCATCCTTGGAACAGGCACATATGTTGCTATGCCCTTTCTTTGCAACTCAATGGCACACCAAACTAGAAATGTAGACTAGATTATGTGAATAAGTATACATAACAAAAGCAGGAGTCTACAGAAATGTTCAGATTAACTTAGATTAACTAGTATGGCTAAACAGAATATTTTTCTAGTTCATCTTAAAGCAAAAGAAAATGTTAGCAGTTGCCAAAGAATAAAAGAGGAAGGTATTGGCAATGACTTAAAATATGACTTGTTAATGAGTAGTGAGCAAGTGTAACTGTATTCCCTGTGATGTCACCCACTGGTTTGTGGACAGCCATTATGAAGCCTCAAGTTTGGTATTATGGCCATTGCCATCTTGTTTATTCTGTTAAGCCAAAAATGACAAGAGCATGGAACTGGTAGCTGACATACTGTGAGTTGGGCTGTGCTTGATTCCTTCATTCAAGCAGTAACAAAGGTTGTCATATTACAGCTAACAGTATGCCAAAATATGTTTCTGAAAACATTTGAGGTGAGAAATAACAACATAGTAACTTGATCTTGATTCATGTTTGATCAGCACTAGTTTGACAGTTTGATTTGAGTTTCATGAGCTTACTGAGAATGACGTGTCAATCACAAGGTTTATAGTCTGTTTTACTCTAAATGGGATCATCATTTATGAAATGAACATCATGCTGTGTGGAAGAAGACTTGAAACTAGGGTTTGAGACAAAAAGTCATTCAGAAATTGTTTAATGTGGTAAGAATCAAGCAAGAAGTAGGGAGATTTTTACATGAAGCTCAATGCAATCTGACTTTTTGTTTGCAGCCGATGCTGCTGCCACTCGCTGATCATTAGAAAGAATGCAAGCTTAAAACACTTGTGAATTTACCCTGAAGCTCTGTCAATAATTTATACCTTCCAGAATAACTCTGAGCCACCCAGTAGTCGCTCATTCATTACTGACTGCTTAATCAGTAGTCCTTTTGTGCTAACCCTCAGTAAAATAATACATACTGAGTAGTTACTAAGTAGTCCCTCGTTACTGCATGATTATCTGACCATTATTTAGTGGTTTTGTTTCCTGAATATGAAAGTGATTTTAAATCTGAGAATTATGAATTCGTCATTAAAAACTCACTATCCACTTGTTTTTTTATGCTTTACTTTGGGGAGCATTTTCATTGAGTAATGAGGGACTAACTACTTGGTATGATGTACCACTGCTTGGGGTACACAAAAAGAGTCACTAATGATTAAGTTTGGTAAGTAATCAACTAGCTAGTTCAATGTATATCCAAAACCTGCTGTTCTCTTGCAACTGCACCATGACAGCAGCAACAATCACAGACTACCAGACCACCCAGTGGATTCACAACCCACTCATCAAACAAAATGTTCATATTGGATAACTTTGCATTAATGGTCAGTTTGCAAACTCTGGTGGCTGTAATAAAAGTCCAATACATGCATTGACAACTTCAACCTACACACCTTTACCTTTGTGTGACACTTGCCATAGATACCGGGCTGAGATCAACACAGCTATTTCCTTCACACTTTCTCCTTTTTGAATTGAATACACAACTGGAATGATCACACAGGACGTATTCCTCTGATAGTATTGTGTAATAAGTCTGCTTTTATTCATATTTCTATTAGTACATGTGTGGACAAAAATATGTCTGGCATCTGGTCATAGCAAGCTTCAGTGGTGAGCATTGGATGAATGGTGGATTCATCGAAAGTGGTGGCTTGTACAGTTACCTCACCATTGATAATTCATCACGATGAGTTTGTTTGTCTGTTTGACAGGATTGAATATCACATTAACTCCTTCAGTAAAAAATACAGAAATAAATAAAATTCAGCAGCTGGAAGTTCATATCTTTGACAGATGTTACATACTGAGTAAATATGAGGTCTACCGTAAAACTACATCAACAGCAGTCCATCTAAAGCCACTATGAATGTGCTGCTCTGCGAAGCTACTGTATGTCAAATGAACGCACCATTGCAGGACTGCAGAGTCATCAATGTGGTACAGTCAGTCTGCGAAGTGAAGGAATTTTTGCCTCACCCTGTCTGACGCATCCAGAATATTACCACGAGTACCAGCTGGAAGCCTCATAAATCATCGGGGGGCCTAAAGGACAAAGGGGATCACATGGCACCAGGGCGCAGCAGATGCTAAAGGGTTCAACTTTAGTAACGATAAGAGCCTCCATTCAGAGAGCAGGGTTGTGGGAAGTAGATTATTGGTACAAGCGAGGTCAGGGGAGGGGAGTATAATTAATACTGTATGAGTTAAACCTATGACATGCTTTCCTGCTACCCACCGCTATCAGATTTAAGTAGAAAAGACGGAGGAGAAAATGTGGGTGGAGAGCAAAGCACTGTGGGTGGGTGCGAATGGAGGGGGGGTAGAAGGCCTCTGCAAGGAGTGAGGAAACGCTTCTCTCTCCCTTTTCAGAGCTCAGTATTGCTCTGTCTCTTTTTATTAGAAAGCTAATGCAACTGTCTGTTCTAATACTGGAGAGCAGCTTTTATTCTTTTTTTTTTTTCTCCTTTGCAACCTTTTTCTATTCCGTTCAGCACTAATCTGTGCAGTGGCAGCAGATGATAAGACGGGGCACATTCGCTTACTCCCTGCGCTTTCTTTACAGGCTTTGTCTAGGCTCAAGCCATGCAGCCGTTTGTTTCAACAACTTTGCTGTAAAATGTGAGTGGGACAAAAAAAAAAGGTGAAAACTTTTCCAGGTGAATTTTTCTATGGAGTTTCTCTAATTCTTTAGAGGTTTTCTGTTGATATTGTCCTCAAAAATCTAAAGAAAGAAAAAAAAAAAGCACAGACTTCTTTGTTTTAAGCACAAAGAAGCTCTAGTTTTAAGGCCTTTGAAGTGCACAAAGTGTTGGAGCTTATAGAGGTATTGTTCTTGGGGAGAGAGGATGAATTTTAGAGTGAATTTAAATCTTCAGGCTTAACTTTTACTGGCACTTGTATTGTAAAGATCAAACATGTCTTACTGGACCTTGAATGCAAACTAAGAACCAGAAGAGCAGAAAGAAGGAAAAAAAGGGATTCATGAGGCCTTGTCTTTAGATAATTCTGATGTAATGCCGCTTCTTGTTCACTGGAATTGCAAAGCACTGAGAAAAAGACAATTAGCTCTATGATTAATTCACATTGTGAGGACTTTCTAAGTTGCTCTTTGTAAGAACAGAAGCTGCATACCTAAAATGTAAATGTCAGTTTCTCTTCACTGCACTGTTTTGCCTTTTCTTGAATGTTGAGGCACAGACAATTATGGGTGACAAATGCGGCACCATGGCTCATGATACAGAAGAAATAATGGAGTGATATGCAGACATTGGGGAGTTCACAGTAGCTAATTCACTGAGAAAATGTCTTCAGTGTTCAGTAATGATGCAGATGAGCAGAGTTCAGTGTATGTTGATATTATCCAGCCTCCTAATGGGTATAAGGATTTACAGTTATCCAAACAAAAATGTACAAGTTGTTTTGCCATATTATATTGGTCTTGATGTATGTTATTGCTGCTTCCAGCTGGGCTTGGCAACTCCCATCTGAAATGATTCTACTTATTCTCGACATCGGCTTTCTTTTTTCCACAATGTCTTACTCTGGCTTTGAGCTTTACCTTATTACAGCTCATGAGTCCTGCTCTCCAGCTATCCTGGAAAGGGCAGCTACTGTAAAAGCTCAAACTTCCTGTGTGGTGAAACATTTCACTGATTTGTTAAATGCTGGGTGAAAACCAAAGGTGTAAAAAAATAATAATAACTTTTTCACACATTTGCAATGTTGGAGTTCTCTCAGTATTTAACAAATGTGTGAGGTTTTTTTGTACATTAATTGACTGTTGGGTGTATTTCAACATTTAGTAAATAGGGAGAAACATTTCACACTGTTTTTAAATGTTGGAAAACTGATCCAGCATGTAAAGCCCTTTCAGGGATTTGTTAAATGCTGCGAGAGAGTTGTTAAATGAAACAATATTTCTTCTACCCATCATAAGATAGATGTTTCAAGGATATACTGAGTGATTCTTCCACCAAAAAAAAAAAAGTATAATAATTTAGTTTCAAAATTTGTAGAACAACAAATAATGTAAAAGCTCAAGGGGGGAACAAACTTTTCACAGAACTATAAAAACAAACTCCACTAATGCCCTACCTTGTTGTTATGGTCATGTTTCATAAAGAAAAGAAATCCATGAATTCAGAGCAAGGCTATAGAGCGATGTGCAAAGTCCCAAGGGAACCATTAGGCTGAGAAATAGGATGTTTGGGTTTGGATTCGGGTTATCCAAATTCATCCAACGATGACTTATTCCAGACTTAATCATTGCTCCTTTTGGGGTGTACTTAAGTCGATGTACACAAAGTGGGAAAAGTTAGAAATCAAGGTTACCAAATCCTTGACAATTGCTTATTCGTGAAAAATGCCCTCACTGGCTGTGAAAAGTAATTTGATCTGCAGCCGGAAAAAGAAGCCCTACATCACTATAACTTATTACAGAAACAATGTAATTTAATGCAATATATTCTATCAGCAGGAGCACTGTAAGGCATCATAATGATGAGATAAATAAAATCAATTTTCAAAGGTGTCACCTGATATCACAGAACTTGTAACATTTATGGGGGCAGTCTGTGGCCACCCGACACATTAAAACTTGATGTCCTGTTGTGCGGGACATTGTGGGATCATGTGGTGCTCATAAAGAAACTGGCTTGCTGGAGTGGATACCCCAGTGTGTCATTTGGTACTCATCAGGTCTTCTCTTGGCCTGGTGGCATGATTAAACTTTGGGAGAGTCATCAGATTTGCTGGCACTTGGAGATTAAGCTGATCTCAGACAATCCCTCAAGCAGAGGCAACCCTTCACCATTGTAATTTAATGCTAATAGAGTAATATCTTTCACAATGTAGTAGGCAGCAATTCCAAATCTCTCGCTCTCCTTCTTTTCCATCACTAACTCTTTGTCCTCCTCTCTTTCTTCTCTCTCCACCCCTTCCTCCATCACACTACTTCAGTTAAAGAAATCCCAGAGACACTATTGAGTCAATCTAATCGTGTGTGTGGGACTGTGTGGTTGTGTAACAACGTCCTAGCCTTTTGTAAACACATTACAGAGGATATACTGTATGGTTTTAAAGGATCACACAGAAGACTGTTAAGCATTGTTCCTCATCCCCTCATATTTTGTTTGTTTCCTCGTACATGAGCTTAGAATCGGCTGTGTTCCCCATAGAGTTCAAAAGTGCATCTTAAATGGTGCATGTAGCTGTTGTGTCAGTATTGGAACATTTGCAAACCCCCAAACTCAATGACGACATGTTTTTACACATTTTTCTACATCTAGGATGACCACGATATGTACAAGATAACTGTGTGCAGGTCTTTTTAGTTTATTACAAATTGAAGTTTTCTGTAATTGTATTTTAAAATGCAACCCACTGGTTACAAGTTTGTCAATTAGAATTTTTAAAAGATATTTTTTGGGCCTTTTTCAAGATTTATTTTTGATAGAGACAGCTGAAGAGTGATAGGAATGTGGGGAGAGAGAGAGATGGGGAACGGATTCGTACCCTTGGGCCGCTGCTGAGCCTTCGTACATGGGGCGGATGCTCTAGCAACTAAGCTAATCGACACCCGCATCGATTAGAATTTAACAACATCAGAATATAAAACGGGTTGAGTACTGTGTTGTGGTTTGCTTCCGTTGCCAGGCTACACCCAGTCAAATCTGATAAACCCACAGTGCTGATGGAACTTTTTTTAAAGTTAAACCCAAGAAAACTTGTGATGGCACCTTCTTAATTGCAAGTTACGAGGCTGACCGATATGAACTTGGATACTTGGACTATGGATGGTAGGTGGGTGGTTTGTGCCGGGATATCATTATTATTATTATTATTTGTACTATGCTCATAAGCTCAGAACAGAGTGGTTTAGAGATCAAAACACTGTGAACATTTCTAGACTGTATCTCCACTATTGACTCTAATATGTCCTAACAGTCATCTCAGAACATATGATTGACCCTGTATCCTTCTATACTAGATAGAACATTTCCTCACAAGCACAATCTTCTGAACGTGACTTTATATATCTTGGACTGCATTCCATTCTATTATACTGAATAAAACTAATGAAATACAGATGCAATACAACGTCCTGTCCAGGGAGCCAGAACAGAGCAGGATTGGTGACTTCTGACTGAGGTGGTTGCCCATGCATACGGTTATTCCACCTCACTCGTCTATTTCTGCCTCCTTAGTTTGTTTAGGTACACTTCTGCACATTTCCATAGATCAGCACTTGTTATCATTTTAATTTTACTCCCAAAAACAACCCATGACGAACCATTTGACGTGACTGTAATGATGTCGTTATTGTTGAAATGACAGAGAATGAAAATTAACTGTGACAGATGAGGACCGGCGCAGCTTGGGGGAAAGAAGTGATGGTTGAAATATTTTGACTTCCCTCTGAACCACCTGTAGCATCATCCAGATGGTGGAGTTGAAAGAGAGTGTGTGCGGGGAGGGACATCTCACTGATTATGTCCCTGCTCACTTGAGGGTGCATCTGGTGTATAAAGAGTCTGTTCATGCTGCCTCTCTGCGTTTTTTCTTTTTCCTTTTTCAAATGTTTAATATGAAGCACTGTGTTTGCGCGATGAATTAGGCATAATGAGGCAGTGCACAAAGATGTCATGCAGCATACTAAGTTGCACAGTTGTTGTACAGTAAGAGATCTCATATTTAGAGCTGAATAGCTTCCTTGTTATTTTTCTATTACATTCATCTTTTGTTTTGTGGCACAAAAACACCATTTGTGTTGACGCTGTGAGTTGACGCACTTGCATTCCAGTTTGTTTATCTATGTATTCATTTTTCTCTGACTCAAGGTGGCCTGAATGAAAAGCTGCCAGAGGCTCCTATAGTCCCTATTTTCTTTAACTCAACAACCATATGTTTGAGAAATATCATCAGCAGGAAAGGAACACATTTTATCTTGAGTTTCAATGGTTTTTCTTGAGTTTAGAAACAGTGGTTGACAAAATAGTCTCACTTCAAGGTCCTTTTACTAGCTGTGCTTGAGCTTTGAATCATATGATATGATCTTTGATAGTCTGCCATGTTGTCATGGAAATTGAAGATGCTCAGAGAATCTGTTCAGCCATGTTTTAAGGCACATAAAAAAACTTTGAATAATAATAATTTGTCTATTTTTTACCACAAAAAGATCCAATAGCTCTATTAAAAATGCTTAAAACGACATGTATCCCTTCCCCCAGGAAAGTAGTCGTTTACTATAACCAGTGTGTAGGAATTAGTGGCAACTAGCAGTGACCTAGCATGACCTAGCAGCATGTTTCTAAATCACGCTTGTGTAAGTTCCACCATGATTTGCTTTGAGATCAAAAGAAAAAAAGATCCTCTTTTTCTCAGATTTAAGACGAGCACAGAGAAACCTTCAGCAGATGAATGTAAAAACAACCTTATAGTGTCAACTGCACGTACAATATTCTGCACAGTGAAGTTCAAACATCCAAGTGAAGTAACAAACAAATCAGATTTTTATTTTTTATTTTTTTCATGTTTGACCTTGTAATATCTGTTAACTGTTACACGCCGTGCAACAGAAAGCAGTAGTGAACTGTGTTGTGTGGTGTCATTTCCACACGATTAAGAACTAAATGTGCTTGCTTAGTTTTTAAACACGTGAAGAACATATGTGCAGAAATAAATCATTTTCAAATTAGAGCTGAAATAATAACATATTATATGAATGTGTTACAGTGAAATGTCCTATTTACATATCTGATGGATGCTTTGGACCTATTGTAAAGAAAGAATAAAATATAGAGTTACCCCAGCGGTGGAATCAGAGCTCCCATAAGCTCTTATTAGCAATTTTTTAACCCAATCCCGGTTTCCCTTTGAAAACGATGACCTGTGTCTCCTGAGGAAGACCTGTGTTGGGTTGAAATCTCACTAATAAATGCTTAAGGGCGCTCTGATTCCAATGTGTGGATACCTTTCTATGATTCCTTTGATATCTATGCAGCACATATTGAGGCCTTGTGGATGTGCACATCTTTTCTAGCCTAGCATACTCCATACTGTAGCACAAGTGAATCTGAGATAGACAGCTGCAATAACCCACACAATAATCCAACATAAACATCGAGAATCATTTCCATGAGCTGTTTTCTCTCATGCAGTTCTAATCATTTGATTTCACCATACCCTGACTACACAAAATATTAACACATCTTGCTAACGTTGCCCTCCTTTTCCGCCATATCACCAGGCTTAAAAATGATTCCATCTACATCTCCCTTCAAGAGTGAAATGGGAGTGAAATCAATTAAAGATCATAACCTTCACCTTATCAGTCTATTTCATGGCAAGAGCGGGTGGCTCTGATGCTCGGTGCTTTCTGTATATTTGAGGAGAAGCAATCTGACACCAGACAACAACACTCAAGCAGAATTTCTATGTTATTTCTGAGTCTAAGCAATTCAGTCCTAAAGCTTCAGCTGAACCGAGGCTCTAATTTGTGATGTGATGAAGAGAGAAAAAACGCAGAGCTACTCCATTGGCAGTGGAGCTCACTGGAGCAGTAGATAGGATTTAAGGACTCATAGAAATGATGTGTAGTATTTCACAGCCAAATGAGCTTTATTATATTATAGAGGACATTGTCATCAATCAGAAAAATATCCATTTAGGCACCCAGAATGCAACTTGTGGGTTTTCCATTTAACGTGTGTACAACAGGACAGTTTCAGTACTGTCTATTGCTAAGTTAAAACATACTGTGTGTTCTGTTATTTCTTCCGGTGAGCTGTGACTGTTATCGGTTCAAAAAGAAATGATGTAATGACAAGGAACTTGCAATGTAATATAACCATCGTCTTGATCCTCTCACTTTCCCTCCCTTTTTTTTTTTTTTTTCAAGATTTTCCCGTCTCAACTTGCATTTTTGAACCCAGAGCTTTTGAGTCAATATCAGAGGGGATGGCACGTGCTCTGATTTCGAGCCTTTTGATTTTGACTTGGCACACCGTTGAACTCTGAACACTGTTAACATGAAACACTATCCTTCCTTCTCAGGCGTGCTGAGAGGTGAAGGTTACAGAGCTACGGGAGCATGAAAGACCATTCAGTAGTACAGTATTGTGGCTGTTCTGCAGGCGTAAAGTGTCTACTTCTGTTGGCCTTGGCAAGTGCTGTGCTGTGCCTTAATTCTGACACTGAACCCGAGGCCTTACAGAACTCACTAAGTGTTGTATCTGTTGTGGAATTTAAGGGTAATACAGTGTGGTCACTGCTGATACAATCCACTTTAAGAGGGTTATTTCTCCACATTTCAAAGATTTGTTTTCCACTTTAACACAAAACGCTTACTGTACTGTACTTCACAATTGCTTTTCTCAAGTACAAGAATTAGAAAAAATACCAATGTGGGAAAATCCTCATTAAAGAAGGAAAATGTCTCATATTCACAGAATCACAAGCTGTTTCTTCACTTCCTACTGTGAATAAGAGGCACCTGTGAATAAGAGTTCTTGACATGAGCAAATACATATAATACAGTTAGAAAAGTGAAAATTATTAATATCAAGTTCTGAAAGTATATGAATTTAGTTTATAGTCAACAAAGTTTCATATAAGTTTCAATGTTTATTGTTTTTTTGTGTTTAGGCCAGCACAATTGAATTTGCATGAAGAAACAAGCTCCGCTTCCAGGGTCTTTTGTTTTTTACTCTGCAAGACGGGGAGAAAACGACACAATTCAGCTCCCTTAGATTCATTTTTGAAATTAATAAGAATTAAATAATATTCTGTGATAAATCTCCTCGGGTGGAAGAAGCACAAGTAAAAGTCCTGTGTAGTCAAAAATAGCGAAAGAGATTCTTAACAAGTACAAATGAACGTGAATTAAGAGTAAAAGGGAAAAAAGGCATTTGTGTTCTTGTATTTTCTTTATCTGAAACATAAAATCCTGGGGACTATAGAGGAACTGTTTTTGAGGCAAAACTCATTTCAAAGCAAGCACTTCCTCCAAACCTCGTAATGAAAGCTAACACAGGACACGGTTTACAATTGCAGGGGGAACAGTGCATGGTCAGCAGGATGCCACGCCACAGGAGTAAGTAATACTTCAATGTCTAACTCAAGTCCACTTTGACACATGGGTATGGGTGGATGCAGCGGCTCAGTCTCTTGGCCTTTCGGTTATGGGTTGGCCTCTAACCACCGGGTCACCCTGCCATCCCGCGGGGATAAAAACCTCTTGACTGACTGGATGGTACAATTGTAACAGTCTGGAAATGAAACCATCCTAAGAGGATGGACAGGATTGAAGTGACAGGTGCACAGGTCTATGCCACTTACGGTTGCTCACTTTCCTTAAATGCACTGCAACAACATCACAGGCATTTCATTGTGCATGTCAGTGTTTGTGTTAGTGTGTTTTTCTTTGTGTATTTGTGCTGCATGTTTAATGTTTCTTGAGAATGGAGTGCTTGTGGACACAGCTTCTAAGTAATCTTTTGAAATGTCTTTAATAACGTACATTTATTGATTTTCCATAACTGTCAGGGTCGGGGGGGGGGGGGGGGGGGGGCTTAAGCCAATTCCAGGGCTCCCAGCTGACGTTGCACAAGAGGCGGTAACACTCTGGATAGGTCGCCAGTTCATCACAGGGCTGACATATAGAGACAAACATCCATCCATCCATTTTCTGTAACTGCTTATCCTTATCAGGGTCTCAGGGGGTTGGAGCCAATCCCAGCTGACATTTGGCGAGTGGTAGCATACACCCTGGACAAGTCACCAGTTCATCACAGGCCTGACACATAGAGACAAACACATTCACACCGATGGGCAATTTCGAGTCAATACACCTGCATGTCTTTGGACTTTGCACCCATACAGGTAGAAGATGCAAAGTGATAAATGACTTAGCATGAATGGCTGTTTGTCTCTATGTGCCCTGTGATGAACTGGTAACTTGTCCAGGGTGTACCCCGCGTCTCGCCCAAATTCAGCTGGGATAAGCTCCTGCCCCATCGTGACCCTGATGAGGATAAGCAGTTACAAATTTCGTGTGGAGTTTGCATCTTCTCCCCATCTCTCTCCGGCAAAGAGAGTGGGTTCTGTCCCTCCCACAGTCCAAAGACATGCAGGTTAATTTGTGACTCTAAAAGTGTGAATATGAGTGTGAATGGTTGTTTGTCTTTCTGTCAGCCCTGTGATGAACTGGAGAGTTGTCCACGGTGTACCCAGCCTCTTCTGTGACGTCAGCTGGGAGCTCTGAGATAGGCTCCAGCACGCCCATGACCCCGATGAAGATAAGTGGTTAGAGAAAATGGATGAATGGATGAAAATGGCTTTTTCTTTCATATAAAATTCCATGGGAATCCACATGTATGAAATTTTGACAACCACTATCCCTGTGTTGCCATAAACATTAAATAGTCCATCAGAAAATACATCTGCACTAAACAGATGTATATATAACACACTATAACAAAGCTTTTATCTCTGTAATTCTGCAGTGATCAGGTTCTTACCACCATTTAAATTCAGCACTGATAAATGTACCACAAATGTTCTTCAATAAAGACCAGAGTCAACAGATTAACCAACAGAACGAGGAAGCAACATTTAATTAAATGCTGCGCTTCTTCCTAATGAGTTATCGCCTTTTATGTGCAATAAAAAAAAATGTTTAAAAAAAAGTACAGCAAGGCAATTTAAAGTCGAAATAAATTAAACTTAAGCTGTAACTAAAAGCAATTCATCCTGTGGATTAAACAAGCAGGGGAGTTCCTGAGGGACAAACCTATTCTTGAATGTGGAGTGTAACATTTCCAGAAAATCCAATGCTAACAGTATCTGTATGTTGAATATCAATGAATCTACAGTATGAATGACTTACATTGTGGATGCATGAGTTGCTTTGTGCCCCACAAAAGAGTGTAAGACATAAAAGGAGGCTGGACTAAAGAATAAAAAAGCCTCTCTAAATAGTTGAACGAGAGAGGAGCCCTGAAATGTAGAACCCATTAGACTGCTTTGCTTTACACTTCCAATTCCAGTAAGATTTCCCTTGACCCTTCTTCACTTATTTTCCAACAGAACCATTATAAATGAAACATAATATCTGCCCTTTTCCCAATAGTACCTCTTTTGAAAACCATTATCAGACTAAAAAATCATGTAGAAATTCCATGAGTAAAAAAAGGTCAAATGAGAGATCAAGGAAATAAAGAGAACCAGCTGCTATGGCAGACAAAGTCTGGGTTTTAAATGCAAACTAAAGAATAACCCTGAAGTAAAATTCAATGCGCAGAGTTGGTACCTGTAGTCCCAAGGTGACTGACAGGTCTTTTAATACACAGACAAAAACAAAACTGACTCAGTTAAGTTACTAATTTATTCTGACACATTTAATGGTTGGTTTCATTTAGTAATATCTGCAAACACAGGCCAAAATCAGCCTTTAGTTTAGTAAATAAACACAGAGATGCTTATCATCTATACACTCTTAATTAACAAGTGATTTATTTGGCAAAAACATAGAAATATGATCAAATAAATAAATAAAAAAATCAAATAAGTTTTGCCCTTTTTGGGTCTAGAAAAAGGAGGTGGAATGATAATGGTTATGACTCATGCTGACTAATACTTATAGTGCTTCCCTTCAGAGGCTATAGTGATGATTATACTTAATAGACCTGCATTAGTGTTAAAATGAATATAGAACCAGTGATTGAAATCCATGTTTGCGTCAAAGGTATATGTCAAGGGTACAAACGATATCATGGTACACGGTGCACTTCTTACATGCTTTATGCAAGAGATGTATTTTTGCTTATAATCTACTGATACTAAATATTTTAGATGCCGCATTCAAAGATCGTGGCTCATATATGTTGAGTAACAGCTGTAATGTTATTCATGGAATTTATCCAAAGCAGTCTTCAACATCTTGAGGAAGAAAATACAACAACTGTCAGGTTGTGATTAAGATTCTCTACCCAAAAGTGTGAAATGGTCCTCTCTTTATCTGATGTATGATAAGGTCTACCCATCAGCCAGTGACAAAACTCATGAAATGGTAAATGCACCTCCTGGAGGCCACCGAACTTCTGTGGAATCTGTCTGAGGCATCACTACGAGTATCTGACCATTATTTCCCAACAGTCTCGCCAATTATTGTGTTGATGCTCAGCATCATTAAGACCTCTGTGCCTCTGTCTTGACTGTGGCCATTTATTTCATTTACAGTGCAATTGCCAAAAAAAAAAAAAAAAAGTTCTAAAGATTTATATCAGCAGTTCCCAGTGTGAAGCTCGGTCCCTGTCACTGCCAGCCTCTCTGTGTGAGCCTTGGCAGGGTGCACACTGCTATTTGCCTCCTCTAATGCATGTGGACTTGCTTTTCACCTGACAGTGGAGTTTCACTGGGAGAGGGCTTCACATGTGGAGGTTTCCGGCTATCTCCCCGCACCATTTATCTCTATTTTGAGCCATGGAACAGTGAACGGTTTATACAAGTATATTCTGAATCATCATATCTGCCTCACTTTTGGAACTCCCTGCCTGACCATCTCAGGTTGCAGCCAAATCAGTATAATCTTTAAAACTACATGTTAAAATCCATTTTTATATGAAACCACTATTGTTGTTGTAAATGTGAATGTTGTCTTTATGTCTCCAATCTTTTATAATAACTCATTAATATTGGATTTCAGTTGGCATAATACTAGTTGCAATATAAATACTTGTCATACAAAATAATTTCAGCAATCCACTATAAATTTTAAATCTGGCCACAATGAAAGCACTGCTCTTATTGACCAGAGAGTGTACATTATTTTTCTATAACCGCATGCATTATAACAGCCTGATCCTCATTATAAATTACTTTAATACTTGCAGCTTGGAGAGAAATGGTTTTGAGTGCAATAGTCAATTAAAATACAATCAAAAGGTAAAACTCAAAAAGATCAATTTCAAAAGCAATACTTTTTTGTGTTTTGAAATTGTGGATTATTTCAGCATGGTTTTATTTTTGTAGCTTTTATCCTTGGCTCTATTTGTTATGATAACATTGAACTAACTTTGGTGTTTCATAGCAGATTTATAATATAAAGAAAAATAGGTCTGGGCAACTAATACAAAGTATTGCTCAAATCTGGTGAAACGTCCTTGAAAGAGAAAACAAAGGCTGCTTGTAAGACAGTTAAAACCCAACCTGTCTGTAGTAAACATCAGTTTAAAAACTGAATTCCTGGTTTTAACTTGAGTTACAGCTGTAGTTGTGTGCACTCAGTGGTGGGCAAAGTACAAAGAATGAAAAATAACAGCACCACGATTTAAATCATAATGTTACACAATGTTGCTTTAAAATCATTCTGATGCTAAACTGACCTATAATCAGGTGAATGGTGTCACGGTCTGTTTCTGCACTATGAAACTTTATACTCAGCATATAGTCACTGATGAGAGGTACATAATGATACATAATCATAAATAATGTAATCACAAAAAATACACAGCTGATGTTGATGTAAATCTATCCACATGTTGTTGATTGTTGCAGGTGGTAAACATGAGGCTGATAGTAATACATCATGATTTATTTGCTGATTATAGTTTGTATTAATGATGAATCTGCAGAGTAACCACGCGCTGAATATGTTCTGCCTCTGAATCATACTGGGATTGAAGTAGTAGAAGTACTCTACCTGAGTAAATGTAACTTATGTTACCCTCCACCACTAAATGTTAGAAATGAGGGAAGTCTCACTTCTCTGGCTAGACAATGTATGATTGATTGAGATATAAAACAGTTTTAATGCTCCTAATACACCATATTTTTGATTTTTTTTTTAGATGAAAATCAAAAATGTACATATTATTGTTCGTAATGAGTATAATGCCATTCTAATAACAGACACAAAAAGCAAAAGAAAACAGTAGATCAACAGTCAAATGAAACAGTTTTGCACTGTAATGGCAGACTGAAGCTATTATTACAAGATTGAGCTCTTGACTTCTACATTCAAGAGTTCATAACTGCCTTTCCCTTTATTCAACAACAGAGACAAGCTCTATTTAGAGCTCCTTAGCATCCACAGGTTTTCCGCTGGGAAAATAGGAACATCACCACACTGAGAGGGGAAGAGAATAGCCAATCAGTCAACTCCCAGGCTCCTGTCCAGCCTCAGCTTAATTGAGATGGGTTTCAATGACAGAGCATTAGGTTGCCTTGACATCTTTGCTTGGTGGTAATTGTGTGTTGTTTGCCAGGCGAGCTGCAAGCTAGTCACATAATTTCTGAGCACAGTCATTCTCCCCACAACCATAACAGTACACTGACCTATGATGAATTATCACATAAACCATTGGTCATGTCTGTGCAAATCAATCTAGTTTAGAAATTTAATCTTTGAGTCTGGTGGTCTGGGGCATGGGGAAACCTGCACCACGTTTAACTGCATTAGGTATGTGTGCCTATTAAAGTTTAATGGTCATGGAAGCTATTATGGTCTTATGCTTCTTTTAGTTTGCTATTATTGCGTACATGTGTCACCCCATGATGCCCTGCAGCCAAATGTTCCAGAGAAACACTATTAAGGAGACATTAGAGAGTGTGTGTTTGCCAGGTGCTGTTCTTCAAATGTCTTTTTGCCCATTTTTCTTGCCATCATAAAACATGCAACACAGTAACTGACTCTCATTGTTTCATTAGCTTCAGCACAGTGGCTGCTTATCTCATGCCAGATGCTAATACTAAGAACAAAGCCTTATTGTTACCGCAGTCATAATCACTGTAATTTTTCTACTTAATATGCAAATTCATTTGCATTTATGTGACAGGTACTGGGCTTTCTTGGGTATCAAAGCTAAACCCACGTAAAAAGTACAATTTTAACAACACTCACTATGCTTTCTTTTCTCTGAAGTCAACCCAAACTTCTTTCCAAACCTGTATTATTTCTGAACAAAATCATAACAGAGTATGAAATTAACCTGAGGCCCTTACTGTCTGTGTTCTGGGACTGAGCATGCATCTGAGGACACTGGTGCATTCTGAATGGCTACATGCTGGGCCCAGCTCTGAGGATTACATGAATTAGAATAAGGTTTGCTGAACGTACACTGAACACAAGAAAAATTCACACAATGCAAGTTTTTGCTGGGTGGGTGCATTTCAGTCCAGACTGGATGAGATAGATGCCAAACAGTAAAGAAAGTAGAGAAAGATCTGAAGCGACGCTGAGCTTAAAAAAGCTAATCAAGGTCAAACTGTGAGTAGAAACCTGGTTTCAATATGAGATAGAAGGCGATAATTCCACTTAACAGAATTGATGCACTTATAGTCTGTAAATATAACCAAAATGATATTGAGTAAACTGCAAGCATTAATAAGCAATAATAAGCTACTTTTAACAAAAAACTATTTACAAAATAAATGACTCCATTATGCATGAACTTTTTATCAATCATAAACACATACAGGCTAATAACCCAGCATATAAATAGGTTAATAAGGTGACATAAAAATGTAGAATAAAGTAAATATAAAAGTTGTAGGCCAAGCTTAAAATGTTACTTGTGATTTAAAAAAAAAATAATAATTACATGCGGGGGTCCAAGGGGTCATTGTGCTGAAAAAGGTTGAAGACCCCTACATTAGGCTTTATCTTAGAAAGACATGGTGACCACCTGGAGTTCTTGCTGGTTCCCATTTTACCTTTGACCCCTTTGTTGCCAGTCTTTATGCTGGCTGATATAGCTCTAACTTTATATTTGATGAACACACATGAGAGTGGTGTCATCTTCTCATCGAACTGTTGGCAAGACACTGAATAGGTGCTCTTCCTGAAATGTTAAACCATTGCTTTAATATGACCCTTCAGTAGTTTGATGTGTCATCCAGTGCACAATATCTGTATTTATGGCAACTGAAGTAATCATTTACAAAGTAAACTTATTGTGATGGCCCCCTGGTCTACCAGCATCCTGATCATTATAGTTGGAAACACACTGGGCACTGTGATTTCCTCTATATAAAAGACACCTTTCAGTTCTTTTCAACTTCCATCTGCACTTCCCCTGTTTTTGTCATGGCCTCAGTGTCGACTAATGACACTTGCATAGAAGAAGTCACTGAAAAAGTAAAATTGATTGCTACTCTGACAAGTGTAGGTGTAGGAAATGTGTTCAGATGTCTGAACAGAGCTTGAGTTCATACCTTACCAACCATAAATGATTTCACTTACACTGTCTCTGTGAAATTTGAGATGGACGTGATGAGTATGTTTGGACACTTTAGGAAAATAGATAACATTTCCTATCAAACACATGCAAAAAAGAAACCTGTCACTGGTAACTTTGTGGGCAAGCTATCTTACTGCTCTACAGAAATAGGGAGAAAAAAAAAACAGACAGAAAGCAGAAGGCTTGAGGGCTGATAAGGACTGCCACTGGTATTGTAGCCAAGCTAATTAGCCAAAAGGAAATTGGGCTCCAGTCCATATCTGTTAGCTCCAGAGAAGCCAATCTCCCAGGGACCCCTCAAGGTGAACAGCCGTGGTACTGGCTGCCTGACATTGACAGCCATGATAGCCAAGTGGGTTGAAGTGAAATTTGGAGACAAATTAAGTATCCTTTTTTTCCCCCCCAATAGCTAGTGTGCCGGGAAGCTATTTTCTCTCGGTTTTAGTCATTTACAATTTCACTCTGAAGCCAAACCACTGCTAGCATCATTAGAGTGCAACCATATGGACATGCAGCATGTGGCTGCACTTTCTCAGAAACAAAACAATCATGTTTTCTTTGCACATGTGGTTCAGGCAATTTAAATTCATCATTGCTGAGAAGAAGTTCTATTATTCACAAAATGTTATGACACAACAAACTAGCAAACAAGCTTAGACCACATATGAGAATAAACACTCATTTCTGGTAGGAAGGTTTTGATTTATTCCTACCATTATAATATATTTAATTTAGTGCAGTTTACTTTCATGTACATGGAACTAAAAAGAATGAAAGAAATGCAAATTTTGTAAGCGAGACAAAGACCCGAGGGTCTTTTAAAAACACAACAAAAATAAATGTCTGTATTATGTTCACAAATCATGACAGAATCGGACATCAGTAACTGGATGATGGGACTCTGGGAGCTTCAAGACACCAGAGGGGGAGCTTTTCTTGCAAAATATGGGCTGCAAAGAAAAAAAGAAGGAATCAATATAGCTTGATCAACAAGCCTTTCAACTCCCTGCAGACATACTGTAGTCATTTCTGTGTCATGGGTTAGAAAATATTGTGCTTTTTGTTTCTGTAAAGAAGAGAAATGGTAGTAGTGCTTTGTAGTTGGGTGCACCTCCATGTAAGGTCCTGAACCAGCTTGCAGAGCTCTTTCCCTTCCAGCCATTCAGCTAAATTTGGACTGTGGCAGAGGCATTGTGGAACAGCTGTAACTCAGTACTTCTTGGCAGACAAACCGCTAGAAGTGCTTGTTAAACGAATTCATTTAAGGGAGAGGCAGCTTAAGATGCACAAGACGGATCAGTCCTTGTTTTCTAAACCCCACCAAACAGCGGAATATAAATGCTGCTTCTCCACTGGAAAATCCAATATGTTGGGAGCCATACAGGCCAATGCTCTATTCATGAACTAGTGAGCATTTTCAGACATCAAAGCGCTGACATTTTAATGTGTCATATTTAATATTTCTTTCGGCCTCCAATTGTAGGTTTTTGTAAGGGTAACAATGTATGTATGTGCTGGTTATAGAATGTGTGGTCAGAAATAATAAGGTATTAACCTGAAATGAATTGAATCTAAGAAAAGTGGGTTGGAGATGTAAACATAGACAAAGTAATTGGATTGTGACAAGTGAGCTTTAGGAATTTCAAGAATTTCATAGCTCTTTTTATATTCCTTGTGTTATTTCCCAGCAGCACAGTCTAATAGACAGGACATCATTACCGGTCATGGATGGCCAATTCATGCTTTACTGCACCTGCAGACACCCACAAACAAATGGAACAAATGGACCAGTTCAATACTTTATTAGCTGTATTATTCATTCGTAGTGCAGTCTTTAAAGTGGAATTCTTGTGAATGAGTCAGTGAAATATTACTTGTTTGTGTGAGTGTGAAGTGCTGTGTGTCTAATGTGGACTTTAAGTCAATTTTTCAAATGATTTCCTGTGGTTCTGTAGACGTTTATTTGCTCCACAATCATACAGATTTGCTTTACTTTCATGAGTACTTTCACTTGTTACAGTGTGTTATTATCCTATCCTATAAGAAGTTTTACTTTGCTTTTCTGCCTGACATGTGAGAAAATGCCTCTGCAAAATGTACTTACTTTGTATATAAGGCTGCAGAGACATAGTGAAGCATTTCATAGCCCTCTGTAAGCATGCGGCAGAAAGAATAATGAGAACATGTGAAGGTTTGGGTGTATTCAGTAGAGCCTCAGCTCTTGTCTCCTCCAGGAGATGGAGCCAGTTTGCCAACACTCCCCGTGTTTCATATGACATTGGCATGCTGTCAAATGCTTATAGGGATCATAGACATCTGTTCTATTTCTATTATGAGATCCTTTAGTCGCAGTTTAGCCACAGAAGCAAGCAAGCAGTCGGAATTTAAAATCACTACACACTGAAGGTTTTTGTTGAATAATTGCTGTCTCTGTCTTCTGCTGCACACCAGTTCCAAATGTCTCTTTAGCTGTACGTATTCTTACAATCCTAGTTGTGCATTTGTGTCTCCTGGAAAGGCTGTAACTAAGATATTACAAATAGTGAGTGAACGCCCCCCCTCACACTCATCAGCAGCTTTAGAAAAAACACCACCATTTGCTGGACCAGATTTGTATTTGGTCCAGACTGACATTTCTAAAATGAATTCAATTAAATTTAGATGACATTTGGTACAAACATGTTTCCCACAGTGACTTTGGTAATCCCCTGACCTTTCCTCTCGTGCCCCCTAACCCTGAAACCCTGACCTTTTGGCTTTGAGTGACAAAAAAGCACTCTTGAAGTGCCTCTTGAAAGCTCACAGTGCTAGAAATGATAAAAAAAAAGGACAGTCTAAGCTGGAATAATAACTACCAAGTTTGCAAGTGGGTAAAACAAACTCCCCTCAGATTGTTAAATCCCCCATCAAGGACACGACTTCGGTGGTAGCTACTGCCCTGCCTCCTGGAAAATGTGCACATGATTTCTACAGAGCTAAACCAAATAATCTATGATTTTCACGTTTGTATGGCTGCCTCTGTTTGTTTTAAGTTGTTGTTGTTCATCTTTTTTTGCTGCCTTTTTGATGTCTGGCAATGTTCAATTACGTTCGCACCTGTCACAAAATTAGATGACTCCATGTTGAAGGCAACATGAAGCACGACGCTGTTTCTGCTGGGCCATCCATGATCAACATCTTCCGCTGATCATTTTACCCAATTACATTTCAATCAAGGAAAGCATGTGTAGGGCATAGCTGAAAATTGTTACTGATTTGCATAACTCTTTATTGAGATTGCATCACCCTGGAGCACAAACAAACTAAGCTCACTAAACTACATAGCCAGAGCTGGGGTACTTCTCAAACTGCTACAGAGGAAATCAACTTGGAGTGGATTTAAAAATCTTTTAAAGAAGCACGCTCAGTTCAAACCACCTGGGCACAGTTATTCTTAGTAGACCAACCCTGACTGTGAAAGCTGAAGCATGCACAAAATTCACCATTTGGTTAAAAGGGGCCAACGGCATCAGAAGACACAAAAGGCGAAGACTATTCCACGTCACTGCACAACATTTCATGGGAAATATACCTTCATTTTCAGATGAGGGACTCTCCCCTCAGTCTCTTTGTTTCTTCCCCCCTGCTTGTTAAAAATTTAAACAAGCCTGACAATGCCTGAAAAGCTCAACCTACCATGAAAGGACAGGAAACACACAAGAGGAATCTGAAAGAAGCAACCCAGAGAGAAATTGAGATAAAAAAAAAAAAAGTACAATGTGGCTACACATTATCTGTGTGTGTTTTTGTGTATGTGCAAGAGAGCAAGAGAGCCACAGATGTGTGTGTGTGTATATAAAGAAAGAGAGAAGGCGAAAAAGAGATACTTCACCTACTGAACTTTCCAGTACTATCAAAGTCTGTGTGCGCTACAGTCATGCACATTCTGACTGAAAACATTTCAGATGTCTTTGTTTATTGATCCGAAAATCCTATTTCACAATTTGATAAGCATCCAGTCAAACTGAGCAAATACAATATGCACTGGGTCAAAACACCGCAGGTCACTTCTTCAACGTGTGAGCATTGAAATAAATATAGATGGTTCTGGAAATTCATCAAGTTAGTCTGCACTAGGATCAGTTGCACTGTATCTAAGGTTATGCTTGTTACTTAAGAAAGAAAGAAAAAGAAAACTCTATTTCCATTTGTCTACTCCTGGTGGTAGACGTGTATGTAAAACCACAGTAACACACACAAGTATTTTACTTTTCTATATGTTGGATTCCCACCCTTGCAAAGCACTAATCGTGCAGGTTTTTCATTTTATTTATAAAGAAAAAAAGAATTGTTGTAAATGAGCATTACAAGAACAAACCCTTAAGAAAACTGTCCTGATAAATATTGCGTACTGTATGTGTAATTTAAAGAAATGACTAAAATGATCCTGGCTAAAACATTTTTCACCTGTTTTTAAGCCATGAACACATCAGGAAAAAAAAATTGACCAGAAAATAGATTGCCAAATTCTTTATGGCTTTCATAGTTAATAAGTGTGAACACAGCATGGTTTCTATAAATGCAATACACAGTGGATATCTTTGCTTTTTTTTTTGAGTGTATTCCATATTTCATCTGACTTCAGAATGTCTTGATGAAAATCAGTCATTAGCTAATAAAAGCTCATTTCAGGTCACTGATCTTATCTGACATAACACATAATGGTGTCATGTTGTACACATCATTAACACTTTTTCAAAGGTTTTCTGGGTAATGAATAAAATGTAAGACGTTTAGTTCATCGTATGATATAATGACTTCGGATCACGCTCAGATTCCATGTTAAACCAGACGCACACTGGTGGGAACATGGTTACACAATAACCCCGTGCCTCAACATTCACTGTAACTGTAAATTATTCATTCTCACTGTCTAAAGTTGGTTTGTTTTTTAAACATGTAAATGTCATCACTCTACACATGCTACACACTGTTTACACTGTCATAACCACCTACCTCATACATAAAGCAACCTGCTACATAAATCATATTTGCTTCAGTATAACTTGTACAAACACAGATATAGGCATGCATACAGCTAAGATAAGTACAGTACAGTTAGACAATAGTACATCGAGAGCAATGTAAAGCCTGAGTCTTTGAAATGCCATTTGTCACTATGACAACAATGTCATCTAAATAACCCCTGCACATTTACTGTACAAGGCAATTACAATGGGATTGATCCCGATATTATATATCTGATCCCTGGTGGGTTCAAGAGATGTAAATGCCTGACCTAATTTTTGGTAATTCCCTCCAAAGTTCATGATCCGGTCTGTTTTTGTATTGATCATGTTGACTATGACCCTGATCAATCAGGGGCACCTTCCCTTCTCCTGGTGTATTGATCACTATTGTGTAGCAAACCCATGATGTAAGGGATTCTGTGATAAAATGAACACTGCTCTTTTAACAGTGTGTTGAATCTTAGCCTGCATTGACTCCCTCTTGTTGGGGTGGGGTGGGGGGGGGGGGGGGGGGGGGGGGGTGTAGCTGTTCTTAAATTGGCTCCCTGGAATCAATTAAGAATCTTTGCTTACTTTTTAGCTTGTGGGGATAAATGAAAGCTGCATCAAGATCCTGTTAGTGCTACTTTGTCTCTTATTGCTAACTGATCTATTTTTTATATTAGGTTACATTTTGAAGTAATGATGTCTGAGTCTGTATACTTTTGTGATCACAGCATTTTTTTCTGTGGGTGAGTTGCTTTTAAGGTCAGACAGTAATAGCACTGATGCAGCAAACTCATGGCAAAAATTAGCCACAAGAAAAGAAAAAAAAGAACAATAAGTCTGGTTAGAGGAGGTGCATTGTTTGTTCTGCATATTGTCTGTGTTCATCTCAGTGCCTGTGGTGGCTGTAGGATGTCAGTTACCTTTCCTTCAGGCTGGATACAGTCTCAAAGTCGACAGCTCATCAGGATGAATGACAAGTGTTCGGACATGAACTTGCCCCACTGAGGTTTGGGGGTTTGAAAGGGGTAGCTTTTCATTTTTCTGTCTGAAGGCAAAAACGTTGCATATTGTAGCTTTAAATTTCAATTTTACATTATCATTAAGTTGTTAAGGAGTTTTGTGCCCTCGGGGACCATATTTAAAACTCATTGCACCCATTTAGAAATTCATGGTCAATTAGAAATGTGTTCCCAAATCTCTAAGCAACAATGATAGATTGTGTTCCCTTTCATCCAGCTTTATCGATGTCCTTTAAGGTATCAGTATATGCAGGATATGCATATGCATATAACACCTACAGTACACGACTTAATCCTATGCAACAGCCGTGCAACAAACTGTAGTTTTAAGTTTAAAATGTTCAGTTTTTTGGTTTTGGGAAAATCTGTATTTTCTTTGTGATCTTCGGAGATGATGCAGAGGTGGGATGAACAAAAGTATCTCAAAAAAGCTATGGTTGTTGTTCATGTGTGCCCGAGTTTGAGACTGTTCTTGTGTTTGATGTTTGCCTTTGTAAAAACATGACATGTGGGTCAAGTGCAGACAGAACATAGAGCAGTTTCTGCTGATTTGAAAAGATCTTCACATGGCATGCACTTGACATAAAAGCACAACCTCTGATAATAAATTGTAAAGGGCTCCAACACCAAAAGGAAATGCTGAGCCTTCACAGAATCTCAATCTATAGTTTTTTTTGTTGTTGTTGTTGTATTTGATTATAAAAACAAGAGGGAAATAGAGTAAAAACAAATGGGTAACATTTTGGAAATTAAATGTTTAAGCCCTGATTCATTGTCTAGCATCCTGTCTTACTGATATGAAGTGCTGCCAAGATTCACATGACCTTCATTATCTGAAGTCCTGTCTTCATTCCAAAAGCAACATTCTCTCCATATTTAATCAAAAGGCAGTGATCCCTTTTGGATGTTTTCATGTTTCCAAACAAACAAGAATTCTGTGTGAGTCACAGTGTGAAGGCAGATCTACAGTGATGAAAATTAATTGCAAATATAAAATACAGAATATTGCAAATGTATTCCTTTAACAGAACTGGGCAAATATTTGTTTTTCATCCTTAATAAACTGATAAACATTAATACAACACTGTCCCATTTTAAATGTATGTTGTAATTCAGTAACTACCAATTAAATGCAGGCATAATATGCTGAAGTTCCAGATTATCATGTGCCAATGATCACAGTACAGTATAGAAATGTCCATGGAAACACTGACTGGGTCGTTAGCCCAATATAGAGTTCTCCTAGCAGCAGACTCAGTTATAAAGAATAAGAAATCATCTCACATCAACCCTTCACAGAAACTTTTACAATATGAGAAAAGTCACGACAATGACAGTGCAGATGACAACCCCCCCACTTAGTTTCAATTAAATATCTGTAGTAGTAGACAATGAATTCTCAGGCTGCGTTTCGCTTTCAAGCTAAAGGCATTAACTGAATGAAAGAATCCATGGTTACCACTGAACTCTACAGCCTTGAAGCCGTTTGACTGAACCTCACTGAATAAGACTTCGAACAAGTCCGATCATTTAAAAACGTGTGAAATGAGCATATTGATTTTTATATCAAGAGATTCTCTATACAGTCTATACAGTCCCATGATTATGGGGACCACAGCAAAACATCTAATTTCAGTTGTAGAATTACATCCTCTCAAACCTATAATTACAATAATCTCCTGAGGGCAGAAATATGTTTTCTCCCAAACCATTAACCTTGGGCATCTAAGCCGCCGCTGTTGTAGTTTACCTTTATTTATCAAGGTTAATTGTTTTTCCTGACAACACATGCTCTTTATCAGCACTGCTGTACATCCATGCATCAAACATGCTATCAGCACAACCTTTGCTCTTTTATTTCACCTCTTCAACCATCAGCTCCTACCTGTATGTGGTATACTGTACTCAGTAGTGGAAAAAAAAAAAAATATTTAGATTCTATACTTTTTCAACCTTACCATGTTTATCTAGGTGATAATAGGGACAACATTTAGGGCTACAGTATAATCTTTTGGGATGATGGTACATCATATGGTACATCCTATATTACGTAGGTCTATAAAAATGCCTGACATCAAAGCAAACCAGAAAGTGT
Organism: Larimichthys crocea; assembly: GCF_000972845.2. Taxonomy (NCBI): domain Eukaryota; kingdom Metazoa; phylum Chordata; class Actinopteri; family Sciaenidae; genus Larimichthys; species Larimichthys crocea. The sequence continues at coordinate 806,915 of NC_040011.1, read as the reverse complement.
CCAATGACCTGAAAATCTGAAAAAATCTTTTGAATTTCATCAGCTGCTATGAAGCAAAAAAAAAAAAAAAAAAAAAAGTCTTTTGCTCAAACTAGATTGCCAGTTTTCTATAGCCTGCTTTGAAGTGCTCTTTCTCCAGTACATTATTTCTGCATGTTTCCACTATTTTGGCTCCTTCCCGTTTGGGGACAAATTCATAGAGAACACTGTCAGGCTCTTCAACTTCAACAGTGAAGGGGAGAATTAATCTTTAGCTGGAGAGAGCAGATCGGCGGGCGACAAAGCAGCACAGCCATTAGGGCTGTGGAGGAGGCCAAATGCACTTGTGGTCGTAGATCGACGCAAATGACTGCGCCAGAGGGACAACAATTCAACCCTGCTGGAGCTTCTGCTAGATGATCATTAGTGTGTTGGGTTTGATTGATATGGCACATTTCCGATGGCAGGTGGACAACTCATCTCAACATGGCAGTCCCCGGTGATTAATCTCATTTTAAGATGCATCTGGAGGAGTGGAGTCATTCTAGATCGGCTGGTGTAAATTAAAGTGTATAATAATGCAGCAGAGTTTGAACAACTCGAGTTGGGCTAAACTGGAATGTCTGCGTTTCGCCATCATTCAAATCAACTGCCAGGGCGGATTGTGGGTGCTGATGAATGTATACGAAGTGGCACAAAACAAGTGTCAGATTAATAATTCAGCGCACCATTGTGACACAGAAGTGTACAGTGTTGAGACGAGCAGGTACAAACAACACTAGGAATGATTCATCACAGTTCTCAACTGCAACGACCCTCTACACACTGGCAGTGGATTGATTAAAAGCGCTTGGTCACCCATTTTGAAATCTAACTTTTCAACTATATGCAGTGGTAATGAAGTCGATGTACTCAAGTACTGTGCAGTACTAATTTGAGGTACTTTATTTGAGTATATCCATTTTATGCAACTTCATTCTTATACTGCATTACACCTCAAAGGCAAATGTTGTACTGTTTACTCCACATTTGTCTGACAGCTTCAGTTAGTAGTAAACTTTCAGATTTTACTAAAATCTTGTAATTTAGAATTTTTCAGATAAACCTAATAATAAGTGTTCCTTTACACTTTCAGAAAATGCTGATACTTCAGCCAACCAAACCTATTTAAACACCCCATTGAAGTAGCTGGAAAATGCATTGTCAGAAAGATGATGTTTTTCCTGAATTCATGAGTAGTTGACTTTTTTAAGGTGTGTGGTTCTCAATAGACAGCAGCACTGCATATACTGTATATATTGTTGTAGATTAAACTACCAAACAGAACACAAAGTACGTAGCAAAACCTTCAAAATATACAGCAGTAAAATGCACAATAGCTGTATCAGCAGTAAACATAAGTGCATATAAAACCAAACCTATTTGACATGTAATGGTGAAATTCAGGGACAACGCTGGAGGTAGTGTGATTGAGAGGTGTGGAGATCTGGCTTTAATTATAGATCTTGGAATTTTATCTCATGCTAGTCAGCGGTGACATTTAACCATGAGCATAATAACAATGTTTATTGTTGGCTGTTGATTCATGTTGTGACTGCACAATGTAATTCATTATATGTGACTGATGTGTTCCTATCTGTTTGCATTGTATTCCTGCCCCAATGTTTCAGGTTCTATCTCACAGTCGGCTGTCACTTTTTATTTTATTTTACCATGATTACATTTCCATTGCATTCAACAACTGGTTAGAATTTTATTGCACAAAACTGTTCATTCATCTACTTATATCAGTTTGCATTACATTTCTGTATTTTACTAATTCAAAATGGATTTATGTAAATGTAACTTTGTGATTTTGCTTTATTCTGTGAGGTAGGATGTTTAAAAGCAACAATCTGGTGTTAATATTCATTTTTCTTTTTGTCAACAAATCCCATGAAAAGAACAACAGTGTAGTAGTCTCTTAATACTCTCTCAGTTTCATGCTCCAATCTGTTGTGTTCCTCCAAATATTCCTTCTACAGCTGGGCAATGTAGTTTTTATTGAATATAAATCTTCAGGTTTAGGTTTATTGTGATTGTTTTGTGCATTAGAAGCAGTAAAAGAAAATAAAATGTGTTCTGGCCATCATCTTGGATACACATGAATAGATATGCTTACTCACAAATGCACACAAATACACGAATATACATGCACACCGACACAGGCTCAACCACGTTCATACAGTTAGGTAACGGGCAATTACGTGCAGTAGTCCATTCATGGGCATCAGCTAGTTTCTGAATGTTACAGTCTTACTGTTCCTGAGTTCAGTTGTGACTGTTTTAATGCTACTGTATAACTTTCAGTAAAAGTGTGATAAGTGATGTTATAGTTGAGTCCTTGATTACACCCTGTACCCTCTTCCCTCAGCAGATGGCACAGATCTCCTCCTATAGATTCCTTGTGTAACCACCCTGTTAAGCTGCTTCCTTTTTTTTTTAAACCATGCTGCAGAAACACTTTCTGTAGTGCAGCTGGAAAAGAGAGAGAGAGAGAGAAGAGAAAAACATAAAGGTATCTGAGGGCACATCAAACCTCTTAAGTCAAAAGGAAGTGACACCTTTAGTCGCTGGTTCGACAATAGATCTGTACCTTACTCTCAAAAGTTAAGCAGTAGTGGTAGACATTGCACTTTCTGAGATCAATAATAATTCTTTTGGTTTTATCTGCATTGAGTGACAGGCTTTTTCCTTCTACATCACATGGGCAGCTCTCTCACCTCTATCCCTTAGGACAACAGTGACAGGTGTCATCCATGACAATGATGAAAAAGCCTAAAACTTTAACAATTTTTGTTGTTATGAGATTTAGAGACACAGTCATAAGTGAACTATATAGTTGAGGACAAACCCCTGTGGAATACCTGTGTTCACAGTAATAATGAAATAGCTGACTGTTTGTGGTCTGCCAGATAGACAACCATGCATCCAAACACAGGTGGAATGACCTAGGCCCAGTTTTAAAGGCATGATTGCATTGAATGCCAAGCTTAAAGGTCCAGTATGTAACATTTAAAGGTATCTATTGACAAAATTGAATATTATATTCAGAACTATGTTTTTATTAGTGTATAATCCACCTGGAAATAAGAATTGACTGGCTCTACATTAAGACCTTCCACAAGTTTCACGGCCACTGTAGGTTTTCCTTCACACTTGAACCGAGGGGGAGAGGTGATGGGTTTTCAGTTGGTTGTAATCTCTAACTTCACCACTACATACCACTAAATTCTATACTGAGACCTTTAAATCGACAAAGAGGAGCCTGACATAGGTATCCCTCCCCTCGAGCTGTTCAACAATATTGCATAGGGCATGGGAGACTGCATCCTTAACTGACCCAGTTGATCAATAAGCAAAGGAAGCAGGTATATTATCACATACCTTGACTAGACTGATTATTACTGATATAGGAGCCTCTAGTCATTTAGATATGTTTTTAGTGCAGAGGAAGATGCTACACCAGGCCTTGGATATCAAAACAATACTTGTTAGTGGATTTGTTGTTGGTTTTGGTCTTTTCATGGATTTTCTTGTCAATAAAAATAATCTCTATAGTATCCATTCTGTGGAGATAGAACAAACTGGTACATTTATTGTAGTTGCTTGTCATAGCTGTCTTGGTAAACAATGCCAATGTAGCCAACACACTATCATACCCACGTTTTGTGGTGGCTGATTCAAATAATGAGAACAAAGAGTTTCATCTTTTGTTACTTTAACAGCGTGTTTGAACAAAAACAGTGTGGAGTTGAACGTTCTCACCCTGTCTGCGTAGGTTTCCTCTGGGTGCTTCAGCTTCCTCCCACAGACCACAGACATGCAGGTTAGCTGAATTGGAAACTAAATTGCCTGTAGGTGTGAATGTGAGTGTGAATTTGTTCATATGTGTTAGTCCTGTGATAGACTGGTGACTAGTCCAGGGTCTGCTCACCCAATTCATAATGGAATAGACTCCAGTCCCCTGAGACCCTGAACAGGAAGAGCAGTTTGGAACAGTCTGATTTTTAGAACAGCTGCTATCAGCAAATTTCTTTTCTGGACCATAATTGCAAACGAGGAGGGTATTTAAGCTGCTGGTTATGTTTTAAACTTGCCAGACTGCTTTTATAAGGAAAGCAGATGTCTTATTAAAGACTGATGTCCTTATGTTCAAGTTTAAAACAGGACGAGTATGCCACTAGAGGTTTAATTTACTGCATTAAGATAAACATTTTTTCATGTCATGGTGATGTATGAACATATTTCATCTTACACTGTCCCAGAGGGACAGTTTGGTTTCAACTGCTTCCAATTTCAGGACATTTGCTGTGCAGCTTGTTTTGTTTCCCTTTGGTGTTCTGGTTTTGGTTTTGCATTGGCTTAAGACCTCATTGATTTTGTATTAGCATTGGAATGGTATGTGAATGGGGCTTAAGGGGCTAACTTCTTTGATTAAAAAAAAAAAAAAAAAAAAAAAAAAAAAAGCTCAAACTTAAAGTGTCAAATCCAACTGCCTGTCTTGTCAGTTACTCATGGCTGGAGTCCAGCGATAGAGTTACAGTATAGCGGTGCTAACCCTTCACTGCATGTGGTGGAGTGCTGTGATGATTCTGCTTGCTGTTTCAGCCCGAGCAATTCGGTACTAATCTGCAGTTCGCGTCCTTCTTTTTTTGTCAATAAGAGTGTCAATAAAATCACCCCCTCTGAGTTAAAATGGGCCTCTCCATACTTACTTACAAGCTTATCAGTGCCAACAAACTGCCTGCTTCTCAAGTAATTGAGTAGGTCCTGTATACCCAGCCTCAGGTGGTGAAAACATTGGTCCAAAGCTTAGAGAGTCTAAAGCTTTATTTCCTGCATAACGCTCCCTGCTTTAAACATAGAAACCCTGTTTTGTATCTAAATATGCAGCACCCGATATGAGTACCCGAGCAGGGATGAGCCATTTCTCACATGCATATTGGAAGGTACACGAAATAATATTATGTTGTTGTGATCTTAAAAAAAAAAGAAAACAGTACTACAAAAGGTTGGATACCAATTAGCTGCAAGTCAGTTGAAAAAGGTCTGTGCTCACTTTGTTCATTTTCTAAGATGTTTACATTTCTATAAATATATATATATTTATTAACAAATCAGTTTGTTGTCTTCACCGACACTAATACTTGGTTGTTTTTTTAGGCTTTTGTGCATATTTAACAGGTGATTTAAAAGGTTAAGCTGTCTTGATTTGTAGGTGGCTGGTTGTCCATATTGATGATGGTACCCTGATGTCCAATAATGAGAACAAAAGGATGCACACTCTGTTCAACACAGCCCAGAGAAACTAGGACCTGAAAAAAGCCGAGCGACTCCTGTGTTAATAGGAAGCATCCTGTGCATCCTGAGACAACTAACAGAGCTGGAGAGGGGCCATGCCATCTGTGCCCACATTGCAGGTGTGCAAGTGAGAAGACTTTAAAATTATTTGATTTTAATAAGGAACTCCAGATTAAATCATTTATTGCACTGTAGACTTAATCATCTAAATCATTTTTGATACTTTAATAAATATATAAGAATGCCCTTTCTGCTTAAAACTAGCTTGTATGCATCTCCTTGGTTTTAAAAGGTCAGTTTAAAGCCAGAACATTGGCAGACTCACCCTTACATGATCTTTCCTAGAAAAATAAACTGTTGCTATCCATGCTATGAAAGATGATGTGATGTGAATTACAATGGTGATCTGCTCCGATAAATAAGGAAGCACTAAAAAAAACAGGGTTATGCCTAAAGTTAACCGTAACCCTGAACCCATGACAGGATCACTGCAGATTCACACAAGACAGTAAAACAAGACTTACTGTTGCTTGAATTCTCACTGCAGACTGACAGAACTCAACCCAACCTTTCCCTCTAATGTTTTTAGCATGTTCTCCACTCTAACTGCCTCAGAAAACCTCAAAGAAAACCTCAAAGTGCTGTTGAGGGAATGCTGCATGAGGTGGGAGGTCTCCTACTTTAATGAGATCAACTCAATTATCAACACATTGAGTGACGGTTCCTGGAGAACCAAAGGTCACACTGAACACTGAATGATGTGCACAAGCACACCCCCAGACCTCACGTAGGTAGTGGGGGGAGGTTGTATGTGTGTGTGTGTGTGTGTGTGTGATGGAGAGAGAGAGAGAGAGAGAGAGACTGAGAGAGAGAGAGAGAGAGAGAGAGAGAGAGAGAGAGATGGACAAAGTGTTAAATGTGTCACATTGATTTAACCTTTAAAATGTTCTTTTCCAAAGTGATTAGCTCAATTTGAATACATGGGGTCAATGCAAAATTGAATGAAGTGGATTTAATGTTTTAAACGGAAAGTGGGCACATCAGAGGAATACTGCAAAAAAAAAAAAAAAAAAAAAAAACCACTTAAAATAGTATGGCATCTTTGCAATGCAGACTACTAAAAATTGTTCACTGTGGATAGAGGAGAGAGATGACTGAGCAGGGATGTGAGTGGATCAGGTGGTGCAGAGGAGAGGAATTCACTTACAATAGGATGATAAGGCAGAACATGAGGTGTCCCAAATGCAAAAAAAATGAAAGTGAAGTATACACAAACCAGACTGCACACTAATAACACACTGATTTTCTAAAGCTTATTTGGCAGTGACAGTCAAAACAGCTTTTACAGCTTGCCTGATGTTCCTCATATCTCATACACTTTCTTGTTATTATGATAATGTATAAAGATGTGTAAAAGATTCTGTTTGTCCACTAACTGCTACTAACTACTGTAGTGTCGTACATGCTGCACAAAACTTTCATGACCTGTGTGTTGTCAACAATTGCATCCAACGTGGCAGAATCAAAAATAACCTTCTCCATGTTTCACCTGTTTCCACCTAGCAGCACCAACATCATTCCTCTTTCGCTTCACCATGTGTACAGTTGTGCACAGATGAGTGCCCTGTGCTCCTATTGGTCACCGTCACACAACACGTTGTGGAATTCATCACAGGAGGCAAAAGACGGCAAAGAAATCTGACAAGATCGTCTTTCTGTAAGGACATCGTTAGGCGTCCCAGATGTGGCATCGGTTGCTGTCCACTATGATACACAACACGGGATAAAATGATCAATTGTCATGCCTGACACCCTACGTCTATCTGGGTCAGGCTATTATCAGGTTGATGCAATGTACTCTAAACCAGGAAACAGAGACAATGATACAGATACTGACGAATAGGTATACTGGCTCAGTTGGAGAAACAGATATGACCACTGACAAAGACGCCATTTACACACAGCAGATTTAAAACAGAAGGTGGTTTGAGCAAGTGTCAACCTCCTGTGCTGAAAAATTAAGGCAACTTGCCAAAATCTACAGTTCCTTGAATGGCCACTTGAGGCTGTCTCTGAAAGAAAGTCAGTCCTCATGTTAGAATGCCAAACCTTACAGCTGAAATAAACTAAAAATAACAATCTGGTACAAAAAAGAGTTCTGGTCACTCCTCTACCTTTCTTGCCTTTCTTTGGATTAGCCAGGAGCTAGATGGAGTCAGGCATGCCCAAGATGATGATGATGGCTGGAGCCACCACACTGACCTTCACAATGACTCTTATGGATGATGTCACAGAGACTACACGCCTGTTTTATACAGTCTATTGGTTTCAGATAGACTCTAGCCAGATGTTGAAAAGGCGTAATTGCATTTATCTCTCCAAGATAGTATTCCAAGTGAAAATATGTCAGTAAGATGTGTGTTGAATTACCCATTACAGAGTCTGTCCCATGTGGTAATGGCATCTGAAGTAATATTGAAATTATGCTGTAATTAGCCATCTCATTAACGTGTCAGGAAGAAATCGGCTCCAGCAATTTCAACCCACACGGTCAAGTTGTTGTAGTGGTTGGCTGATCCCTGATTCGAGATGAGCAGAACTCATCTGTGTGTTTGTTTAGTTTATGGATAGTTGTTAGCTAACAAGCTAAACTGTTATTGTTGGAACTAAACTGCTGCAGAAGACAATCTTCTTCAAGAACCCTTTAAGCAGTTCTCGAACAGCTTCATGTTGCACTAAAATCACCCTCTGCACTGGAGTGGGGCTCACACTGATTTGCATATAGCCAGGGAAATCAGTTTAATAATCTGGCTAATAGAGACATGTCATATCATATTGTATGCGGTATGTGTCAAAGTCTGAACAAAAGTATATTAAATTGCATCTGGCTTTTGTATTCATATGAGACAGTAGGAATGACAAGTGCAAATGTGACAAGAGAAACAGATCCAGGCACTGACAGAGCAACAAGAACATGGATGGAAAGATGAATATGGTGACAATGGACATCATCTTCATTTTTGAAGCTCAACTAAAAGTTGTTATTATTGTTAATTTGCTAATTTGCAAGATTACATTATAATATTTTAAGGTGACCATTTATTGTAGCCACACACAGTAATTTACTTCTTCATATCTTTATTTAAATCTCAGTTTTCTTGTACTAATTGCTAATTTGTACAGCAAGCACTCTGCTCTCATTTAAAAGAAAGCTATGCTCATTTAGGTTCTCCTCTGGGTTTACATAAAAATACAAATAACATGGTGAAAATAGCAAAGTGTGAAAATAACACTGTACAAAATTACTGTACTCACTTGTAGAAGAGTAGTGCTTGTTCATTTTGATCCACGTGATGTGTGCCTGTGTGTGTGTGTGCCTTGATTGAAAGTCGGAACATTGAGAGAAGTCCAGCTGTGGATTTGATTTAAGTTCTCACATGCAGACTGCCAAAAGTGATGTGTGACAAACATTTTTTCCAAAAGAAAACATCATCATATTTATTCATAATGAAGAATGGTCATTTTGTGTATTGTTAAGATGCCTAACATTGCCAGCCGAGACCTTCGAATGTTTTCTTCTTTGCGTGGAATGACTTCACAGCGTTTCACACAACAACTCTTCACATGGAAAAATCCTATTCAGATCTGTTTACATAACACATATTTCGTTAAGCTACTAAAATGTTGTAGACATGACGGAAACATGTTCAGGTGCATAAAAAACCTGAAAACAGAATGTGATTGTCTACTTGATTCATCAAATGATGTGAAGAAAGAGGAAAAATATGTTGCCTTTATTACTGGCATCAGAACTAGCACATAATGGTACTCCACTGTCACTATAACTCTGTGTCCTCTCTTCTATGGAAATGCTACAGTTGTACGAATAACATTGACTGATACATTGCCTCTTTGTAGTACTGTTTGGCAAACCGGTGAAGTCTGCAAAAGTCAATCCACTTTAAATAACGACATATATACATATGTGCACCTCCAAGGACAGCTATTAAAAAGTGTCTACCATTACAATTATTGTAAAACTAACATCATATCACATTGCATTGAAATTATCTTATTTCACTTATACATTGTCTAATAATTGTATCTGAATGTTTGAAAGTGCAGATAATGCAAATAAGCTTTTAGCAAGGAATCCTTTGACTTTAATGTTGGCTTTTGGACTACTAAGTAAATATATGTTTTCAAGTGTCATGGACCAAATGTACCCAGCCCACATGGACTTAAAAGACACTACACACATAACAAACAAAGGCGATAACAATTATGAGATATAACACCCAGAAAACAGTGCATGGCTCTATTACATCACAAGTCATCTGCTTGCAATAACCCCAAACCCTAATCTAAAATAGGACAGACACAGGAATTATATAGCTATGTTTTATAACCAAGATTTAAGATTAACCTTACTGAGGACAGCAGAGTCTGATAAGATTTGAATTCCTTTTCCCCAAATATTTATAATGCTCAGTGTATGATAGAGGTGTTAAGCCTAAACTAAATTTAAACTCAGTCTGTGTTTTATCTTTGTTTATCCGCAGTCTCCATTTACTATAAGATCAGTTCCAGTCTCTGCCAATAGGACAATATCATCAAATACCAACTGCAGAGTCATCTGCTTTATTTTTAGTGCTAGATCTTTGCCAAAGAGCATGGGAGGGAGTATGTCCTCCCTGCTTAACACCAAATGTTGTTGGAAACCAACCTGTTCTATAATCATTGATCTGCACACACGCAACTGGGTTTTTGATATAGAGATTTTAAAGTATTATAAAATGTACCATCCATACCACACAGGGCCGGTCCTAGCTATGGGCAATGTGGGCGGCCGCCCAGGGCGCATTCTCCGTGGGGGGCGCACGAACGCCCGAAAAAGCAAAAAACCTCGGTAATTTTCGATACCGCTCATTAAGTTAGCGGAGCGGGCGCCCCGATAGCGGGGTGTTGACAAGGCAGAGGGGGGCGTCGGACAGACCGATGGGGGCGCACGCATTCCGGGACACGGGGGGGGGTGTTCGCCCAGGGCGCAAATGTGGCCAGGACCGGCGCTGATACCACATGTTAGTAATTTAAAACTAAGAAGGTCATGATTTATGTAATCAAAAGCTTAGTAAAACTTGATCTCCCTTCTTGTACTATGTTAGAATACATGTAGTCAATGCAAGCTCTATTCATCTGAAAACCATCTTGTTCGTCTACCAACAGACCAGATGTTTACGAATAACAGTACAATCGCTCACTAGGAATCCTAGAATAAAGCATGCTGTTCTAGTCATATCCTTCCTCTTTTTTAGTTGTTCAGCGCAATACGCTTGTGTTTCTCAGCATGTACATCAATGCAGTATTATCTAATACTACTCACAGGACCAGTATTTAGTTTGAAACAAGCACAATGCTGATGACAGATCTGCACCACAGGCTTTAATTCATCACCCAGAACAGTACCTGCTTAATTTGAATCAATGATCCTGGTGTGAAGAATATACTCATACAAAATTTATAAGCCTTCCCAATATTGATTAGCAAAATGTGTTTCCCTTTTAATTCAACCCATTGATCCATGACCAAAGGATTTCAATGGTTTACAGGTAAAAATAAAGGAGCATACCTCACTCTTGAATTCATTTTAATTTATCTCTCTCTTTCTGCTGTGTTTTGTTAAAAAACACCAACAGCAACTGGATTTGGGTTTTAGGGAAAGTGCGAAATATTCAACTTGAAAAATATTCTTGCATTCCAATATAATCAGAAAACCACTAGAAGCCAGTGTACCCAGCAGATATCCAGAACATTGATTACAGATATTCGGGCCAAGACTTCCGATTGGCAACTTGATATGTAGGAATAAAGAGAAAGACACATTCCTGCATTTTGGCCAGTGCATTCATCTGGTACATATCTGGGCCAGCTGTTTAGTGTCCCCAGAGGATGAATTCTAATGTCTTTGATGATCCTCTGGGTTTTAATCTTGACTCCAGTGTGCTGCACTGTTGCATCTGTAATCACACCTAGCAGTGGTGTCAAAGGGTTGTGATGTACAAGGGTTTGCAAGTAGAGATCCAAAGCTTTATTGTCATATCTAGGACACATTGATAACAGTGCTGCCAAACCTTGGACATCTTTGCTCTTTGCTACCCCTTCAATCATACATATACTTTTTTTTTTACTTTTTACTTTTGTGCAATGTGAAGGACTAACTTCTTCTTCTGAATCTGAATATACTCTGCAGTCTTCAGTAGTAAAGCGTCTTTAGAATTGATTTGAGAGTTTTCTTTTCAACCTACAATTAATGTTTTTTTTTTTTCCTGCACCATTTTTAAAATATATTGTAGATCACAGATACCCTCCGTAAGTAATATTTGCATAATGGTTTAGAGTTCATGCTTTCCATGAGGGTTTTCCACTTATTGAAGATCTTCATCTTAATTGAGGTCATGCCATATACATTTCCTTGAGTCAAGCAAGGATTTGTTCCTGCAGCTTTCCCAAGTTATACTGAAAATCTACTGTGGAACAGCCTCAGTGGACACCAAATGTTGTGCTGCCAAAATCATAGTATATCTCATTTTAACAACTTATTTAGATGGTGAAATGAATAAGCACTCACCTTTATTTTAAGTGTTTTATTTTATTTTTGCTTGTATTTTATGAGCTTCATAGTAAAAATACATAATCTATCTCAAGGATCACGTCAAAGTTCATTTTTAATAAAACACTAAGATCTCCTAAATCTAAAGTAAAATATTACTATCCATAACATAATTTTAACACCATGTACTGAGACTTAATTTATGAGTAAGTTAGTAGCTAAGTGTGAAAGTCTGGGTGATGTTATATTTACAATTTGATTTTTTAATGTGTTGATTGGCTATTGTTGAAACGACCTTGAACGTGGATGCAGTGGGTTTTCATGTTTGTGTACTAATACATGGAAGGGCCAATGTACTGTATACCTGTTACTAATTCACCTTTCAGCAAGGACTTTTGTACATGTAATGCAGTTACTTGCATGTGCTCACTTGAGAATGATGATTCTGTATATTATTTACCATGTATGGTGAGCCTTCTGGGATTTGCTCTGATTCTCTCATTCATTTTCAGAGATGTATTTTTTTATTCCTTTGTATCATTCTAACTCCCATTTAAACTGCTATTTTTATAGCTGTTTACGTTCAGACACAACTATTTATTACAGAACACGTGTACATTATGTTTTCTGTTGTTTGGCTTTAACCTTAGCCCTTTTTCTTGTTTAATAAATGTGCATGTTTTGCACCTCCTTACAGTCTCAGAGAAACCACCAGATGTGACTAATATTACTTTTGCCCTAGATCACATTAGTAGTATAACAAAGGAGATGAGTCAAAGGAAACAGTTTTTAAGAATGTATCATCTGCTCAGTGTAGAAATCACCTTGCATTAGAAGCTGACACAAAGTGTCACTTTAAGTTTTCATTCTATTTGTATTTGGGTTCAGACATTTGTCATTATTCATGAATGTTCTACGCAGTTGTTATGTAACTCATTTCTAAGCATGAATGAATAATTGGGTTTCAAGTCAAAGTTTTATCCCATCTGTAAAATAGTCATTTACAAAATATTCCAAGCCGAGAATATTCCAAGTTCCCGCCAAGTCATTTAGACAGTTCTGAAACCATTTTCGAATGTAATTCAGTCTCTGAAAGCAATAATTATTTTCAATTAATTACGGTTTCAGCACCAAAAGCTTTGGGATTGTACATTAGTCTGTCAGTTTCCAGAGTGTGTGGTCTTTGGTTTCACTTATTAAGCCTGTTAGATTTAAATTGCTGCACATATGAATGTTTTTCAGAAAGTAATGGCATAATGAAACCTTTCACCTTGGACTGATGGGACAGGTGAATCCTGAATGTGGCGTAAACTTGATTTGATTGACAGGTTAATTGAAGATCACCTAATTGGGTCCAGTTGCCTGTGTGTGCCAATATGAAGGAGCATTCAAGAAAAAAAAATTAAAATAGAAAAATAAAAATGATTCTAAAAAAATAAACTTACACATTCTGATCTTTTCTCTGTCTATTTCACAAAGAACGCACTTCTGAAGTCAGGATAATTTCAGCCAAAATTAAATTAAAATATTGAAAACTACTAATAATCAGGAAACCTGAAATTACCTTCAGTTTATCAGTATGTACATCACTCAGGAAGAGACATCAATAATAAGGCCCTGCTCAGCAACCTGAGAAAGATGCATGCCCTGACTGCTCAATCAGGCAGTTGCACGCCCTTTAAATTTTCATACATACATGCTCTACCCTCTAATAGATTTTGCTGTTAGTTGTAACCAGAGGTGAAGGCCATGAAGAATGCGCAGCATTCCTAGCTGGATCTGAATACACAATAAGTGTAGTGGGAAAAAAAAAGGTTATTAAACAAGTGACCATCACCCATCTCATCTCACCACTCACCTGTGCTTAAAAGCCAACTGGAACTATTGAATGTAGGTTTTCATCTTATTTACTGTCGTGTGATCTAGTTGCAAGGACATTTATTTACTGTTAAAGAACAAAATAATATCTCTCCAGACAGCTCTTGCTTTTTCGCAAGTTGGAATATTTGTTACATTTTGTTTTTAGCACAGTCGGACACGCCTCTGTTCGGTTATGCAAGCCTCACATAGTTTGACAATGTACAAGCACACGACACGACAATGCCCACTGATTTCTTGGAGAACAGGAAGAACAGGGAATAAAATCCCATGTGCACCTCTCGGGGAGCAGTCTCTGTGATTCTTTCTTCCTCAGGAGAGAGGGCTATTTCCATCCAAGTATGGTTGGGTACAGCCGTGTGGAAGACAACCTATGAGGGAGGGGGGTTGACAGCTGAATTTGAGTGCATACCCTCTCCTGTCTGGCCAAGGGGAAAGAGGAGCACAGACCTCTAGCCATACAAAGTGACGCTGTGAAAGTGGGTGCATAGTAGGGTTAGGAGTTTAAAGCTCTATGGGGCCACCTGTCGTCTTCCTCACACAGAGGAAGGAGTCACATGAAGGTCCTGGAAAAGGGTCAATGCAATGGGGAAAGAGACACTCCACTTATCTCTCTCTCTGTAGCCAGTGGAGATGAGGAAGTCACTGTCATCGAACAATAAGCCCACACGGTTTCCATTGCAGGAATCCGTCAGGGACAAAGAATTATGCAAACCCTGTGCAGCTGAGTGCTGATTTGCACAGCACACATTGTTCTTTTACAATTGATGGCAAAGGCCTGAGACATCCTAAAGACCCAGCTACACTAGTAAAATTTAAGACCAAAATCAATTCTTTTAAATGGAATCACTGCGATCAATAGATGTAAAGTAAATTTGCTCTGTGCTTTCACAAGATGTCCTGACATTGCTGAACCTTGTGGAAACAGAGTCCAACATGGAAGAAGCTATCATATTAGCTGCATCATACCATATAATAATAATCAATTCCATATACTGCTGCTCTGACAGGAATTTTAGGAGTGAATGGCATGAATAAGTTCCCTTGAATAGAATGTATTAACTTAATGTCTAGTTATTGAAAGAGGGTGCAAGTAGCCACTACTGTAAGTCACCACACACTCAAAAAAACATTAAGTAATAGACTTAATGTAAAGCAAGTAATAAGATTGATGTAATACTGCTAATTAACTCAATGTGCTTCCACTACACAGTAATATAGTAGTAGTAACCAGGTTTATGTTCTTTTATCTTTTAGTTGATTCATATTAAAACTATGTAATTCAAATGGATGGAATTTTTCTATGTAATTGAAATGCATAAATCCTATATTTTGACCAATTCTTTTTTTTTTTTCTTTTTTTTTTTGAGTGCAAGAGTGAATTTTACTAACCTTCTTGCGTTGCCAGGCACCAAGGCTGCCACTTTAGTCTGAAACCTAATAACTTCCTCTAGCTTGAACTCCTATTATGTGGGAAAGCAGAGCAAGTCCATTAAAAGCTAGGCTGCTAGCTAGTGTTACACTTTGAGCATTGTTATATATAATAGCCACAGTCAAACCTTCTCCTGTCTCTGTAGGTGTCAGTCAGCATAACAGAAGACACCTCTGTAGGTGTGATGTAGGAGATTCAATATTGATAGTTTTAGACCTGCAGTGAATGTTGGAGCTCATGTGTATCCATTATTTAACTGCCAAGCAGTTAAAATCTCATGTAGCATTGTTGTGTCAATTCTTTTTTTATCCTGTTTATTTTCTCCTATGGTAAATACTGATTGCTGTGTTGCAGAATAAAGCCAACTGTGTTTGAACTACAGCCAAATCAAGAGTAGTTTGTTATTGTCATGTAAATGAGGGATAAAGAATGATTGTTTTGTCCCCTACTATCCCCCAGTCTAATCCACAGAAGACATTTGTGCTCACAGTCAATACAATAGTGGAACTAAAAGGTTTTCCTGCTTTCCAACAAGGAATTGGATTAGACCCCAAAATGAACACTTAACCAAAAACTTCTTTAAATGACATTCACAACAAAACCGTAGCTCCACACAAGCTTTGGCTAAAAGACTCACAATTGAGAATTTAAGCTTTACATGCATCATTTTCTCAGGATGAACATTTTAAGCCTCATTACCCATGAGGATTTCAAAATGTCAAAACTTGTCAGTGTGTTGTATGTTCTGTGCAAAACTTTCACATTGTTGGGGTGATAAAAATTGGAAGCCCCCTGGTGACTTTTTGGGGGACTTGTAATTGAAGGTGGGTGCAGTGAAGGACCCAAATACAAAGAGACCTTAGAGCAGTGGCCTGGGCTCAGTTTCAGCTTGCAGCCATTTGCTGCATGTCATCCCCTCTCTCCAAACACTTTTCCTGTGTCTGTATAATTGTTCTCTCCAATAAAGGATAAAAAAAGGACAAAAGACACTGTCCAACACAATGTTTAAAGGGTTGCTACCATTTCTTATTACTCTCACTGGTGGCTGGTAAGCGGATTGACTGTTAGAACTGGTGTCAGCAGCAGTCCTTTGTGGCCCATTCAAGTATCTGGCACAAAGACGTCAGAAAAAAAAAAAAAAACAGATTGAAATAAGTAAAAATCAAAAAGGTGAGAAGAATAAAAACAAAAAAAACATTTGGTATTTTTGACACAGGGTGTCCACTGGGGGCCTCGCTCTCTACTTGTGTATTTCTTTTTCAATGTAGAGAATTCACTCTTGCAACTTTCTAACAATGCAACATAACACTCAATGTTTCAACTTCAAATGCAATGCTTCAACTGGGTTTTTCTGTGGTTGCATAGCAACTGTGGGGGCTTGGAAGATCACTTTTCCCTAAGAACTCTTATTTGGAGGAGAGTTTTTTTTTTTTTTGGGGAGCATTGTAGAGACCTTTTATAATGCATTTTTTTAAGGAAACAAGTAAGAAGGCTTTAACATTAGTCACAAAACCTTTGATGCATAAAAGCTCTATGAAAGAGAGTAAGAATTAACTGCATTTTGATCTCAGTCACACATACTGTACCAGTAAACTATTTTTATGCTTAACCAGTCGGCTGGTTATAAAATCCACTTTACCACCAACAGTGAGAGACTCTGCACTGTGTTTGTGCCCAGAATAATGCATGTGCGTGTTGATAACAAGCTTACTGCTGTAGACCACATGTTTAGTTTGGGGAAGGATACACATAATGCATTAATACTTTTTTTCTGTCTGTGAGGATTTCTCTCAAAACATGTTCACGTCCCTATTTCCATCTGTTTACACCTACAAGGGTGACTGTGCCAAAGACATTTGAAAGTAGCTGGACCCGTGGCTCATTATGGCTCTAGACAATGCCGTCATTAATGTCCAGCAGAGTCTTCACACTATGAAACCAAGCGGTACCTCCAGATGGCTCTCCAGTCTCACCTGGCTCTCCCTGTGCATGTCTCAACACTCCTACAGGAGGTGGGAAGCAAGCCACATCCTTTCCAGGAAGAGAGAAAATATTCAGTTCAAATTCAAGACCATCCAATCTCAAGACTACAAAGAATCACTTACGGTAAAGAGAGCTGTGCTGCTGCGGAGGAGGGATGACTTATTAAAACCACATTTATTAAAGAGCATACTTAGTAGTAGAGAATAGAATAGTCAAAACAGTATTTGTCCAATGATTTTGATCTACATTCAACAACTCTGATAGATCTCGTTAAGAGAGTTCTTGCGGATATGCCCAGTTAGTCAGCAGTATTCTATCTGTGATGTGAATTCTGGAAAGCATGGTACAAAAAGGGAAATTCTCCGTGATGGCCTTCTTCTGTCTTAAGCCTCTCTCGAAGATGCACATGAATGTCTTTGCGAACCTACGCAGAGAAGGGTATTATGGGTAAGATCACAGAGGCTGGCAGAGGAATCAAATCTTAACGCCCAAGCAAGCAAGTGTGACTGCAGGTTTGTCTTATGCAGCCCGGAGAAGCATGTTTCATATTGTTCAGTTCAGATTTGATTGTTTTCATAACCTTTGAAATGAGGACACAGACAATGACAAGGGCTAGAGCATGAACCATGTGTCATGGTGCACTTTGCTACTCGTCAAGTTTACAGTAAATGTGAAGAGTTCCACTCAAAAATTATTAGAATGAAATACTTAATGTCTCTTTCACTGCCTGCACCAATTTCCTTTGTAATCCTGTAATCCTTTCCCGCAATTATGTAATAATTATTACCACTCAGTGATGATGTTGGTGGCAGCAGGTAACAATTCCAATAAACTAAAATATCCAACATGGTTTGAGAAGCAGCTATTAGTCCTTGCTCGACGTTTCATTCTCTGACTGCTCAAAGCGAAATAGTCAAACAGCAAAGGTCCTTTAATGAGTGTGATCAGCTTCACGTTTATTTCACCTGAATATTATTTCATTCAGTGCTGTTGTCACGTCGTATGGGTTTGTTTTTGTTAATCACCTCCACTCACAGAGGATGCTTCAGGTTATTTGCTCTACTTGTTTGAGCCGATGTGTATATCATACAGAGCCAGTGCTGTTATAATGTTCTGTAGGTAACACATCCAAGGTTCCCCGTTTGCAGGTATAATTCTATAAACCCTATCTGTAAATGTTGTTTGTGAGTTAAAATTGGCCCTCACGTTAGCTCTCAAGCCAAGCTGGTGAATCACACACCCACACGCTGTCCATTCTGTTAGGAGCAACAATTATCATCTCTGCAATGAGCTGCTTTATATTGTTTTTCTTCTCTCATCAGTGGGGAGCAGAGAATTGTGCGGCATCTTAGTGACACCAATGATGATCCCCATATTAAAAGACTTGGCTCAATCTAAATTTTATTCACATCAAAATTGTTTTTCTGAGCATTCATTAAATAAATACTGGGTCACCCAAAAACTGAGACATCTTCCCTCCCTCAGAATTAGGAACTTTATTCTTTTTAACTAAAATGGATAATCATTTTGTTCATCACCTCTGAAACAGCAGCAATTCATTATAAATGTATGCAATTTACTCCTCTGACTAGCAATTCTCCCAACCCGACCTTAGCTAATTAACTTCGTTATTTTAATATGTGCGGTAATTACAAGAGGGCATTTGTCTTTGTAATGGAGAATTAAATACTTCACGACTAATTATCATTGCAAGGTGATATACTGGGTGGAGTAACTAAGTGGACTGTGATCAGAGTTGAGACAGATTCAGTCATCTCACAAGACACAGCGACACATCTGTCTTGCTCTGAATTGTAGATCCTCTCTGTAACACATACAGTATGAAATGAGAGGTGCATCTTGCGAGTGAAAAGAGAGGAAATGAGGTTACAAGTCAAGGTACTGAGAAGGCTGCTTGTTGAGAGGCTGCACAGAGTTGACAACTTGTCAAAGATTCTGTAACATATTACTGTACGTTTGTGTAACTTCCTGTGAATGACAGTGTCAGCAAAATGCACAAAGTTCAGTAGTGCATGTGTGGTGTGTAGGTGTGTGTGTGTGTGTGTGTGTGCGTGCAAAACTCCTACAAATGTGTTTATTGTCAAATGTTTTACCCACAGGTAATATTTCCTCCTCCTGTGCAGGACAGAAGGCATAAGAAGAGGTTGGAAAAATTGTTCTATAACTGCACATGCTGTTTCTGTCTCCCTGGAAGACTATGCATTAAACTAGCCAGATTATAGCAACAGAAGGGGATCAAACCAGACCACAATGTCTTTTTACTCCTTCACTCCTTCCATGCTTTCAAAATCTTCACTCCGGGCTTCATTTTTTTTTTTTTTTTTTAAATTGAACAGGTGCTGAACTTACTGCGCAGCTGAATCCTGCTGGTGTGCCACATCACTGAGACTTGTATCCACAATTTCAAATATTACAGTAGACACCCGACACTTTGCAACAGTAAGCGGAATGCAATTCAGCTCACATTCGCTGACAATATTTAGGTCCGGAGCAGGAAGTACAATGAAGCTTCAGTCACAAGAAAAAATGTAGAGATGTGTTCAAGCTGTTCTGGTTCTGATCTTCCTGAGAACATGAGTTTGCATAATTCTATCATAGATGTTCATTTTTTTTTTCTTACTTTAGGGACTGGGATATTTCCAGTAAGACACATTTCCATCTATGCTGCTGTAAGCCGCCTTGGCAGCTTCATTTGAAGCCACGACACAGGACAATGCACAAACACTTGTCCTTTGTTCTCTGTTGTTCTCTCATCTACTGCTGTTGTCGTGTAACGTGCTACTGTGCTGTTATCCATGATTTATTTTTATTTTTTTCTGTAACAGAACAATACTACAGTATAACGTGGGTGACATCCTGATGACCTAAGTGGAGACAACACAGGCACTTTTCACCTGAAAACCTGCTAGCAGCACGTGTGCAGATGTCTACACCTGAAACAAACAGTGAGCCTGAATCAAACAGTTGTTTCTGACTTATCTGAAGGTAACTTTAACCTCTGCAGTGTGGCATTTCGATGTAAATAAGGAATCACACTTCTAACAAGGAGTTATGGCACTTGTCTCACCGTCATGTGCAAGATGTTGTAATGTACTGTGGTGACATTAGGAGAGACCCGGGAGCAGGACTCCTTAATTACAGATGTGGTGCAGCTGTGAGGGATGGTGTGGGGACAGACAGTCTGATAAGTGCAGGAGATGTGGTGTTGGAGAGAGGAGCAACAGTGATTTAGAGCTGCCGGCGATGAAGAAAGGTAGCCAAGGGGAGTTGGTGGTTCACGTGTTAAGAGGGGAGGCTGGTTGCCTCCTGTAGCTAGATCAGGGCCCTTTCTAGAGAGTGCCGCGTGGCCATCGCTGCCTGTGCGGCTGTCACAGCGCCCTCCTGGCTGCCAGCCATTTTCTGTCCTCGCCGTCCAGTGAAGCCGTTGCCCCGGGGAGTTGGACGGCGGTACAAGCTCAGACCCTGGGGGAGGGTCTCGCCGTACAATCCTTTATTCAACTTTGTATGTACTTGTTATTTAGTGTGTGTGTATAGGTCGGCCTATTTTTGTATTTTATATGAAGTGGTGGGGTTGCCGGGGCAGGAGTGACGAACCTAGCTGATGTGTGTGATGTCGTGACCCTCCAGAAGGAAGCCTGTGCCCCTGACCGGCATCTCTCTGTCAGATTGGAGCCCCCACGTGTTTTATGAACTTTTGCTAATTATTAATAAAGATTGTTCTCTATTGTACATCATCTCTGTCTGTGTGTTTGATCAGAGGTTCTGACATCCTTAGCTTTTATAGCTAAAGGTGAAAACCTGCATTTATTACAGTCCCGTAAAATCAGGTACAGGAGGAGCAGTAATTGCTTTTGGGTTTTTCAGATGTGTAAACTGTAGCATACAGTACAACAGCCACAAACTGCTGCTTTTGCACTTTGTTAGCGCTTTGTTTTTTTTGTTGTTTTTTTTCTGTGTGTCTCTTTTTAGACATGTTTGTGTGATGAAAAAAAATAGAAATACATCTTAACTTGACAATATTTAACGTGTGTTGCCTTCACTTGCTGGAGTTAGAAAGACAAAAAACAGCCATTTGGAAGTTAAATTCAGCTTTTCCGCATTTAGCAGTCCAGCACACAACTTTACTATTTTGGTTCACTCTCACCTCTCTCGTGGCATCATTTTCAGTCACAGCAGGCAGCTGCTCTCACCGACACAGCTCTAAAAGCCCACTGTACACTACCTTCTCGGCACCAAACAGCAGACAGAGACAGTTCCAGACTAACTGGTAAACACAGAGGAGCATTTAGCTGCTAAAAAGTCACAGAGGAGATGAACAGCTAGCAGAAACAGCTAAAAGAGAGTTAACACTGCACTCAAACACAACTCCAAAGCAGAGATAATGTAGCTCAGTAACTAGATGTGTAAATGCAAGCTTTCCGTATCAGTTTAACAGGTGATGATATCGGGTTCATAATTAGTTTCATTCCAAGTGGCCAAAAAAAAAATCAGTTTTTGTAGATTTACAGTTTTGTCCAGTTGCTAACACACTGAAATGACATGGACAGCACAAATATTTAAACTGACACACAGGGAGCAAAACCTCATCTCAAATCTCCAAAACTTTAAACACATTTTCTGCTTTACACACATTTTGCAATTCAAAGTGGTTCTTTTTAAGATCTCTGCACAACAATCTGACATAAAGTCACATGTTTGCTATTTCAAAACACACGATAAAATAAAATGACACTACATGAGCTAATCGGCCACTATATGTGCCACCTGGCCAAACATGGTGTTATGTAATTGTTAACACTTCAATCAGGAAGTAAGCAATAAAAGACCATAGGTGAGCATCTTTGGAAGACATTGCTGAGAGAGGAAGAGGAAGAGGGAGGGTTTGAATGAGAGGGGAAGGAAGAGTGAGAGTCGGGGTAGAGCAGTGTTGTCAAATTATTTTGCTTTCCTCTTTATTTTTTTATTTATTTTTTTTTTCTGACATTTTTTCTGCAATTGTATTTTTCAGCTTACTGTTTTGTGAGCATATTTTAGTTCACTCCAATGTAAATATATCTGCTGTGCATACGTTGCACTGACTTGTTTGGTGAAAAATAAATAAATAAATAATTCAATAGCACGTATGTGTATCTGAAAATATTCCTGTGCATGTGAACAATCTGAAGAATTCTCTACAGTTTGAACTATGCTAGAATTATGGCAAAGCATACTAAAGATGAGAGTGCTTTCCATTACGCCCAACAGTGTGTAGTTGGTTAGACAAAAATCTACGAAAACGAATGAAGTGTGTGCCTTCTGGTGCAAAAGTTTGATTTTGGTTGCAGTGTTTCATTTTGTGTGATATATGAGGTGTTTTGCAGTTTGGGTGTGGGGTTTGGTGAATTGTGTTAGTATTTTGATAAAACCAGCCTAGTTTGCAAAATTGTGTTTAAGCAAATGGAAAAAAACTGTAATAGAGATGGGCTTCTGACATCGTGTTTCAGAACTGTGCAGACCTAGAAAATTAGGTCTGCACAACACCCCAACGGTTGGTTCACAAAAATCCTTTGTGAGTGTGTCAGCCAAGAATATTCTTAAATTAAAAGAGGAGGGGAGTTTAATCTAAACAAACACCTTGTTCAGATGTGAGCCAGGGTCAAACCAAGCGTTCACCCCACAGGCTCCATATAATTGCCTTCATGCTCATACCTTTGCCAATAAAAATACCCAGCAGTGACTTTGGAGTGGCAGCAAACGTAACTCTTCTCAGTTGGTTTTCTTGTGTATGAGCTCATTAGATTGGCTCTGCAGATTCCCTGAACATCTATTTTTGATCCTGAGCATGATGTGGGACATCAAGGCTAATTTAAATAAGTGCAAGCATGAATGCTGCAAGGCTGTTAGAACATATAAATATAAATACTAAGGGATTATTCATTGGTCATGTAAAAAGAAAATTAGCCGCCCATCATCCTGAATGATTTGGAAGGCTGATTGCTGCCAGCCGTCTAGATCTTTCTGTCTGCGATGTCTCCCCCCTTTTTACCCACCTTCTTTCAGATTCAGAAATGTTTTATTTGCGAAGCTCAGAATACATAAAACAACTTGCCTCAGTAGAGTTGATAGATATTATACACACAGACATAGTCCATCCAGAGCTGTGTGTGGCATACACAACACGGCACAAGATAAACAGCAACTGTCTGACAGACTTACTGCTGGTAAACTGTGCATATGACTCACTAAAGAGGTTTATATCATTTCAAAAGAAGTGACATCTTCCTCCTCCTCCTCGTCCTCCTACTCCACCTCCTTATGAAATGATTAATACTATATTAAGAGGGAAAATCCAGAGACAGTTGGTGTTGTTTAATTTGCATTAAATCATTTTAATTGAATTCAAGAGTACTCGAATGACAGAATCAACCACACTCAGGCAGACCAGCTAAGGATCTCTGGGAATTCTATTCATATTGGACCACAATAAGTAAATAATGGGTGGTGGATGACTTTCATGTTCACATCCCGACACAGACCTGCAATTAATGGTCATCCATTAGTTAACACTAACCACCATCTTTACCAATGTTTTAGATTCCTAACCCTAACCATTCATTAACTAGAGATCATTGGCAATAAGTGCAATCCTTTTCTAACCAAAACATACAATTGTCTAGTGGAGGCTGTCGGCCGCCTTCATGCCCAGTATTTTCCTGTTCTTTCCCTTCCCCTTCCCTGTTGGTCTTCTCTGTCACTCTGTCTATAAATACATGTTGCTGTGATTTCACCTGTCTCACAACCTACAGTATGCCTAATCTACCAATCAACCTTCACTGCATAAAAGACTGGTTCACCCTTCCAGACGACGCCAGAATGTCCAGTCTCCATTGTGGTAACAATGCTGTGGCCAACTCTATGCTCATTCATGAACAATGAAGAATTTGTTCTTGTTTGATCCTCTCCTAATTGTGATCTCCCTTTGCTCCTGCAAAAACCCTCCCTGCCCCCCAGTGAAACCCCATAACGTCATTGATTCATCCTCTGGTTCGTTTTTGCACTTTGGTTTTGCTACAGTTCTCCTCAACAATCACAGTATGCCTGTGCATGAAGCACAGAAAAAAGTCAACATATAAACATATTATATGTAAATCATCCTACTCTTGTTTGCTCCTGATTGTCTTATTATGGCTCACACACATTACTGTATGTGGAACTCACAGCAGTTACCATGGATCCATTGGCGAACCAAAAATATTTTAAAATAAACACACTTCCCCTGTGTCACCCTAGTAAATCCTCATATCTCAAATCAAAATCAGCTTTATTGACCAAGGTACACACAAGGGATTTAACTAACTAATTTAATTAAGTTTTACAATGCTCTCAATGTTACGCAAACATCCTTGAACATAGAACATGAACATAGACATACACAACAAAACTAAATATCTAAATATATTTATAGCTTACATGTGTAAGATGGCATACAATATCTAATATAAATCAAGTAAATAAATTGTTGGTAAAGCAATAAGTGACCTGAGCATACAGATCAACAATGTAGATGTGAATTATGACATTTAATACTTTATTGTTTTAATACTAATTAATTGCAGTGACTCTGGGTTGCCATTTGGAATCTGTCATGACTTTAATCTGTCATGACTGATTTAAGTTGAGTTATGATGAAATAATTGTTTTTAATTGAAATCTGGACTGGAGTCACTGTAATTTAGACTCATGTTGATCCGAATCACAGTTTTTATGACTGGCAATTTGACTTGATGGAAAATGAATGACTTGAAGCTCAAGATGACTTGAGACATGATGACTCAAATTACGTAACATAATGAAAACCTCAATCAACACTGACATTGTGTCTGTGTAACATTACCCAGTATGCTAGCACTGGAACATGCATTGTCATGACTGGATGATTACTCTGTCAGTCAAGTGTAACCCAGGTAACAAAAACTCGAATAAATCCCACTGGCCCTCAGCACATAAATGGGTTAAATGGGGTCAATTAGTTTCATTCAGATTCTGGCTAGTCAGTGTGTGCTATAAATAAATAACGTTTTTTTTTTTTTTTTTCTTTATATCAACCCATCGGTGAGTTCAGTCATGCCTGTAATTAAGATTATCTCAAACAGTTACCACTAGCATAGCAGTTAGTTAATCTATTGTAGATCATTATCCCAAATATGTTACTGTGTCAGCAGTGCTGTTGTCTTTGTGTGATTAAAAGTACATACATTCTGTATATATACAAACACACAGATCCATGTTTTATTCATTTATACTGCATGTTCTATTATTATGAAGAACCATTTTCTGTCTTGGTACTGTGTTGAATAATACAAACGTATGAGACTCAGCTCCGTGGTGTTCAGTGCCCAGTCTGAAGGTCACATCCCTCTTTCAAATGAGGGCCAGAGGGCAACGAGTCTTGGACAGCAGGACACATCCAAAGGGAGTTTCCACACATAATGGTCTCAACACCCGTTGCAGAGAGAACAGGAGATGTTTACTTTGTTGACTGACCTTGCACCCTCTCACTCCCTGCAGGATAGACATTGATTGTGTATGATCTGTTCCGGCATCCGAACATCCAGCTGTCTGAAGCGGGGTTAAGGAAATAACAAATGCTTTGACACAGCTTTTTGTAAAAAAAAAAAAAAAAAAAAAAACTTTTTATGGTTGTGTTTTCATCTAACAACCTTTGTCTTTGTCGTGTTTGATTGAACATGCGTTCCTTTTGTATGAATGAAATTCATATTCAAACTGAATGTGGAATTTTCTTTCACTGGTATTATAAAATTACATTGGTTCAGTTTATTCTGGCTTTGAAATGAAATGGACAAGGAGCAGAAAATTGGTTGCGCAATGTAAAATGCAAAATATATCTCACTGAAAGCATATTCTATTAAAAGATAGCACCATACACCCCTTTAAAAGGAGAGAGTGGCATTCAATGAATAAAAAAAAAAGATTTACAGGATGGCAAAATTAATGGCATTCAGTGGTGCAGCAAAGAATAATCATTAGTTGATTTGTTAGAAATTATTTCTTAAAATTCAATAATTCAGTGTCATAAATGTATCTTTAATTATAGTTATTGCATGCAAAACAACCATTAGACAGATTACACACATTATGAATGCATGCACAGGAACTAAACTAGATTCCTCTAGTTTGGGAAAACTTAAAAGCCACAGTGTCTGCACAGGCTTGTTTCATTGTAAAATCACAGTGATCCATTAAAGAAAGATGGGACCCCCTGCTGATGTGATTCTGGACCGACTTGAAATTACCCAAACCCATACTTGTATCTCTTTTCTAACAACAGTCATTTAATGCTTCCAGCCCTGGGCGATGTACAGAATGTGGATGAAGACGCAGCGTTCTGACACTGATTACAGTAAAGATCCTGCTGCTCTCGGATTTGTATGAAAAAAAAAAATTGACATTATTTGTTGAAATTGTTTGGTTTATGGGGGGAAATCCAAACTCTCATAGCATTTTAATATCTTTCCAAAGTGACCTAATGCAGCCCAAAAACAATACAGATTGAACACGTGCATTTGCATAAAGACTAAGAATAAAAATGCCTGGTTCGTTCAGCCTTTGCATTTCCCAACATGAAAAACAGCTTCGGCTCCATTTGAAAAGCAAACAGCAAGTTCAGCAGATTTGACAAGTAGGATAAGGAACGTGATAAATGACCTTGACAACTCAGAACGCTGCTCACAGATCCATCCATTTCAATGCATCCAGCTTTGCATTCATAGGCCTACATGTGATTCTAAGTGTTTCTTCCTCTGCTGCCATTTAAGTAGAGGTAACAATAACAAATGCACACAATATATGTTTATATTCCCCATGATACATTTTTCATATAAGAAGATGCTAATAAATCAATCATGTTTTTTTTTCCTTCCCTGTGAATGAAAGTAAATGCATGAGAGATGAAAAGCAGTTTCAGACACAATATTATTTTGTACCATCAAGCTTCTTTTGATGACATCTTTGGAAATTCGTTTCATATATTCTACCCTGCTGCAAAGCTCAGCAGCCCAGGGTTCGAATCCGACCTGTGGCCCTTTGCTGCATGTCATTCCCCATCTCTCTCTCCCACGTTCCTGTCATTCTTCAGCTGTCTCTATATAAAAAGACCAAAAGAAAATAATAATAATACCGTGTTTATTTTCTTCATTATCAGCTGCATGTATTAAAAATGCAACAGTGTGTCTGATTTGAAGGTTATTTACAGAATGGAACTGAATGCTGTTTAGTTAATTTGTTTGGCTTTTGGATGTTTTAATGTTTATTTTGAAAATTGACCAGATTCTCTGTGCTGTTTCCGACTTCTGGCAAGCTTGAGCTGCTTTGTGCAAATTGACTTGGGCTGCTCGTGACGCCCTCCAAAAATAGAACAGCCACGTATTCCCCACATAGCCGAGGGGAGAGGAGACGTGACGAGAATGCTGGGGGCCACGGCACACACAGAATTTGGGGGTTAGCCTTAGCCGGTTAGCTAACTGGTGAAATTCTGAACAGAAATTATGCAAGAAGAATATCTGAGAAAAAGAATGCTACCAACTTGGATTGGCTAAACTTATGGCAGATGACACCGTGGCTCTCTTTTCCAGGAGCTTTTCAGAGGTCAGGAACAGAGATCTGTAGTCCAGTTTATTGCTGAACACCTGCATGGACTTTTCTTTTTTTTGACACTTCCGGATTTGCTTCACTTCACAGGCACAGAGGTTACCACTTGGTCATATAGCAGAAAAAGCACAGGTGGTACTAATAACATTTATGATGGCTTTGTTCCACGTGTGAGACCCACTGAGCCGGCATGCACATGAACAAGGCCTTGGATTAAATGGATTGCAGCCATTCTTAATGTCCATAGTTACCCCTGCTATGACCTGTCAAAATGTCTGCTGTGAAAACGGTCTGTTGCATAGGGAATGCAATTAACTCCCCACACCAGGTCAGTCATTGAAAAGACCTTCCCACCTTATTCGAGTCAGGCAAAAAGGCAGTAACTGTCTCCCACAAGAGATTGATTTAGTGCAATTAGTATGAATTAATTAGTGTTAGCTTTTTATTCCTTGTATTTATTTGAATGTAATTATTTTATTTCCTTATTATGGAATAAAATAAATCCAGTCATTAGTTCATCTTACTCTTAGATAAATGGCCCACAAACAGATGCCGTACACGTCCACATCCACAATCCCAGGTGCACAACCTCACACAAAATCTCCTGATGACACCTCATCAGCCAAGGGCAAACTGCCAACTACCTTACACTCTGCCTGTCTCAGAGAAAAGCTGTGGATTTGTTGAGGTGCACCAGAGTAGACGTCACTATCACACAGCCACCAAAACAGACTAGATGTGTTCTGACATACCCAGCTACACCAGTCCACCTGCCCGATGCCAATTAGAGAAGGGTAAAGTCTAAAACATGTCTAACAGTGCCTTAACACTGTTTAGTGTTGGACTGGAGTACAGCACAGATGTAGACATCCTACACAGATGTCTTGTATTTTATGTAATACTTTATGGATGATTGTACAAATTGGATTGGATTGGCATCCAAGCAGCATGAATATTTGCAGGCATTAAGACCTGAGGGGTTTTCCGTGTTACATGATGATTACATAAAAAGAAAAGGCCTATGT
This sequence comes from Larimichthys crocea, assembly GCF_000972845.2. NCBI lineage: Eukaryota > Metazoa > Chordata > Actinopteri > Sciaenidae > Larimichthys > Larimichthys crocea. The sequence goes on along the minus strand of NC_040011.1, from coordinate 777,997 downwards.
TTTTTATTAAAACATGATCTGAAACCCAAGACTGCAGCAACTAGTCAAATGTTTATGTACAGAAATGATAAAGTTGGACTTAAACTTGTTGATGCTGTGCACCTCTGAGACATATTTAGGAGTGCTTCATTTAAGTTGTTAAAGTGTGACTGTAGCCTATACATTTACAGGTTGTGAAAACCAGAATTATTCATTACCAAAATGCTCAGTGTTCGTGGCCTGGCTCTGACTATGCAGCAATAGTCACACTGTCAACTGGGCAGGTACAAGATGAGAGCTGTTAATGATATAGAGTTTTAAAGAAGTTGTCCTTTCACTGAAATATGAAGAAAATGTCACAGACAATTTTGCAAGAATTATTTTTTAAAAAGAAATTAGAATTGAATTCATTTTTTTATTTTAATTAAGATAACGTGTCCTTACTCTTTCCAACAAGGTCTTAAATGGTTTGAAGTAAAACATTCTGTGTAGCTTTACAGTCCTTTGAGACTCTCATTTCTTTTCCTTGCCTTGTAAAAGCTGAAATACTTCTGTTGTAAACTTCATACAGCTGTTAGTGGACTGTGTCCAAGATTCTTCATTTATATAGAAGACTGGTTATTCTGTATTTTCTTTCTTTTTTTTATACACAGATACCTGGCCAAGGTCAATAAAGTTTAACTAGTGTATCACTTGACAAAGTGTTCTGAGCCTGTTAGCATTCTGATGTTCTCATTTAGACATAGCAGTGCTTGGAACTAAGTATTGGCTCACAAAGCTGCTGTCATTGAAGGTTATCTAGAATTTCCTGTTAGGGTAGTGGCACCCATGTCTTCAAAGCAGACCTTTTAGATTTGGTTTGTTCATTTAGAGCACAACATTTCGAATGTGCATTACAATTATGATGGATACAAAACACAAGATCAAGAAATAATGATGCACAACCTGCAGAGCTGGCCTGGGGTTATGTTACTGACCATGGCCATGCATAGTATTGAACTCTACACAGACATGCAAGAAGTGAATAGACACCTTGAATTTGAATGAAGGTGTCGATTTACTTCTTGCATGTCTGTGTGCATTATGTGTAATTTTCTTAACTACATTATGTAGCCCTTGTTGAAATAATTGATTTATTTTGATAACAAATATTCATGATTCATAAAAGTTTATTATGTACTGAAGTGGGTAAAAGTTCATAAATATGGTTAAAATGCAGAACAAGTTAAAAATGCAAAAGTGATCTGTTAAAAGACAAGTTATGCCATTTCATTTCATAGTGTTTGTCAGATATGAGTCATTGTGTGTTATTTAGGCTCACTGTATTATTACTTGTTTTGTGGGGTGTCAATCATTCATTTCTTTGACGGTATTGGCATGTGTAGAGCTCGGGAACCTCTGACCAGTCGCAGGGCAGTCTGTAAGTGAGGGGGTGGGACAGAGAGGTGGGAGACGAGTTAACTTGACCGAGTCCGTGTTGGAGTGATTTGGTGGACCAGAGTGATGTAAAGAACTTTGTGACAAACCAAGGGGTAATTATGAGCATATGAGTGTTTTTGAAAACTGTAACTAAGCTGTACAGTATAAAATGAACTGTTAATGCTAACCGCGATTAACCGTTAACCTTTAACCTTCAACCCGTATGTGATTAGCTTGCTCTCTGCGCTGTATACACATGTTTTGTTATTTAGAGATGAGGCTAAATCGGCCTGAAGCAGCATGTGGACTTGGAATTAGTGATACACAATATAAAAAATTTCAACTGATACTGATAACCGATAATTTCCTGCTTCTCATGGCCGATACCAATAACCGATAACCATATTCATATTTCAACCCGAAAGTCCTCCGTAGAGTGAGATGCATGCACAATACAGATGATCAGCGTCTGCTAGGAAGCACCAATCCTGATATGTAGCATACCAAAATGACGGGGAGAAACTCAGCTAAAAGCTCTACCAAGCATTGCCACCCAAACGAAACACAGTTCAATCCCCAAGCAATTATCTGTGCATGTAACAAAAACATGAAAACAGCGCACAGTCCACTTTAGTGCTTCTGCTAATTTCACCACGTCAACCAAACCACACAAACGCGGCTGCTTCATATTCTTTTAATACCGCTTGTTTCAAACATTGCGTCGTATTAAAACTCGAAGTCTTCTTTCCTCCTCGCTGATTCTTCGCTGAAGCTTGGGTCCTGACAATAAGGTGCGATAGCTTTTGGGGCTACTCTGCCTGTAAACAATTTCCCCAATTTTTATTAATTTATTGGATCTTTTATCAGTTAAAATGAACCTATCGGGTCGATAAAAAATGACAAATAAATAATTAGATAAAAGGTCTATCTCTGCAAGTTGAACACAACAATTTCTGGAACTAAATGCTAATGTGACCAGAACAATGCTAACATGCTGAAATTAAGCAGCTACGTGCTTCGCCATCTCTAGCATGCTAACAGTTAGTAATTAGCACTGAACACAAAGTACAGCATGAGGCTGATAGGAATGTTTTATAATATGTCCATCTGTACCAAGGTGATTGACCAACCAATAAACAGACCTTCATTCCTAGAGCCATGCCGCTATAGCGTGGCTAAAAATAAACAATGAACACTGTATTTTACAGGAAAGTTACTGCACTGTATCATTATTTGCTGGGTAATTATCTGATAATTATAGGTGCAAAATGTTGGGGTGATAGGTGCCCCAATGACCTCTTCTGGTACATATAGTAGGTCCATGAGATGAGATAATATAGGAGAAGGTAAAAGATGAGAGCTGCTACAAATAAAATCGAGCTTAAATGTACTGTCAATTTAAACAATGAATTTTGTTTAACAAATTTGAATCAAGACCACTATGTGTCATAGATGATATGTAAATAACTCCACTATACTGTGTCTAAAGGGTGAAAATTAAGTAGCTCTGTTTCTATATTATTGTACAGTTCTTATCATCTATTCATCCTGCACATTGAATACGTTTGAATTCAGTAATTGGCACACTGGCAGAGCACATATAGTCACATACAATGTAGGTTAGGTAAGGGCGGCATCTAAGTAAACATGTAAACATGCAATATTCACTTCACTTTTTTCTTATTAATTTTTTGCAGCAAAATTCAGTATACCATAATAACTGGATGTAATGGGTTGCTATGACACCATGTAGAAATCTAATTCTGGATGATGGATGGTAATGACAACCACCCACCACCCTGCTAACCAGCACCACAGATGCAATCTAAAGCAGTGTAATCATCGCTGTAATATATGTACAGAAAGTAACTTGTTAACTGCTTCAGTGCAGAGACACATCGTCCTCCTCTCCTCCTCGAGCCCTAGTCCTTTCGTCTTCTCTTTGCAGGTGCTGTAGTTGCTGTTATTGTGTGAATGAGCACTTTCCAGTAAGTGACGGCAATCTAAGGCCTCATTGAGGTTGGCTTTAGCTGACATTTGTAGTGCAGTTATTCAGCGTCATTCTTCCTGCTTCTTATCTCTTTGTCACCTCCATCACTGAAGCAGCCTGATCTCTCTCTTCATTCTGCATGGCTGATAACCCAATTAACATGTTCCTCCACAATTCATGGGCTCCTTCTCATCGCCTTCCATCATAAAGGGTAGTAGGGGATTCAAATTTGAGTGTGGTTTACACTCTCAAGATAATAAATAAGAAAGCGCTAATAGTTTCATTTAGCAGCAACAAAAGTGCTGATATATCATAGATGAATTAATTCACACAACTAACCACATTTATCAGGAACATAGCAGTCGGAGGTTTGAGGAGGTTATCGCAACAAACAACACATCTCATACCATGTGGGAAACATTAAAGCAAATCCTCCTTTTTCCCAGCTGCAAATGCAGTGCAGCTGAATACTTCACTACCGCACATGGAAGGTATAATTGAGAGTACCCGTCAGTTCTGATGCCAATGCATGACTATCATACAGAACACACCATGCTGCAGTTTTTTAGTTTGAGCCATGAATGTTTAAAATCACAGTGAGGCATCTCCTCATGCCAGGTATAACCTACATGTGACTTGTAGCTGGAGTGCATCTACTCTTCTAACATGTGTTGTCTCTCACATTCCAAGTCCAAACTGGTACCTGTTGACATCCCTCCACTTTATTTCCTGTGTTGTTGTTTGTCAAGGAAAGCACTTCAGTACCTGTTATTTTGTGCCTTCAGCTAATGGAAGCTTCATTATTTGATTCACACAGTCTAAAAAGAGCGTCACATTTATGTGAGCAAGAAGGAACAATATAAACACCTCACTGAAAAGCACTTAGAATGTGAATTATTTTAATCACTACTGAAAACACGGCTACAAAGGTTACGTTAGGTTGGCTTCCAGCCGAGAGCATTCATTAGATATAAAAGAGGATTGGAAATCAGGGTGGACATACAAGATTTCAAAGCAGCAATTTACAGGCACTGTACAAAACATAAATATTGAATATATAAAAAGGAACAATCTAAAAGCTTACAGTATAAGACGATATACCAGACACACACATGGAATCAACATGGATATGCAGTACAGGGAGTTGTAAAACCTGCGATTGGTATGTATCTAGTGTGTGACCTACAAGGGAGCCTGGAAAACATGATTTGAAATATTTTTGGGATCTCCAAAATATTGATAACGTGCATTTTGTGCTATGCATTTCTATAAATGTTGCATCATGCATGATGAAGTTACAGATTATCTTAGATGTACTAAAATACAACAAGTACATGATTGCAGCCATGAATATTTATTTGCAACCCACGTCCTCAGAATTTAAAGTCCTTTAACCTGCATTAACTGGTTTTATTTTACCATTTGGGGTGCAGCAGAAACAAGGTATAACACAAATTAAATTTTAAATTGATATGACAAAAGTGTAGTGGTTGTCTATTTACACATTCAGCAGACACAAAGGAACATCAACACCTTTTTTGAGTCGTGTTTCGCCTCTCTGTGAATGCAAGCCCAACATTTAGACTCTTTTAGCTCCATTTTTGGTCTCCACGAACTCCTCAGGCAACTATTGAGCTGCTAAATGCTCAGCTGTTCATCAACTTGTTGTTAATCGGAGTTAGGCAGGTATAGCTTACAGGGGTGGTTCTACAGTGGGTTCACATCAAGTAGTTTCCTGCTGTGGCTGGAAACAATGCAATGAGCAGAAAGATGCTGAAACAGAAAGATGCTGAAACTCAGGGAGTAGAAGTGAGAGGGGCTGCAGAGTTGGGTAATCATTCGCTGTGGCTTTGTCTCTTGTTCGTTAATTTGTCTTATGTGTTGATTGGTGCTGGACAGGTAGCATACGGTAGGTTTATCAGCTTCATCAGTTTAACTTAAAACAGATGTTGAAACTCTCTGAGGGAAGTAGAACTGAGGGGAAGTAAAGCACCGGGTTGTAATTCTCTGTGGATTTGTTACAGTTATCAGCAACTCCTTTCGTAAACACATTAATTTAGCCCATGGTTAAAATCAAAATACCGATTATAGCAGCTTCAAAGTCATAGTTAGCTTTGAAACATTTTAACGGTGGTGCCCCCCAGAGAAAGCATCAAATCAGAAAATGGGTTGACAATACGTCGCTACCACCCTCCTCTTAGAGATGAATGGGCTAAAAGCACCATTAGCTTTGCCTGTTTCATTTTCCAACAAACAAATCAAAAGAATGCTACAATTAAATGTTAATGGTTTAAGCAGTGGATTATTTTCCTACATGATCGTATCTTCACAGTGATTTCTGTGATTCTCCTGAAGTCACTATGGCTCTTTTACTGTGTGAATTATTAGTAGAAAATGTACGCACTACACAGGGACATCTAAAATTACTACAGTGGAACAGCTTGTGCACTTTATAGATATTGGAATTTCAAGTATGTACCCTTGCACCTCTCAGTTATGCTGCAAAATGATTGCTAATCATTTGTGTTTATTATTTAGTAATTATTGAATATCTGAAGTGATTTGCACAGCCTTTATTTACAGTAGCAACACATAAACATCAGTGTGTATTGAAGATCGAACATCTTTAAAATGAATGGACGGTCCCTGTGGCACAACACCGTCACTGCTGTAGCATTTGATGAAACTTAACGAGGAGTGGTCAGCCTTGGATGCTGCCACCATGTGTCTCTGTGCTCCCCCTCTCTCTCTCCATCTCCTCCTGTTGCATATTTCATCCTCGCTCATATTTAAGTCGTTATGGAGACTCCAAATGTCACTGATTTCTATCATCCAAATCCCCCAAAGCCTTCATATGGACATTACAGAAGGAAAAAAAAATCATCTCACACTTCAAGAGCTACAGCACTGCACAAAACACACCCGTGGGTGCACTGCACACCGTTTATGATCTATATCACAATTAGAAATCAAAGGTCTCCCTTGGTGAAAAATGCCAGTTGGGTTTGAAAGAGTTCAAGTCTCTTTTTCTCTGCCTGTTGTGGGAATAGAGGGAGAAAGGGTAAATGGTAATAATTCTTTCAAAAGGTTCTTGATGTCTTTCTTGACCTCTTGAGTGTTTGTGGTGAGGGGAACAGTGGCACATTACGATAAACAACAATTAAAAACAATTGTGAATGTGGAGAAATGAAAAACACTGAGGTATTGTAAGGTTTTTACTTGTATGGTAATATTAATGTGAGTATATGTCATAGAAATGCACTGGTCTAAATATATAATAATATATACTCGTGAATGAATCAATGGGGATGGATCTACCATATTTATATCTTAAATCAATAAAAATAGTAAGTTATAATCAATAGTTGTGTTTCTGTTTCCCTTAAAGCATGACAACAGTAAGCTTGCATTAAAAAAAAACTGCTATCCAAGAGTATTAGTGCAGTCTTAAGATTAACTGCCAGTCTGTGAAACCTGCAGCGTCACAGTTCTCAAAGTGACATATGAGACGACATGTTACAACGCTGCAAAACCAAATATCTCTTCAGGGGATTAACTTCAGGCAATTGTCCATTTTATCCCCCACTGCTAAACTATAAATATGTCATAGACACCGAAATATGGCATTAGATAGGAGGATGGCATTTGTCTTTGTGTGAAACGCTCGGATGAGACAATTAAAACCCTTGCGTGTGCGATCTAAATAAGGCTCTGACTGTCAAAGCAATCTGTTCCCACTGACTTCTGCTAATGCTAATGTGTAACGTGAACAGAGACAGCGCTCTACTTAAGCTGACATACTACTATTTGTCAAATGTTAAACAATTAAGCAAATGAGAGAGATGAGAACATATGCAAGTAATACCTGTAGATAAACAATTAACCATTAATAATGGAATATCCTTTTCTATCCCCCCTTTAGCTGCACTTAACATGCACACACAATCTGCGTGTGCATATAATCAGTTTTATTAGTTTTATTATTTCTATTTTTTGTATTACATAGCAAGTGTTTATGTTCCCTAAATGAATCCTATAACTGTTGTGTGCTGTTATGATCCAGATCCAGCTAATTGTATCCTAAAGGGCGTGTTAAAAATCATGATAGCTTTAGGAAATCTACCTAATGTTTGTAGGATCACTGCCTCAGTGGTCAGAAACCAGATAAAGACATCTGGGGTTTGTGCATGAGTGTTTTTCTGTTTCTTTAATAAGAGGCTTTACACTTGAATGTTTTGCAATTTGTAATGATCTTTGCACAGGTTTAATTTCCCCCTTCTTAAGTTGCTGCTTGTCTTCAAACAAAGCATTGCAGTGTTTCGCTAATGGTATATATAAACCAGCATGTCTCTCTCTCTGTCTTTATTGTCAAAAAAGTGGTTTATGAAAATCAGAAAAAGAGAACTGTTATGGAATTTTCTATCCTTAGGTTACGCGTGTGGGCCTTGAGGTCCTCAGCAGTATTAGTTGTTTGGCTTTGCTTGAGAACAGCAGGTGCCAGTCTATCTCAACACTGTGGTGGCCAGGGTCGAAGAGACCTATTGCTGCCTTCCTAGACACAATAGATAGCTTGCTGTGATTTTTCTTTAATATAAACAGACATCTGTGTCTCCAGACTAGAATGTGCTGACAGTAACACTAACATTGGTAAAAACATTCTCTTTAACTTATTCTGGGCATATAGCATTTGTGGTGTTATCTTGAGGTTTAAAGTCTATCCACCAGCATGAGTTGGGCAGAATGTGAGACCGACTCAGGCACTTCAGATGTACTATGAGAGTGTCTCTAATTCTCCTTGATCAAGCGTCAATAAATATTACAGCATAAGGCTCCTGAACACTTTCTTCCCTCCTGACCTCACTGTTGACCATTGATTTCAGCAATTTCTCCACAAGAACCTTATAGAATAAGTTTGGTTATTATTGGGAGGAAAAGTATCTGAATTTGGGTTAATGTCTAGCTGCAGTAGCCAGTAATGTAATTCATCAAAGTGTGGTGGGAGGGCGTGATGATATGTGATAAGGAGGACTAAGATGTCACTTAGAAATCACAAGAGAAACAGGTCCACACTCCTCGGGGGGACCTAAACTCAAGGAACTCAGCAAGTTTGGCTTAACTATGTGAGCTTAAAGGTCACACAGGCTCGTTAATATACACTAACATCAGTGATTTAGTACATTGAAAGTAATAAAACTGATCAAGTGAGAACCATTACATAAGTAGCTGGCCGTACAACTGATTGTACACCTCACTCAACACGGTATACACTATGCATGACCATGATAATCAACTATGACATCGACATATGTATCATAGCTCACTGTTTTCAAACCAAAACAAAATGGATTCACAAAAAAGCACCCACAATACTAATATAATGCACAAAAGAAATGAAATATGCAAACACAAACAACCCTTCAAATAAACCCCAAATGATTCAGAAAAAAAGAAGAAAAATACAGTTTCACATAAACAAAATAACCTGTCAGAACAGGTTATGTTTACCCTTCATTTTGTTGTGTTAATATATATCTAATTGTGTGTTTAATGTGTAGAAAATTCCAGTAACTCAATGTACTTGCACTGTAAAGAAAACAAGCTCACACTACAGTTCTTTCTTTGACAGCTGATTTTGAACACTGTTTCAGCTGCTATAACAAAGCCAGCACCAGTGGACCGCTGTCAAAGGCTCTGAGGTTGAACAATGGCTCATAGATGGTCAAAAGGTCCACAATATAGCTCGTGGCGAGGCCTTGACAAGCACTAAAAGTTATCAATCAAATTTTCAAATCAATCATGAAACTGACAGGCAACCAATGTAAGGATGTCAGAATAAGAGTAATGTGGCCCCGTCTCTTTGAGCTGATTAAAAGCCTCTGCTGCAGCGCTGAGCTGTGGCTTGTTTGTAAATAAAATGTCAGACTGATACCAGAAAATATAAAAGCTGATGTGACTGTTTTATGTGATAGTGATAGACGTGGCTAATCTAATTTTGGCGATATTTAAAACTGGAGAGAACATGACTGAATTATTGCTTTAATGTCGGTCAAAGCTTATTTGTCTGATTGAAGATGCTGCGGTGCAGCCTTCATATTTCTGCAAACATGAAGAGACTGCTGAACGTGTCCGGGTATCATACTTACTGTACACTCCTTGTAGCTCGAAGACATCCAGTCCTTTTATGGCTGCTAGAATTACGATATGTCCCCTGAAAGATTTGTATCATCTTGCTGTTTCACTCTGAGGTCAGACAGAGTTTTCAGGGTTGAGAACATTGCTGTGCGCAATGTCACCAGTGTATTTTATGAGCTGGCTGCCTTGCTCAAGGGTGTAACAGAGTTCTATTTGGGTTACTCAAACTAGCTACCGTAACCGTAAAAAAAAAGTACGACAGATAGGCCCTTTGTTTGGGGCTTCTGTATTCATCTTTGAGAAACTTCATTTCACCAGCCTTTTATGTGCTGCAGCTTCTCTTGTGTATGATTTCGGCATACTGAGTCTTCCAAGGTTCACTCTGAATCAGCCTCCCTCGTCACTGTGGAGCTTCACGGAACTGTCCAATTTGACAGCCTCCCACATAATGAGGAAATAAGATGATGTATATCAGCATTATTCTGAGTAACACCGGTTACTCTCACCGGTTACTATGAGTTTGACTCACTGAACACACTGTGCTTCCTCTGTGTAACTCGGTCACTTTAATGTCTGATTAAATAATAGGACAACTGAACACTGACAATGTATTTCCTGTTCTTAATTTAGCAACAGAATTCAAATAGTTAGCATTAATTCAACTACTCAAGTGCTGCCAAAAAAACTGAGAAATAATAAGGTAATCTATATAATACATCTTCACCAAAACAAATATCATAGTATAACATAATTTACTGATTTATGCCTCTAATCCATCGAACACTGGTTGCATACGCTAAAACATTTCTGAAAAAAAGAAAAAAAAAGAAAAAGATGGACAGTGGAGTTACATAGAGATGATTCAATGAGGGTATGAGGCTTAGCGAGCCATTAAAAGTTCTTTTGAAAGTCTGGTAAATGACTGAATGAATGGTGTATTGTTGAATGGGTTCAATGAGTTCAATTCTTTGCTTTTCTGCTTTTCTAGGTATCATGATAAAGATAATAATTTTTATTTTTATTTTTTTCCTAGAAAATGCTTCACTGCAGAACAGCATGCGATGTTCTGTCTGGCGCTGCAGTCAGACTTTCCACAAAATGAACGCTACTTTAACCACTAATAACACATTTATTTCAAGTAGTATGAGAACACATGATACACATACTGCACCTATGACTGATTAGCTACAAGCTGAGATGTTACGCACGATAGTTGAGGAGAAATTAACGGTTTAAGAACACTGCAATTGTGCATCCAAATGGGAAATATTAGGAAGAGAAATGTAAATTTGCACTATACTATACTACTATATACTGCCTGATAAACAGGGTCAGAAATCACTGTACTCCATTTTAACCCGAGTCATAATGGTAGCACTTGGAGTAGTGCTTCTTAGACTAGAATTTTAGACTCTCCATCACCTCATAGTTTTACTGAACTAGTACACTACTAGGCAAGTCTGAGTCTTGGCTTGTGTGTTAAGATATATGCTGCAGTGGACTGAGGTATCCTCTCTGTACATTCTCACTACATACTTGAAGTTTAATGAGTGAGAGGTCCTTAACACCTCCAGCTGCACTCGAATCCAAGAAACCATTTGGACATTTTAGCGGTGCATGAATGAGAGGGTGTAGTGTGATTCAATTTGACACTTGCAACAACTAATTAGCAGGTCATTAATATGTAGGCACATGTATAGGTTTTAAATCATCAACAGATGGATTTGGGGAATATAATAGATCTTCTCGCTAGAAGACGCTGTTAAAAGAATTGTTCCTCAAGTTTAAAAGATGCAGTTAAAATAAGTGTGTTTGAAATAAAAAAAATAAAAAAATCAAGATAAAGCCTTAGACTTCTTCCCCTTTGGAAGTGCTGTATCTCTTTCACAGGTACAACAATTAAATTGCAGCTGTCAGCAGTGGAGATATTAAACTCGTTCCCGGGTTCTGTTTCCCTTTCTGCTGACGGTGACCTTGGTGGGGAGATGGAGGCTGGCCGCTGAAGCCTCATGCTGGTTGAGAGGGTTTGTGCGCTCTGTCTCGTGGAGAGCCAGCCATCTGGGAAAGGGATATTCATCACACTGAAACACAGTACACACACAGCCAGTGGCACAGACACTATCATCATCATCACCATCATCATCATCAACACACTCGCCAGCATCATCACATGTTCCCCGGCTCTGTGAAAATCCCGGACCGCCAGCCCTACTGTCTCACAAACTGATGTCACACAATGTCATCTAATCTCCCAAGGTGATAGTATTGGATGACTGCCACCAATATATTTATCAGTTGTTGTTTTTTTTAGTTATTATTTTAAAAATGAAACAAAAGTACTGCTCATGAATACATGTTGAGGTTTCATGTCATACTGCAGGCGAGTGAGCAGGTTTTAATATCATGAGATAAAGACTGAAGTCTTCATTCTGTACATACGCTGAATGTGTCCTTTCCAATGAATCTATGTCTGTTCCCAGGATGAATGCTGCTTCAATTCAGGCAGGGAGACAGTGATCATTCTAATATTCTTCATACAATCATCAGTGTAGTCATGGCAAGCAACCTTTCAGCCTTTAGTCAGTAATTTCACTGGGATTTGTTGACAGGCTTTCCTACCAAACCAGTAATTGTTGAATTTCTAATTTCAATCTGGAATATCTTCTATAGCCATGATGATTTTGCACCACCTCTTTGTGAGGCACTTTGGTGCGAAAGCTCTCTTTGTGTGTTATACAGTATAAATAAAAATATACCTGAAACGTTTCACATGAATAATTTCGAGTGTTCAACTGTTTTGGGATCTACATTTGGGTCATCTCGGGTTGAATGGTTGAAATAAACTGTATTTTTCTAAAAAAAAAAAAAAAAAAAATAGAATAATAATGACTTATAATAATAATAATAATAATAATAATAATAATAATAATAATAATAATAATAATAATAACATTACTTTACCTTTTATGTCTTTCTGCCATCAGTACAGACTAAGCCACTTTGCTCTTTGAAACCTCCACCGGTTTTAAGGCCCTGTAGAGTACACCAATCGCTGAATGGCTATCATGATTAAACCTAATTTATGCCAATGTCTCTTGATTAATTAAAGTACAGCATCTGCATTTTGTTTGCTTGAGGTCATTTCTCAGATTTGACAGAAGGTATGCTTAAATTTACACAACTAAAAGTACTCAGCTTATTGAATGTGGGAATTTTCTATCCTTTGGTCACACAGGGCCACGCATGGGCCTTGGGTCATAGACGGTGATGGAACTAAGAGAGAGAGAGAGATGGGGAACAACATACAGCAAAGGGCCACAGGTCGGATTCAAACCCTGGACTGCTGCTTAGCCTTCGTACATGGGTTGGATGCTCTACCAGCTGAGCTAATCGACACCCCCTCATATGCATACCTGATGAAGCGTCAATATTACAGCATAAGACATCAGAGGCTCCTGAACCGCTTTCTTCCCTCCTGACCTGGTGCCATTAAATTTCATAAATTTCTCCACAACAGAATGCTAATTATTATTTCTACTGTTGGAGCCAAAGTTGCTATATTTATAAATGAAATCCTCTAATCCATCCTCTGCCCTTCAGTATAGCTGCTTCTTTTACCGTGTGTAGGCTGCTTTAGTTTTATACGTCAGTAAATCATCGTAGGTTTGTTGTGCTTTGAGATTTGCTGTTTTCCTCCCCTGAGTCTGTTTGTGAGACCAGTAATTATTGATTGACATGTGTCAGGTATGTGGGTCCCTGATCAACTGGGGTGACAGTTGGTAACTGGTCCATTAGCTCGAAGGCACTTGCAACTGATTGGTAGCCTAGACAACATCAGGGTACAAACAAAGCCGGGCTGAATTGTGATGCTGGGGAAGAGCTCGTTCTCCTGCACCTCCTAACCCAGCTACACTGACCTTCTTTGTATGCAGTATGGTGATTGTTAGATGTTGTACAGCTCTGTTGGAGAGCTCTGTCGGGGAATTGCAGGTGTGAGCTGTCTGTAATGTTATCTGTGTTTTCTCCTATTAGTTTGGTGGGTAAGAAACTGTTATTTGATTTTCTTTGAGCTGTTTTTCTTTCCCTGCATGACGTTCTTTGGCCTTCTCTAAAATTGAATTCTTAGCAATGCCAGTGTGTACAGATTCTAAATAAACAGCTCATTGTATGTCACCTGTTTGATTGTCATCTGCTCTTGGAAATTGAACAAAAAGAGTCATTCATGTCGTGTGTTCCCTCCTCCAAATGGTGAACAATGATTGTATCATTAAGAAAGTTTGTGAATCAAATGTTGCTATTTTGTCAAAATATCTGAGTGCACGAGAAGTGAAGTTACAATTATACACAAATGTCACCAACACACACTAAATATCAAAGTATCACAGCATGCACAACACGCAACACTGAAAAGACAGTTATAAATAGATGTGACAGCAGATTTCACTGTCTGTCAGTAAACCTTCAGTTCACAAGTATGAAAGCAGATAATTTCTCAGAAGACTACTCAGTGAGGAGCCATGAATCGCATAATATGTACTCAGTGACCACTTGACATGAGCTGTACTTGGTGAACATTAAATCTGAGTTATGACACTTAAGTTAGTTTTTTTTAATTTTTACCAAACATGCAATTGGTGACATAAATTACATGTATTTATTCATTTATATACACAAACAAATAATAACACACTTTACAACTACAAAACAGACTAATCATAGAGGCTTAAAGTTTCATCTGAACACCACCAGAACTGCTGGTTCTGTTTCTGAAAAAAAACAAAAAAGACACATGTAATAATGAAAATAAGTAAAAGCCTTGGGATATACTGTAGTCTTACTCAACAATAAGTCATGTGGTTCACTTTAGATGTCTAGATAAGAAGGGATTTTTTTTTTTTTAGAAAATATTGACTGTAATAACAGCAGGAGCTCAGAATGCTCATAAAGTAATCATGAGCAGGGCCCTGGCCATGATTTGATACTGAGATCATGAGTCTTAGTCCCTCTAGGGAGGTTCAGGGACACTAATTCCACTGGTGGTGTTCAGGGTGAATAGAATGATAGTACTTTATATGTATATGTAACAAGTTGTGCACGCAGAGATGCTCCGCTTGTAGTACCCAGATAGTCACTTGATGGATAGAGCAGATGTTTTTAAATTCTGGTTACATTAATACAGGTGTGTACTGTACCTCGTTAATACAGGTGTGTGCCTTGTAAATACAGGTGTGTACCTCGTTAATACAGGTATGTACCTTGTAAATACAGGTGTGTACCTCGTTAATACAGGTATGTACCTTGTAAATACAGGTGTGTACCTCGTTAATACAGGTGTGTACTTTGTAAATACAGGTGTGCACATAAGAACACTAAACTGCCTTGCAGTTTAGTGTTCTTATGTGCGGCATTCACCACTTTGCGAAGAGAAATTGTCTGTTGCTAGGTTGTTAGTAAGGCTGACTACTTGCTGCAGTAGTAAACTGTGTTCCGTTTCATACAGTATATAAGTGTACTGCCATAACTGATTGTTCCAGATATTAGTCATGTATTTCCATGGACAGTGACAGCATAACAAAACTCTGGTGTACAGTTTACATTCAGTCATCATCATCCATTCCAATCATGAACACTATCATCCACTAACATATAGCAACTTAACAACACTGTGATCATCAAATGAAGTACAAAATTAGATATACAAATAAACATGGCATTTTTTTTTTATTGTGTGACATGATGGAAGCAGCACATTGATGTTTTCTGGAGAAGAAAAGAAACTGTCCACATATACTGACCCTTTTCTCCTGGTGAGCCCACTCTGTCTGCTTGACTGGGTGGCTATGAAGGATGTTTACTGGTGAATGACAACAGCTCCAGCAGAATGGCACCCTGAATCACATGCATTATTAAAAAATGTCAGCTCTACCTGTGTGTTTGCATTTCCAAACCCTGTGACAGGCTGAGCGTCAAGACATACTTGTCATGCACAATCAAGAAATCGTTATGAAATGACCAGAGATTTAAAAAAATAAAAAAGAAAGACAGCTAGGGAAGAAAATTCTTTGAATAAAACATTCACAGAAATGGACATGTGCTTTTTAGTTGTCTATGTTGTCAGCCTAAGCAGTGAGTGCCTGCTCTGGATTGATGTGTATTTGGCAGAATTAAATACAATTTTATTTTGTTTTAATGTTTCTGCACTGCACTTTTTGTAGATGCATATTGATTAACTATGCCCTGTAACATTTAGAGCAGGCATGGGCAAACTACGGCCCGCGGGCCGCATGCGGCCCGTTAGGCTTTTCAATGCGGCCCGCCGAACTTATCCACATCCAAAAAATAAAAATATATCTTACAAAGATATGTGTACGGTACGGAGCCCCTAAATACGGAGCCCCTAAAGGGACATGGTGAAAGAAAAAAAGGGACATGGTGAAAGAAAAAAAAATGGAAGTGTTTCTGGTGCTCACGAGAAAGTTTCTGGTGCGCACTAGAAAGTTTCTGGTGCGCACTAGAAACACTTCCGTTTTTTTGTCTTTCACCATGTCCCTTTAGGGGCTCCGTATATGTGTCTCATCACTGTGCGATGAAAACTCGGTGAGCTATCCCCCAAAGAGTAGCAACAAAACCCACAAAATGACACAGTATGTCTTATCTTTGCTGTTTCGTGTCAAAAGTTCTATTTCAGCGCGAAGAAACGCTGCTAGTGTCTCCTGCTATGTCTCTGCTTTAGTTTGAATCAGTCATGAAGCTCCTGGTTGTTACATAAAGACAAAGAGGCTTTGACAGTGAAGTGTGACCTCTTGCTGCGATATACCACCTTTGGGTTTACTTCATTCTGGATCGTCATTGGTGGGTCAAAGGTGAATATGGGTGGTACTAATCGATTCTCCTGACTCTGATTGGTCGACAGGTGACAGGTGTCAATCATCCACACTCCGTGTTATTTTAGCCTTAGCAGCACCGCTAGCTGCTACCTGCTGCTTCATATTCTTTAATACCGCTTGTTTCAAACATCGCGTCGTCTTAAAACTCGAAGTCTTCTTTCTTCTGTCACACTGGTGAAGACATATTCATTATTAGTCTGGCAGAGACGGGGCCAGGCTTGGGTCCTGCCAATAAGGCGCGATAACATTTGGGTGCTAGGAGGTCCTGGCCCGGCCCCTCTGTCAAATATTAGAACCCACTGTGGCCCGCAAGTCAAAAAGTTTGCCCACCCCTGATTTAGAATGTGAGAAGAACTAACTTTTAGACACACTGTAATAAACTCATTACAAATGCAGCTGTGTAAAGAAAGAATTGGGACCACACCAACCCCGGCACTGAACATTGCTGAGACAATTTAATGTGAAAGCACTTACAAGTAATACCTGGTAAGTTTCAGTCACTGCTGCTGAATGATGAAGCCAGAGCAGAAATGGCACAAAAGGCACTTTGGCTTGTGGCCATACAGTTTCCAAAACAACTTGAGCCAGTAGTACTACTACACAGGACTACAAATTAAGTTTGCTATACATGATCATAATGTTTGTGTCGGTGTGATCCATTTGCAAAGACACACCATGCAGCACTGATATTGCTCTTGCACCCATCTGGGATTTTGCGTTTTATCACTGCACTGAATTACAACCATTTACAACCTTTATATTGTCTGTGACCTTTTATAGCTCCAACAATGAGGTGACATCTGTTTGTGATCTAACCAGAAAACAACTTAAAGAAGGAAAGGGTCTAAAAAAAATCATGCACTCAAAGGTACAAAACAAAAAGACAAACATATGTTTCTGAATATTGTCAACAGTCCTGGCTGTAAACTAATGCTATTTGGCTAGCCTTGAGAAACTTTTGGGAACCTCTGACCTGTGCTACACTTTGCCTCTGCACTGTGTTGCCACTCTGCCATGTTGTCTGCTGCTTGTTGGTTCGACACAGGCTCCACCACTGTGCCCGGATTTTGCTTTTTCTGGTGCCAAACATCTGCCAACATGGCAGGAAACCACAGCACAGCCCTCACAATATTCCTTCCTCAACCTTTGGGCCACAAGCAAGCATCCATTGTATCTCTACAGTCTGTTAATGCTTCTCATATTTTCCCATGGCAGAGTGACAGTATGGGCAAATAATGCAGTTCATAGTTAGTTAATGACAAATGTGTCTCATTGTTTTTTACTTTTAAATCAGCCAGTATGATTTTCTTAATACCCCAGAGCAGCAATTAACACTGTTTCTTTATATTTTGTCCACATCATATTTGTTATGTGGTGCATTGTCCAAATGTATTAGAGCTCCTGTTTTAAACTTGCTGAAATTCATAGAAGATAGCGATTTGTTGTGGAGCTCTCTGGGTGAGAGGTAATTTCCAAGATGCATTACTTTATTTGTCCGTACAGACATGTAGTGTGAGTTTCATTAATACAGGTGTCACATCTGAGGTGCGGTGATATCAGATGTTAACATTTATACTAAATTACTTTATTCATAATGTGAAGTTCTGACAGGGCTGCACCTGGTTTCTAGTGAGCAATCTTTAGAGACTCTACTGACATATTTCAAGAGATGAAATCAGTGAGAGGATGATTCATGATGATGATTACTGTTGGAATCTTTTTAATTAGGTTCTCTTGCAAGTTCATTGCATCATTGTGGCTAATCTGGATTGTTCAGAAGTTCTGTAATTAGTGAAAACGTTTGTTATATCGTATGCAGACGGTCTGTCTGAAGGTCCCAGAAGCTTTGTACAGCTTTGATAGAAACAACCAAACTGAGGTTGTTAATTTTCATGAACAAATCAGTGTAGTCACATATTGTGAATATGTTACTTTGCATGATAACTCAATTTCCCAATCCCTTATTACTCCATATTGCAGACATTTTTGTAGTGTTTTTCCTTTACTCAAGTTTGCATGGTCATTTATATATAAAGTCAGTTGCGTAACTTTTTGTCCCTTGTGTATAATTTAAAACATGCGTGAAAGATCATTTTCACCCGGGAACTGTGTTGCATTGTTTATGATTCCCTGCTAACCGTGATCCATCTATCATGACCAGTAATCCCCTAGTTGATTGTGCTGCAGCTAACTATGGCGACCAAACAATCAATAGTGTATTGTGCTGCATAACAAGCTCTGCTGAATGGCTGGTAATTAATACATACCTTGGTGTATCAGTCAGGAGCTGTGTGCTGTGATTGTGCATGCTGAAATAAATGTCGAGGCTTTGTGTGTGAAAGAATGTGGAAATCTCTTCAGTAAACAAAATGTGTGAATGTATCAATCAATCAGGTGAAAAAATGAGTGAGTTATTTATTTTTCTAAGAGACTGATAATACTGACCGATGGTATCATACATAGTTGAATATTCTATATTATCTTAACTGCTCTTATCACATGACAACACAAGAATCAACAATGGATTGATCCACAGACCTCCGTTGCTGTCCAAAAGCTAAGTCTAAGTCTCTGTGCTAATGCTGTGTCTCAGTTCAGATACACTTCTGTGTAGTACATGTGTACTGGTGCAGTGTGCTGATTTCAGCAGGGTAGTGTCGTCTCAAATTGAGTATCGTTGTTGTGTACTTACTTGAATGGCAATCAGAGCATTTTACTGCATTTTGTTCTTCTTTGTCGCCGCCGATGTCAACGGTTGACTGCTAAAGTATAAATATAAAACATATGTACACGTCCTCTGCCATTATTTCCTCAGTAGTTGTGGTCCCTTCCACTACATAGCCAAAATGGCAACCATTGAGGGCCAGCTTGTCATGTTCACCGTCTTAGTTTGTTGTGCAGGAAAGCCGGCACCATTCTGATCATTACTATGGTAACCGAGGTCAGAGGATAGGACTCTCTCAGTCCATTGACACAACTGTTACATAAGGTATCCTTCAGAGTCAGATAACAATGCCAGACCACAAGCATATTTTGTTGTGTGTACACTCATGACCAATTGATAAATACTTTATATTGTACAGTAGATGCATTGAGTATGACCATGGACATAGAGTAGTTGTGGCACTATTCTGAAGGCATATAGACGAGCCAGAGAGGATAGCATAATCAGAACTGAGGCATCATCATGTCAGGACGAGTTTATTGATAAATTCTCCATTCTCCTTGGCCAAGCTTCAATAAACCTTTCAGCATAAGACATCTTGGACTCCTGTGAAATTTCTGTCTGCTGACTGATCATTGATGAATAGAATTTTCTGCAACAATAGAACACGTGCAGATCTATATTGTAGATCTTTTTTTTTTCTCATAAAATTGTTTTGCAGGTTTTCTCCAAACATGAGCCAGTCTTTACTTATATCAAAAAAGTGTCATGGACATTGCTCTGTACTCAAGGAGAATACGATGATTTGTTAGTGCTGTCATCTGACATTGTCTGATCATCAGGTATTCAGAGTCACAATGTTTCTGCAGTATATTTTACATGATAATCATATCAGCTTTCATGAAATAAAAAAGATAAGAGCAAATGCTCATTAACATTTAGTTTTTCTGACATCAGTGGAGAAGTAAACCACTTCTTTCCTTTAGAAAAGAGAAGGCTCGACAACACAAACACAGCTAATAACAGGGGCACTCAAAGGCTCTCCTGCAATGATGTTGGAAAAATATTCTACTTGAATGCCCACGCTGTTCTTGCTCTCATACCCCCACCCCTCCCTTCTATCTATCCAGTGCACTTACCCTGCCCCTTTCTCTCTCCATTTCTCTGTGCCACCACTTCCCTATCTTCTCTTTCTCTTTCCCCCTCTGACACCACTCTTTCATTTCCTTTCCATCCTACATCTCTCTCTCTCTCTCTCTGTCTCTCTCTGTCTCTCTCTCTCTCTGTCTCTCTCTCTCCCTCTCTCTCTGTCTCAGCTGCCTCTGTCCGAACTCATGCCTCAGTCTTTCTGCAAGGATGCTTTGAACCCATGTGGGTGAGCGACCCCTAAAAGCAAAAGGGCTCCTCTTGCCACAGGTGAATCACTTTGCTTTGCTTTTATCTGGCTGCCACCAAGTCCCACAAAGTCAGACATTTGTGCATGAGCAGGAGCAGAAGGTTTCAGATGTCCATGTTGTATAGCCAAACAGCTATGAATAATGAAACAGAGGTGAGATAAGAGGTAGATGCAAAGAGGACACATTCAATGCAGACTTTCCAACAGGTTTTCAGCCAGGGAAAAATATTTTTACATGTCCTTAAAAAAGTTCACAAAGATTTTTTTTAAATGTTTAACCAAGGCATACAGTACCAAAAGTGTATTTTAAATAATTTGATCTTGTGAATATTCAGCTGAATACATGATGAAATTTCTTTCTGAAGCTGAGGAACGCATATTTTTTCTTCCGCTAAAGCGAAGGTGGCCTATTTAAGAATCCAATCCAAAATTCATTCACTTCCCCAAATTCTGATTCATCCCATCAACTTGCTCTGACACTTCTCCAAGTAAAATAAAATAATAATAATAATAAAAAAAAAGAAACCAGCCTCAGTGAGCTTCCAAACAGTAACACTTGCCTGCGATATTATGGAGACATCTCAAGGTCTTCCAGAGCAGCTCTCTAGGGTTGCCTAGCTACCAGGCAATCGCATGTCTCACAGCTCCCACTCTTTTCTTGTGTCTTGTTCAACATGAACTGAATCACTACACAGAGAAAAGGGCTAGCTGCCAAACACTACAAAGGCAGGCACATCAACACATGTTAATCATGCTCAATAAAAATCCATAGTCTTTATCATATAAAGGGGGTCTTTCACAAAATAATTAAAGGCTGACTGGGATTGATGAAGTCAGTATAATGTCAGTGCAGGCTTTAATAAAGTTTCATTTTCATATTATGTAACTGTCAGGGAAGCATGGCTGGTATTTGATAGACACAATTATCTATCTATCTATCTATCTATCTATCTATCTATCTATCTATCTATCTATCTATCTATCTATCTATCTATCTATAGCAAACCAGAGCTGAACATGGAGTGAATATTGGATAGAAAAATAGAACGAATGCTAATTTTTATGCTAATTTGGAGTTGCCGGCTCTAACAGCAGTCTGGATAACAAGAGTCCACATGCACCACACAATATCATTAAAGATTCAGTCAGAATATGTGATCCATCCAATTGAACCACCATGGACAAGAAGTGCACCAGTCAGCCATCAAGTGATGGAGGAACTTGGAAAGATGCCATGTTCATGCATACAGTTAGAGATGATGCAGACAAAAACATCTTGGCAGTGGTGCAGCAAGAGATTTCAAAACTCTGACCTGAATTCATATCATGGGCATCATCATATCATCAACCTGCAATGTGACATGTGAAACTCGTGGTTCTGAATGAAACAATTCCAGTAATCTGTGTCACAAGCCCAAAGACCTTCTCATAGTATACATTAGATACTGGGATGTAGATCATCAATGAATCACAAATCACCAATGTGAACTTCCATCAGAATCCTGACATGTCTCTGATTGATACAATCATATTGTGTTTTAACCCCCTTTAGTGTAACAACACAGTACTCAACATACAAACAGCAAATGTCACAGACAAGGATTAAAAGAAAATCACAGTCATAGCTCTTCTCCAAAAAGGTAATCAGTGTGTCCACTGCTTCCTGCTTCTGCTGTGGGGAACCTTTAGGTTGAATTGGACTTCCCATGTAACTGTATTCCTCTGATCAGTTTAGAGTGATGGTCAACCATGACAGAAAGTAATTCTGTGAGATTGGCTTTCTTTACAACTTCAAGATTGTTGTTTGGAACAAACCAAATCAAGTTGTGTAGAAAATGCAGGTAACATAAAGGCAGCACCTCAGCTTCCTTTGGGGAGTAGGCCTGCCACCACACCTTAGGAGCGTAGGAGCAAAGAGCAGGCCGGCTGTGCAGGATGAGTTCGACAGCTGGCAAAATATGACAGCCACATTGTGACAACATGTCGTTGCATTTGATATTCTATTTCCAGAAATTCAAAGAATGAACTGAGGCTTGTCACATTCTTGGCTGACAATAAAAGTCCACTGTAGGTTTTCAGACACACAACATTCATAACTACTTCAACATCAAAAGTAAAGGCTTTTATTTCATTTTTAAGCCAGTTGTGATTAATGTGACACAATCATACTGCATCACTTGTTCAGAATATCTGTGACACATGCTGCTAGGAAAAGCAGGTTTCGCTGGCTCTCATTATAGTATAATCCATGTGCCGAGTAAGATATTTGAAGATCATTTTATTCAAATATTAAATTATTTTAGTAGAAATAGGCTACTTCAAAACCACAGCATGCTTATAGTCCAGGGCACTCTACTCTACTACTACATCACATTTGTACAACTGATCAATGTTAACAGATATGATGATGTTGGATTTTACAGCAACTTTTGATGTTATTGACTATAATGTTCTTATTGCCAAACTTAAATGTAATGTCTTTTACCATTGGCTCTTGATCAGATGAAAAATGACCTCTCTGGTGAACACATTATGTATTTTTCAGTTCATGTAACAGCAAAAATATATTGTGGTGTTCCACAAGGGAGTTATTTTGGCCCATTTATTTATTTATTTTGAGAAAATGTAATGTAAAGATATGGTAACTTATGATACCTTCCTTCTAAAAATTTAAACTATCTAAAGTATCATTATATTCCTTCAGAAAATAATTAAGTACTGGAGCAAAAATAATAAGCTTGCCATGACTATTGGACTAAGTAAATGGAGGATATTAAAAGAGAGAGAAAATCAAGCCATGAGAATCATGATTGCACTTTGGTAATTAATGGCAATCTGTGACCAGCCTAATTATTATTTTAACTATCAATTAATGTGAAGATAAGTTTCTCATTTGATTTTTTTTTTTAATCAAGACATAATGAAAAACGCCCATTCACAGAGCCCAAGGTGATATCCGAGCAAATTTTGTCCGGCCAACAGTTCAAAGCTCAAATATATTTAATTTATAATGATATTAAACATTCAGTTTTAATATTAGTTCAGCATATGTGAATACATTCTAATTACAATGGTATCAAAATATAAACAACCATGTCCTGGGGACATTAATGTACTGAACCCAAATGTTTGTTGGGAGGAACTGTGGCACAGAAAGATCTGGAGGTCAGAATCAATGGGAGTTAGATCTGGGGACACTATCATCCTGGACTGTGCCGTTCACAAGGGAAATAATAGGAGACAAAACAACTAATGAGACATTTAAACAACACCGATGAGTTCTTTTAAAATGACACTTATTCCTTGTAATGATTGATAGTAGGAAATAACCCTTTTTACAGTAGGTGGACTTGAATATTACACAATTATACTCTGTCTCTCTCAACACTCTCACAAACCAAATAAAACACATTTTGAGTGCAGAACAGTCAACAGACCATCGGCAAATGCTAACCTGTAAAACCTTCTAACTGGCTTAAAAAAACACACAATCCATACAAATTATAACCCTCTGCAACCTCATAAAACACATGCCTCCGGATCTCTCTTTCATGCTCTGCCTTTTTCTATTTTTTTCCCCTTGTGGGGGCCTCTGAACTTAACCTTTAATCAAAGAAATAAGATTCACACCGGTGAAATTGCTTGAGATCACTCTACTGTATTTTCAGTGACTTGAGATAACCCAGTTTGAAGATAATTTGTGCTAAATACAGCTATTGTGCTGCAACCCCTAGAGGAGCCCTGACTGCCAAGTGTTTAATGCCATCATCTAATTTCTTTGGTCATTTTGTCATGTTTTGGTGTCAGGGTAATTTAAAGTCGAGTGTTTGTGCTCCTTCTCCAAGGGGGTTCTCATGTCCTCATTGATAATTCAGATTTTAAAACACTCTTCTGTTAACTAAAGATGTTTTTTTTTGGGGTGCAGTAAATAAAGCCACTGCCATTTGAAATTGATTATCATTATTATTATTAACAGAATTTTCTAAACTAATCTAAACTATCAACATTTGAAACCACTGCACAAACATCCAATACTATCTGATGTGTTTGTGGATCTGCCTCACCATTTGTAGATCATGTTACTCAAACACCCATCAGTATGATAGGCAGTCTCAAATTGCATGCAGGTACTGCCTCCTTCTCCTCACATTTATTCTGTGGCAGGCTAAGTGGCCTTTTCAGCCAAAGATTTCCAAAGACACATCCAATCATGTGAATGAATAGTCCAGGGCAGCAACAGTCAATCAAAGGCTTGGACACCCTGCTTTGATGACATGTCTTTTAGCTGACTTTCACTTCCACTGCAGCCCACACAACAATACACAAACCTGTGAAAGACAAACACATCAGAATACGTTGTTAGTAGTAAAAAATGGATATTCTTGCTGCCCTGCAGTTCAAAATGACCAGTGTCTATCCACGGTGTTCATAGAGATATTGACATAACAGTGACTTGACAAATTCTCAAGTCACTTCAATTGACTCACCAAACTCTACTCTAGTCTATTTTTATTTTGTTTTTGTTTTTTAAAATATATATATGTGTAGATATTCTCATTCCCAAACTTTAATGTTATGTTTTTGGCATTAGCTTGTGTTCAGATGAAGATTACCTCTCTTGTCAAACCTATGTATTTTTCCGTTTATGTAACAGCAAAGCATATCTTGTGGTGTTACTTGGGTCCACTTCAATTATTTATTTTCTAGACTGATCTTGAGAAAATGTTTAAATATGTAACAACTTATGACACATTCCTTCAACAAATCTAGAGTTTAAAATCAGTTCCTTTTTGAAACTTATCGGGAAAGTAATAGATCTTTAACATAGTGTTAGGTTATGCTAACCCTAAACCAACAGAATCCAAGACCTGAAATTAAAGGTGGGGGAAATAATTTAGCAAAAATCTCCTTCCCGCTTCAGTTTAGTTTCTATATGATATGGTGTTGGTGTGATGTTAGTAGCAGGAGAGTATTGTTGTCTGGTGTG
Source organism: Larimichthys crocea (assembly GCF_000972845.2). Taxonomy (NCBI): domain Eukaryota; kingdom Metazoa; phylum Chordata; class Actinopteri; family Sciaenidae; genus Larimichthys; species Larimichthys crocea. Next base: position 752,542 of record NC_040011.1, on the reverse strand, counting down.
CTGTCCCTGAGAAACTATCTTGTTCTCTCTGCATGTTAGCTGGGCAGCAGCAATTTTAGCGATAGTTTAGCGATAGTAGTTTTGGGTCTGTTAGCATTTATTGTGACATTGAATTGCTTTTTTATTGGTCTGCTGCAGCATACATATCTTGCTCTGTAAAGCTTTACCTGTGTTTTCCTCCAAGAAAAGATAACAAAGAAATCAGAAAGACATATTATTTTGTGTCATTATGACAGCCCCTAGTTTTGCACTAGTTCAACAGAAGGTATGGAGACTTATTTTGATACAACCAATCAAATCTTACACGAAGCAGTTACACCCGTGTTTTATGATTAGCAAAGCAGATGCAACACAACACCCCACATTAACTTTCCTGCTAAAGTCTGCTCGTATCTTCCAATCCAATCATGAGCTCACATCTTGTTGTGCACCTTAGCTTATTGAATGAGAGACCAAACAGTCGCTCGGGAAAGGAACGCCGCTAATGTTGGTTTGGGCTAGATGGCTAATTAGCTGCTAAGCTACAGCATATTAAGCAGAATGTAAATGTACATGCATGTCACTTTGGTCCGGTTAGATACTGGTGTTACATTGCCACTGCCACATGAAATTTAAGCTACAGCACAAGTTTGTTAACTTCGTATCACGTTATGAGCTCCTGCTCTGTATAGAAAGTCACCAAGCACATTCCATATGTGTTCTATTTTTTGCCCACCTTCTTAACTCTCAGCTAATAAACTTTGGCAGCATGTTCTGTGTGTATTTACATAGCAGTAGTCTCTTTTAATGTGGATGTTTACCTGCTGTATGTTTTGATTGCTTGCTTGTCTTTGTTTGCATTCTCCTAGAAATTCTGTTTGTGTTGTACTAACTTGATTTCCTTAACATAAATGATGCCTGACTTGTATTTACAATCTCCACTTTTCTTCTAGTGAATGAAACCCTATACAGTCGTCTCTCGCTATATCGCGGTTCACTTTTCATGGACTCGCTGTTTCGCGGATTTTTTTAGTGTAATTTTGCATGCTTTATTTTTACAGCGTACTGTAACAGTATGAACGCGCATTGTGTTCTGTGTACTAACCAAACTTCCCCGGAGTTTCTGTGCTCTGTCGTCCAGCAGGTTCTCGTGGATCGTGGCTGCTGCTGTGATCCTGCATGACGCCCACTACATATATATTACTGTCATTATTACTACCATATCTGTTACTGTAATCATTTTTATCATTCATTATAATTCATTGTCATTTTATCAGTCATTGTACATTATGTTTGTGTTGATTTGTCCTGTACACGTGACATCCATTGCACGTCTGTCCGTCCTGGGAGAGGGATCCCTCCTCTGTGGCTCTTCCTGAGGTTTCTTCCACATTTTTCCCTGTTAAAAGGGTTTTTGTGGGCAAGTTTTTCCTCACTCGAACCGAGGGTCTAAGGACAGAGGGTGTCACTCCCTGTACAGATTGTAAAGCCCTCTGAGGCAAATGTACTTTGTGACTTTGGGCTATACAAATAAAATTGATTTGATTTGATTTGTCCTGATTGGCTAAGTGAGAACCGCACATGTGTTCTGCGTCCTGATTAACTAAGGGAGTACTGTACAAAATGCGTTTAAAAAGGTGTATTAAAGTGTGTGGTTAGGGGTGATTGGTTGCCATTCCTCACCGGTTGGTTGCCATTCCTCACCGGCTGAGTGTACGCAGGCGCGTTTTGGCTGCCGCTGCTCTCCGGCAAATGTTTCAACTTTTTCAACTTTTTTGAACTTTTAACTAACCTGGATTTTAAACCTGTGTATGACTGTCGCGGTTCACAATGCGGTCTGTGCTCGGCAAATTCGTTACCTGGTGTGGAATCGCCTGGATTACCGCATGTCTCCTCTGCCGACCTGCCTCTGGTTTGCTCCAGTATTCGGCTGCTGAGCTCCTCCGGCTACGAGGCTACCTGGCTGTCCCCCCGCCGGTAAACCTCCTGCGCCTCCACCCGGACATTGCCCTGCTACCTCGCCGGAGATACACACACCGGGGATCTCGCCGGAGCTTCCACTCCAACGACGCCTCGGCCATAACATCTATCTGGTCCACCACTCGCCGACCCCGCAGACCTCCAGAGCGAGCTGTCAACTCCAAAACACTAGCCATTCCGGCTAGGTTGACAGCTAACGCCTCCCCGACAGCCAGACAGGACAACCATTCAGTCAACTTTGGACTTCTTAACATCCGCTCACTCACGAACAAAGGTAGTCTCATCCACGAACTCCTCACCGGCCGTAAGATTGACTTTCTCTGTTTAACTGAAACTTGGCAACAACCCGGCGACTTTTCCCAGCTCAACGAATCCACTCCACACGGCTATGTTTACATCTGTCAACCCCGCGGCTCTGGTCGTGGGGGTGGTCTCGCGATAATCCACCGCGAGACTTGGAAAGTCCAGCCAGTATCCGTGCCCACTCTCACCTCACTAGAGTGCACTGTTTGCCAACTACCCGGTCCCACTCCCACCATTATTGCCTCTATCTACCGCCCCCCTAAGTCGCACAAAGACTTTTTAAATGACTTTTCAACCCTTCTCACGCACCTCTCCACTCTCTCCCCTAATATCATTTTGTTAGGGGACTTCAATATTCACATGGACAACCTCAATCTCCCCCTAACCCGTGACTTCTCATCGTGTCTTGACAGCTTTGGATTGCAGCAATTTGTAGATTTCCCCACCCACTCTAAAGGACATATACTGGACTTAATCTGCTGCTCTGGCCTCTCACCCTCCAACTGCTCAGCTGATCACCTCCCCATATCTGACCACTCTCTTGTCACCTTCAGTATCACCCTCTCTCTCTCTATCATCAAGACTATACTACAATACCCACATATTACACTACAAGCTCTCCATTTCTCAAACTAAATCTAACTATTACTCCTCTTTAATCCACTCTCATGAAGGCAACTCCAAAACACTTTTCACCCTTCTCAACAGAATCATCAAGCCACCTGACTCACTTCCCACCCACCTGTATTCAACTGAAACATGCAATACCTTAATGGACTTCTTCAATGCAAAAATTCACAATATCCACCAACATCTCCAGTCCAACCCATCTTCTCTCCCCTCCCCTGACTTCTTCCCCCTTTGCCAGATCCTATCCACCTTCCAACTCCCGGAGCCCTCTGAAATATCTGACCTCATCACCAAGTCAAAGTCTTCCACCTGTCAGCTTGATCCCCTACCCACAACCCTTGTAAAATCCTGCCTTCCTTCTCTCCTCCCCATCATCTCTGCCATCATCAACTCTTCACTTAGCACTGGAACTGTTCCTCCACCCTTCAAAGTTGCTGCTGTCACTCCAATACTTAAGAAACCTGGATCTGACCCCTCTGACTTTAATAACCTCCGCCCCATTTCCAACCTTCCCTTCATCTCCAAAATATTAGAAAAAATTGTAGCCTCTCAACTTCACTCTCATCTCTCTCACAACTCCCTCTATGAGCACTTTCAATCTGGATTTCGCCCCCTACACAGCACTGAAACCGCCCTCATAAAAATTACCAACGATCTTCTCATGGCAGCTGACCTAGGACTACTTTCCATCCTCATCCTCCTCGATCTAAGTGCAGCCTTTGACACCATTTCTCACCCCATCCTCCTCCAGAGACTTTCCTCCATTGGCATCACTGACACCCCTTTAGACTGGTTCCACTCATATCTATCTGGTCGTACACAGTTCATACAGCTCAAGTCCTTTAAATCCCAACCCTCCCCTGTTACCTCTGGCGTACCCCAAGGATCAGTCCTGGGGCCCCTCCTCTTTATCACCTACCTCCTTCCACTTGGCAACATCTTCCGTAAATTTAACATCAATTTCCACTGTTATGCCGACGACACCCAGCTCTACCTTTCCGGAAAACCATCTGTCACTCTCCCCCCCCCCTCCCTTACCTCATGCTTGTCCGAAATCAAATCCTGGTTCACCTCCAACTTCTTAAAACTTAACAGTGACAAAACAGAAGTCCTCCTTATAGGCACCAAATCCACCCTATCCAAAGCTAGCAATATCTCTTTTTCAATTGATGGATCCTCAGTCTCCCCCTCTCCCCAGGTCAAGAGCTTGGGTGTCATCCTAGACAGTTCTCTATCATTCCACTCCCACATTAACAACATCACTAGGTCCGCTTACTTTCACCTACGCAATATTAATCGTCTTCGCCCCTCCCTCTCCTCCCACACCTCTTCCATCCTTGTACACAGCCTTGTCACCTCCCGTCTTGACTACTGTAATTCCCTCCTCTTTGGTCTCCCCCACAAATCCCTTCACAAGTTGCAACTGGTCCAAAACTCAGCTGCCCGCATCATTACCAGAACCCCTTCATTTCACCATATTACCCCTGTACTACAGCATCTCCACTGGCTCCCCATTAAGCACAGAATTCATTTTAAAGTACTCCTCCATACTTTCAAAGCCATCCACAATCTTGCCCCTCCTTACCTGTCTAATCTTCTTCACACTGCTATTCCCTCTCGCTCCCTTCGTTCCTCCTCCTCCCTCCTCCTTACTGTCCCCACTGCCCGCCTCAGTACTATGGGGAGTAGAGCTTTCAGTTGCTCTGCTCCCCAACTCTGGAATGCACTACCCCCTGACATCCGCAATATTAACTCTTTACCCCTCTTCAAATCTAGACTGAAAACTCATTTGTTTCAGTTAGCCTATGCACTTTGACTTTTAATTATTTTTTTTTGTTTTTGTTTTATATTTTACAGCCTGTGCTTTTTATTGTGTATTGCCTTTTTTCTTTGTATTTCTATGTTTTTTTTTTGTCTTTGTATAGTGTCCTTGGGTGTTCTGAAAGGCGCTTTGAAATAAAATGCATTATTATTATTATTATTATTATTATTATTATTTTACGGCCTTAAAACGTATAATAATTGTAAAACTTACTTCGCGGATTTCGGTTATTGCGGGTTATTTTTAGAACGTATCCCCCGCGATAAACGAGGGACCACTGTATAATATCCCACACTGGAATAAGATGGTGCTTTGCAGGGTGGTGGGTGTAAAAACACTATAGATGTGGATTTACATCCTTGACTTTTTTTCTGTATTAAACCAAACCACCATCTTTCCCTTACTGTCTTCCCTTAAGGCCAACTCACACCGGACGCGGAACGGAAGCGGAACAGCACCGCCGCGGTCACCGTAGCAAATAGAAGCCAGTCTAGTCTATGAGAGCACTCACACAGGGCGCGGCTCAGAAGCGTCCCAGAAGCGGCTCTCCGCGCCACGGCGCGAGCTTTCCGCAGGATTTCTATTTTTTCCGTGAGCCGCGGCTAAACCTCGTAAATTTCAACAGAGCACTGCGCACCAGACAGGAAATCCGACACAGAATCAACGTAATAAACTTCCGCCCCCTTTCAAAATAAAACACAATACGCAGTTCATGTAGCTTTTTACAACTTCACATCAACGTTACGTCATGACCGGTGGCACCAGGTGATCAAAGATCGATCAAAGGGTCTCAACGAGAGACTAATTGTTGAAGTGGAACAACACACAATCATTTATGACACAACAGATGCTTTTTATAATCTCCTCCACATTGGAGAAGCAAAGTCAGCTGTTTGTTGTTGTTGTTTTCTTTATACACTGTTTATCGCGGGGTCTCGGGTATGTCCAGGATTCTCGCGTGATCTCGCGTGAATACGGCCGGCTCGCTCTGCTGCCGTTCCGCGGCTGATCCGCGTCCGGTGTGAGTTGACGCCGGGAAAAGGACCGTTCCGCTGCCGTTCCGCCTCCTGTGTGAGTCCCGTGTTACTTTCCCCATTAGCCATGCGGTGTCCGTCAAAAATAGAGCAGCCACATACTCTCGGCAGAGCAGAGCGGGTAACTGCTTCTGGGATGCTTCTGAAATGGTTGAGGTGCTTCCAGTGGGGTTACAAACATTGAGTAGAATGGTGGCGATCGGCTCTGGTGGCCACGGTGTACCCGGAATGCATTGCATCTGTGCCCAGTGGAATTAATGCTCATGCTTAAACATACGATAAAAAGTGCAAAAACAATATTTTGACGAGTGGACATTGTTGGATACAGATATTGTTGGAAAACATACACATTTCAATGACGCATTAAGTTTTATAGCTTGCTGTGAGCATGAATTACCTCGTTTTCCACATTGTATTGAAAAAAAGAAGTAATCTAGGAAGTGTTATGTTTCCTCCAAAGTATTTGCTGGTGCAAATTTGTGGAATGTGAACATCATTTCTATGAGGCAGGGTTCTTTTTTTCTAATTCAAAAGAATTCGACAGAAAAGTGTGAACGGTGTGAAAGATGTTTCAGTGGCACTCTGTTTTAATTAGGCTGGCAGAGGTGTATCACAACAATTATTTTGCATTATGATGCATGTTTGCAAAGCATTTTATGCTGTTAACTCTGACGTCAGTGATTTTGTCAACAGCCCATCGCCACTGAACGTAAAAATGTGCTGAAATCTTCAAGATTAAAATTAAAATTGCATCGTTACAGTTCACTGAAAAGGGTCAATAAGTAACTGCTGAGTACAAAAATGTTTAAGAAACCATCTCTGTACTGCTGATGCTTACATGATATGCACCACACTCACCTGCATGATTCAAGTTTGATCTTCCAAATAAGAGACATGGGCCTCACCAAAGGCCACTATTATCAGTGACACTGAAATTAATCTGGGTTTCTATCTGCTGCCAAAGTGATTTACTGAGACAGACTGTTTGCTCTGACTTCCACATTAAATTAGATCTATTTTCCACCTTTTGTAAGCCCTCACAGAACACAGAAAGCAGACATCACGGCCTAAGTGGTTTTGAAAGGCACATCAAAAGAGTATATTTAAATCCCTAAAACATAACAATGAGTTGCCTGATTTTCATGTAGCTTTGATGTGAAATGTCTTGATGTTCCCTCATATTTTTCTCTTGTAATACAAAATATCTGCACATAGTGAGACTTGGAAGTGATGAGATGTGGCATGACTTCTGTAAACTCTCAAACCTTAACTCTTAGTAGTTTCTTGAAAATGCAGCACCTGCACATATGCTTTATCAGTAGACTAAGCAGAAACATTAACTGATATCTGTCCAAACTTCAGGTGATGTTCAAGTTGAACATCTATGTGTTAATATATATTCATAACAGATTTCTATTTGACAACATTGCACAATGCCAATGGTGATTGTTTAGCAGGATAACCAATCTTTTATAAATCATATTATAAGTTTTAATTGTGAACTTGATATTTAATCATGAAATAAGGATATAAATATTTATTAACTCCTCATCTCCGATCTGTAAACGTACACAATGAAAATGAAATTTGAATGATTAATCAATCAAACAGATCTTGATTGAGAAGAAAACGGTTTGAAGGTGAAGATAATATCACTCATCATAAGCTCATGAATTGGTAATGGAGCAGGCTACTTTTCAGATGAAGATTTTTTTCACTTCCAATAAACCCGTGGAATGACCTTGGTCACATACTCAGGATAATTATCTACCAAAATCAATGGTGGGGCCTTTGACAAATGTGATCATCAAGACAAGTCAGTATGCTTGAGCACCACTTCCTGTTTCAATCACATCTTTTCTCAGTGGTCTATTGTCTTAATACAAGGCCAAAATGGTCTGTATATTGTACTTTTTTGCTTGGCTAGTAAAGTGATTCAGTTATTGAAATCTCAACAAAATTTAAAGGCAACCGCTAATTTAATTGGGTGACATTTCAGTCCATTCAATGCACATGTACTGTCAACACATATAGTGAATTTCAATGTGAAATAACTGCATTACACTGTGCTATGAGTAACCATCACGTGAAGCTGTGTGACAACACAGTTAAAGGTGTTTCATACCCTGATGACATGTTGGGAGGTGTAAGATTACCCACACTGCAGGGCACAGTTGATTCCTACTGCCCTTTATATAATGCGTTATCTTTTGACTGCACTCTCTTCATCATTGCACAACTGAATTCATCTTCCAATTGAAAAAGCACTGAACATTTTCCAAATATACTTTTTTTAGGATACATTTAAGGCTATTGTAAGACTATTGTATGAAGCCTTTTTTTTGGCTTTAGATATAGATATGTTACATGAAGGAAGGTAAGAGTAAGACAGAACATGTTATGTGCTTCCAAATCAAACGTCTGACAAATGGGAGCCTAATAGTCTCTCTAGTTCATCCCAATGACTCCTAAATTCCACTGGGCAAGGCTGAGCATTCTATCTGTGTGTTCTGGCTGTATCCCGGCTGTGGGGCTGGTAGAAGAGGCTCTCGCTCACTCAGCTCCACGGAGAATACGAAAAAATATGGATCCCACGACCCACCGCCTCAAGCAGCACATAGCAGATAGCATTTGCAAGGTCAGAAATGGCATCAAGAATCTGGTCAGTTTTCAAAATAAAATCTGGCGGGCAAAAATTCTCCACTTCTGAAATGTTCCTGATATGAAGCAGTGTGGAGAATGGACCAAAACAGTGCTGCAGTGTCACACAGCTGTGCCAGGTGAAATTTATGCATCAGAGTGTTCAGTCATTGCTATGAGGGTGAAGCAATGCCATGCAAAACTGAAAAAAAGTTGCGATAGTCTTCTACAAAGTGCAAACTAACTAACTAACTAGTAGAAACTGTGATACAGGTAGACCCTCTCACATCTAAACCTAACAAAAGTATACCAGTAGCTCTAGTTTACCAGCTGTTATACACAGCATAGCAGTTTATACAACATACTATAAAGCTTCTTGTTTTTCACATGTGTTTATATTTTAATTTATGTATACATGCACTTCGATCTAACTTAAACTGCAGGTATTTTAGTACAGCTGTGCCTTTCATACATATACATATAGTTTTTATTACAGCTAAGACACCCTCAAGTAGCGTTTCTGTAATCTGCAGTGCTCAGCATGTGATGCCCACACACAATAAAAGGCACACTCTGGGCTTAAACATCTCCATATTCCTTAACATTTCTATGGCTGTGGTGTATTCACAAATGTTTAAAAGGGGTAATAACAATATGGTTTACCACTGAAATCACTAGTGAGTTCTTCATTCAGGCTTTCTCTTCTCCACTGCCATCTCTTGGGTCTCGTAGATAATTTCAGTTCTAAAAATGACTAATGTTATTGTTACTCCTGACCCTACTAAGGTAGAAATAGTCTCTGAAAAAAAAAGTGTTGAAAATCTGAATGCAGGTGGTGAAAAAACAAACCTCAAGCTTCACCATGAACTGAAAATGCAAGGCAGTACATTTCTGACATCGCTGCCAAAAACACAGCTTGTCACTAGGTCAAATGTCACCTAATAATAATAATAGAGAAATAATAATAATATAATAATAACAAAATAATAATATAGTCATAATAAATAATAACAAAAAGGTGGGGCCTCAGGTTCCCCCTGTATAAAATTCAAAACAACAAACAATTTGAACTGGTATCTTTATTCTCAATTTTTTTTATACTCAAAACCTCAACAAACAGTTTTTTCTTAGAACCTCTAAAAACATTCTTGCATCACTTGTACCTGCTACCAGTGTTGCAGGGCCAGTGGTTAGCACTATCAAATCTGGTGGCATCAGTTATCTCCACCGCCATTGAAGATTTTCTGCCCTGCCTACTTGGCTTTGTTCCGTGGCGCAGGAGGAGGGTCTGGGCTACCAGCCTCTGGAAGGAGAGGAGATCCTTCTGCCCGCTTTTCCAGGACCTAAATGAATGACAAAACAAGCATGATAGATGCATGAAGGTGCCATGTTTTTGTTTGCATACAATGCTATTGATGAATTATTAATATCATCCTTTCTACAGTGTCATGCCCCATATGTAGAATGTTCTGTAAAAACAAATATCACACTTGAGTTTGTGATGTTGGTCTGGATATCGTCACTGTTGCTCTTGTCGACCGAAGAGCACTAGCGATGACCTCGAGTCAAACATCACAAACTCGTTTGTGATATCGCTAAATAACATACAGCCTTGTGTACCTGTAATAGCACCAGCTGTTCACCATGGCACTGTTTAGGGCCCAGCTGAAGCATGGCCACCACCACTTCGTGGAGCGGATGTTGACTCTGTAGCAGCTGACAAACTGGTCATGCAGGTCCACTCCTCCCATGTGTGCATTGTAGTCCTGGATGCACTTGGGCTGTCTGACCTTGTCCATGGTCCGCTTCTGTTTATTCCACCTCTTTGCCTCAGTTTCGGTGAACTCCCTCTCCATGTTTGACACCACAGTGACCATGCTGTTGTCATTCCACCTTACAATCAGCTTCTCTGCCTCAACCAGATACTCAGCATCTCCTCTGGGTGTCTTCTTGAAGGTCTGGGGTGCTACGTAGGGAACGTTATAGAGCTGAGTTTGTCGCATCGTGCCACAGCTGTCATAGCCTCTCAGGGTCATCTCATCCACCAGGGACAGGGTTGTGAAGAGGTTGTCGTAGTAAAACTTGACTCCAGGTGGCACTTCAGCTTTCTCTGCCAGGCCAAGAACCACACTTGGACCCTGACCAAGTCCAGTTTCCACCAAATGTGTGTGGCTTCCTACATATGGCTCCATCTGATGGACAAACCCGGAGGAGGATGCTAAGCTCCATATTTTATACCCAAAACGAATAGGCTTCCCTCTAATAAACTGTTTGCACCCATGCCTTCCAAAATATTCAATCATCATCTCATCTACTGCCACATGTTCTGCTATCGGGATTGTGTTGTTGATGTCATTCAGATGCTTAAACAGGGAACGCACCTTGAAGAACGGGTCAGCTGTGATCTTCATGTTGTCTACTAAATGAACAGAAGACATAATCTCATCAAACCTGTTCCTTCGCATGGCATCTTTTACAGCAGTGTTGCTGACATCATAATCGTCTGACCAAAGAAGACCTTGGGACTGTGTTGTATCCACTGATCAACAGAATCCCTTTTTGTTCGGCATAGAGATTGGACATTTCCAGTGTGGCATCTCTGAGGGACTTGGGATAAAATGTGAGGAAGATTTCCACTGGATCATCTGATGTGAAGCCAGGATCATGTTCTTTGGGGACATAGCAAGGGATCTGATATTTTTTGTTGGCTTGTGCTGGTGCTTTGGCCACAATCTTGATTTTTTTGAATTTCCTGTCTTGGTTCTTTTGTGGAGCATGGGCCCAACGATCTGACTGGTCACCTTTTCATTTGTGCCACTGACCTTTCTAGTCTCTGTCTGACTCACTGAGGATGAGCACCCCGGATCATCATCGGGGGGATTTGGCAGTTGCATGTCTGAATTAGGTAGAAAGCCTTCACCTTTCAGTAATGTTGATGGGAGGCGGTTAGGGTCACCAGTGGCCTCATCATCAGACTGGTTACTGTCACAGTCTGTGTCATGTGCGTGCATTTCTGACTCAGGCACAACTGTGATGTCCGCCACCGTTTCAGAGTCCTGCAGCATGGCCAGGACCTCTGCTACAGTGTACCTAAGGAAAGGACAACATATTTTTTTAATTCCTGTTTTGTGGGTTTTTTGAGCTGGAAGCCCAAAATGTGTAAAAATAAACAAATAAATACTTGAAATTGTTTGAATTGTGGGCCCTGAATCTATAATCTATGAAAGTTTAACCTTTTTAATGGAATTATGGAAATAAGTAAACTTTTCTATGATATTCAAATTTTTTGGAAAGGGTCTGTACATGATTGATTTTTATTTTGACCTATGTTATTTTATGAAAAATGCTTTCATACATAGCATAGCAGAGGGAAAAATGAGATTTGTGTGTGTGTGTTACCTCAGTGAAGCACAAGCTAACGTTACGATACATCATTTTCTTGCTAGCTAATGTCAGCTAGCAAGAAAATGATGTATCGTAACGTATAAAAATCCTATACACACAGGCCTTGAATACCTTTGAATTTATTTAGCTAGGAAGAGTATTCTAAGAGGACTAAAATGAGCCATTGTACATCATTCTACAATTTTAAATAAGTAAATTAGGAGCAATCCTGCAGACAGTGTTTTCCTTTTGTTAGCGACACGCTATGTGCCCACTGGCAACTTTTGTTGCCACTCACAGAAATAAGCCCATAAACAAAAAAATATTTATCCTAGGTACTCTGGGGGAGGGTTACTCTAGAGACTTGAATGATTAAATAATTATGAATATGTTTGGGGGGAAAATCATAAGAAATGTATGAAAATTACCTCTTTCCAGGACGATTTGCATCCGCCATGTCTTCAGCCGGAAAGAGCAGGAAGCAGATGATGTCATGTGATAGGAGAAATCAAAACTTTTGTCTAAGTTGTCTACTAGCATATAAGTGGAAAAACTTGGATTAGTACCTTTGAGATTTTTTTTATTGTGAGTCGAAAATAACAGTGATACACTTTGGCAACAATTGTTGCCAGTGGGGCAATATTGTTTTCCAGTTGTAATTGTCAAAGTGTTTTATATAATTTATACCATATATTTATACCATCTTTGCCGTGTATGGGATGTTATAGTCTTCATAAACATGATTCTGATTTCAAACCTCCACACTGACATTTTTTCTTACATTAAATGTTCAGATTATTATCAAAAACACAGTTAAAGTGTGTGAAACCACATTTTATTATATGTTTTGGTTCTGGAGAAGATCAGTCCTATGAAAACAAAAACAGATGAACTTCAAAACAAAACAAAACAAGCTACAGTAAAATTAGCTTGGCTTCAGGATTAGTGGTAACCTAATCCTAGTTAACATACAGAGCTCCAGGTTCCAAACCCATTTTATGCTTATTCCATAATAGGTTTCTGCATACATGATCTGTGTATTGGTTTTATTTAACTTTTTTAAAACCTGAACTAAACTTAACACGATGTTGTTAGCACCTTGTTGTTTTAACAAAAATTATATCTTTCAGACAAAAATCTGTGGAATGAAAGCTACACCAAAACACATGTCAAGATTGTGAACTTGACCATTAAGCAGAATACTGAAAACAAGGCTTGCCCATATATTAAGCTATGTCGAAACCATGGGTATTGCCCAATGCAAAGTCCATGTTTACCTGAAAGTCTTTGTACAATGTGTGCAGTGGTAACTTCATAAAATTAATGCAGGTGTTTGCAATGGGCAGTGTAGAGGTGCTTCCTGTGTCATAGTCTTGGTGAAGAAAAAGAAAGAGAGAACCCAATTGGTGGAACAGTATTGGCTCCAGTGGCAAATGCGAGAATTGTCCCCATCTTCTCTGTTCCCTCTTGATCTAGAGAGAAAGACATGAGGAAGTGAGAATATTATTTCAGTTCATAGAGGAATAAATAACACAAGCTTAAAATATGTCTCCATTAACCTTCTGCATCTGTTAAGTAGTCTCACCAGAAAGGAACAACAACTTCTTCATCACACCTTCTGTTGCTGCCAACTGGAGATAGACGGAGGGTAAAGAGGCTGTCAACTAGGTCAGCTGTGAGTATTTTGGGAGACCAGCATAAAAGTGGGCGAAAACTCTCTGGGTGAGCTTGAATTTTGTTCAGCACACCAAGTGTTCTCAGTCCATCCCGAAATCTTAGTAAAAAAATAAGAAAAAGTCACATGCAGCAGATTTAAGAATCAAAGAGAAAACATAATAAAAAATTGCATTGAATCGTTAATAGGTAATTACCCCCGCCCCAAAACATTGGATAAAAACGTACCTCTCAAAAGGACCACACACTCTGTGTATCACTTGGAACATCAGGATGTCATCTACAAGAAGATTCTTGTCCTCCATTTTGTGCAGTGGTCTCAAACAGCAAGCACTGGCCAAATACTCCTCAACTCCGTTGTTGACAACAGATCTTCAAATGATATACACTCCGTGACCTTCCAAAATTTGAAAGTTCTATCTTTAAACATCTCTACACTTCTCACTGATGTAGAAACAGACAGACATACACCACAACACATTCTTGAAGTAAGAGAAACAAATTACCTGTTTATTTTTTTTCTGCAGGTCAATATCTGCAACATCTTCCAAAACTGGCTTAGCCAGTCTGGTCATCTGGTCCGTCAACAAGGCAAGTGAAGAGAGTTAAGGGACAGAATTTCTGCAGGAGGACCACTGCGTACAAGGCTTACTGCTGTTATGGAATTTTCTATCCTTAGGCTACACATGGTCACGTGTGGGCCTTGAGGTCCTCGGCAGTATTAATTGTTTGTCTTTGACTAGGTGCCACCATATCTCAACACTGTGGTGGCCAGGGTCGAAGAGACCTATTGCTGCCTTCCTAGTCATAATAGATAGCTTGTTGTTGATGTTCCAATCTGCGTAAACAGAAATCTGTGTCTCCAGACTAGAATATGCTGACAATAACACCTCCAAGGGTGAAGACATTCTCTTCGATTAATTCTGGGCATATAGTATTTGGGGTGTGATCTTTTGGTTTAAAGTTTATCCACCATCACAAGTTCGTCAGAAACCAACTCAAGCACTTCTGATGTACTTTGAAAGGGTCTTTAATTCTCCTTGGCCAAGCATCAATAAATAATACAGCATAAGACATCAGAGGCTCCTGAACACTTTCTTCCCTCCTGACCTCACCATTGACCTTTGACTTCAGCAATTTCTCCACAACAACTGCAATGGCCCTGCCTGCAATGAAGTACCTGTCCTCTCTCGTGGCTAGAAAAAAAACTTAAAAAATTATTAGATACTTGACAATGCATGCGTACAAATTGCACCTATATGAATGTAATAAGTGAATATCTTGAGTTCAGCAGCTCAAAGATATGAGATTACAATCAATACATACCAGTACTCTCAAGGACCACGTTCATTTTGCCTTCCTCTCCCTCAAACATTTGAGATTGGGGCAAAGCTTCAATTAGAAGTCTTTCTCTTCTTGGTCCACCTAAGTCAATAGCCTCTTCAGGTACTCCCATATCATCAGAAAACCTGGCAGAAATGGTGTGACATGGATGTATGGCCCTCGTTTAAAACATCTGATGGCTCCATCCAGGACTGTAGATCTGTTAATGTTGAACTTGGTTTTCTTCTGATACTGTAGTTTATTTTTGTTGAAAGCTCTTGCAAAATATCACTCGCTGGCACCAATCCTGTGGTCTTTCTGAAACAAACAAGATAAATACGAGTTCGAATATACACACCTGCATTATGTGTGTCTTCATGATCAAAGAAAATTCTAAACTTAAGGTCATACATGTTTTGTGTAGTACAAAGTCAAGAGATTGTGATATGTTGCACAGCAAGCTTTCAAAGTTGATTAAAATGCATTCCCAAACATGCTCAGTGGCCATTCATGTAACCTCTTGCCTGAGGGTAACAATCTTATTGCTGTTATTAGCCTATGGAGCCATTTTTGAGACACACTAAAGCAATGGCACTCTCAAGGGATGGAGGAATATGTGACTGAAGTGTTTGTTTTGGACAACAATGGCATTCTACATCACAGAAATGTCAGCCAAACATACAAAGAAAAACTTGTATGATATACATCACTAAAACTGGCTTTGATGGTCTTATATAGGGCCTTGGCTTTATATACTTTATGTATGAGATTTGCATCCAGCTCCTGTCCAGCACGCAGTTGGTGGGAGAAATCAGTCTGTTGCCACATGCCATCGAAAACTCAAGGCTGAAAATTGCAAAAGTCCAAATAAACATTCTTGATGATGGAAAAAATGGACAAGACATTCGTTCTTTCAGTTTTCCATGTCCTCTTTGGAGATGGACATAGCAGAAGACCAGTAATTAGAAAAATCAATAAAAATCTACGTAAATGGTGCCACCATATATAATATACTAGTATGGGTAACTGGCTTAATAGTTCAGATTTAGTTTGTATACATAATCTAATTTCACACAGCTTGCTGTAAATGCTGAGCGGTATACTTTACATTATATTTAAGTGAAGTGAATTAAGAGATTTTTTCTCCAAAGGCATCTCTTATTTGTTCAGTGACAGTCCTCTGCTCCCAGGATTTCTGGGACTGTTGCTGTAACTGTGTGTAACTGTTGCTTTGTGCAGTGTTTGATGACTTTTGTGCTTGATGGACCCGGAAGAAAGATGACATCCTTGTTGAAAGTATCATGATAATGTGTTCTGGCCCTACAAAACAAAGCAGACATTACATTTGCTATTTGTGGATCCTTAATAGCATCAGCATTATCAAATGTCCAACTGCCATAGCTTTTGAATAACAGTCTTGTAATTTGATGAATCAGCCCTCCTGTGTAATTGCTATCCCATATAAGAACTAAACAAGATGGCCTCTATGCATGTTATTTCATCTAAGTAAGTTTGAGCCGTAACTGTCAAAAGCAATTAAACGAAATATAGTTCAGATAAAAAAATAAAAAATAAATAAATGTCTAATAAATTGACAGGGCAAAAACGGTGAAACATGCCATGCATAAAAAATTAAATATTGGACCTGTAATAATTTCCAGTGCATAAGAAGGCTTGGGTAAATTAAGTATTATTTGGCTAACAAACATTTTTCATTTAAAACGAAAAAGATACATATCCTGCTTTTGTTGTTATTTTAAATCAGTCAGTTCATGCAGATGTCAGAATCAAACAAATATACGTGCTAGATTACCTATTATATGATCATATTGAATGACGAAATGAGAGGGAGCTGCATATCATAGTTAATGATATTATTATATTATAGATTTGTTGAATTAAATATGTGACTACTTACTGAAAACTTGAACTGTTTTAAATGTGTTATTTTCTATTGTGTTTTGAAGTTGCCATGTGTTTCTTTTTTTATTGCCTTGTATGGCTCACTTAAAACACCCTTATTCGCCATGTTGTTGAAATTTTCTGTACAGATAAACTTGTCTTGCCTGGAACTGGGTCATCATGGATCACACTGCTGTAATTTTAAGCAATTAAGTATATCTATAATTGTCTGGACTTTGTTTACACCAACATTACATAGTTTACTTCAGGCTAAAAAAGCAAGAGTAGTTCCTCTGAGACATTTCAGCTGTGATTTTCAGAGGTAGAACAGTAGTCTCCTCCACCTGAATAAAAAAAAAAAAGAACCCATTTTCTAACACATTTTATTGGCAGCACTTTTATTTTTATTGTTTTGTTACTGAAGTATCTTTACAGCTTGAGAAAATGCAATCAACCGTCCAATCCAATTACTGTCATCATTATGATATATTAAAGGCAATTCTGTGTGCTTGGCTTATTACAATGGATTCTAAGGGTCATTTGCTGCTTAATTGACTTGCCAAAGAACAGGAAACCACATAGCCGAAAGGGTTTTCTCACTGTTTACGTTTCCCCTGTGGCAGTCTTGCTGTTGATCATGGCAGCAGGTGCATATTGCAGGATTACTTTCGGGTGATATGGATTGCCTTGGGATAGTGTGGAAGAAATGGGCTTTGAGGGAACAAGGAGTAACTGTGCAGTTTAGTTGACACAGGAGTGAGGGAGCTCCGAGGACTGCCGTGCTTTGCTTAGCAGGGTCAAGTAGAAAATGCTGAAATAGCTCAGTGACAGTCAGAAATAATTTACTGTGAGTGGAAAAGTTGTTGTAGTACGTGATGGGATTTTGAAAGAATGCAATTGGTCTGCAGAAATTACAATGGTTGGTATAGCTAGTCTTGCAAGATTTAAGGACAATTTAAATTAACCACGATTCAACCTTAGAGTAATGAATTCTGTCCAGTAATAGTCTTTGCAGCAATAAAGATTTCGAGGTTGACAAGGCTGCATATTGAACAGTGACTTAACAGGATTTAAAAGTCAGCTGCAGTTTGGAGGCTATTTGGCACGAAAGCAACAGTTTATATCAACACAAAATGTCCAAATTACCTTGTGAAGCCTTTGGAATGCAAGTAGGAGAACTGGGTCTCTTTTGCCAAGTCTGGAAATTTATCAGGTTAATAATTCAATCCTCAGTGTAATTGTTGCATAATGCCTCTTAGGATATCTTAGCAGTATCTGATGCTGTTTTCCGTGGGAGAGAAATTAATTATAAAGAGGATGAGATATCAACCAGTGGGACGCTTCACACAAACTCTGGGGTCCTCCAGAAGCCTAATCACATCACTTAAAACATCTTCAGATAAGATTTTTAATGAAATTAGGAGAATCACTTCAGACAACCCCATTGGCTTCAAGTCATGATGTTTAGTCTAGTATCGTATAGATGTGTCCATAATGTGTAGGTAAGGGGAACACTTTCAAGGGTGAGTGTGAATTTTAATGAAAACAGGCCTCTGCTGCTTTGTTCTGTCTTTTCTACTTTATTTATTTTTGCAGTAAGCTTACATATTAAAGACAAATAACCTGAGTTTGTCCTCTCTGTACATAAAGCCCTCTAAATCTTGCACACTTACACTTACATGTTTGTCCCATCTTTTTTATTGCCTTACTTCCACCCCTCCCAAAATAAAAACTCAATTGAAAATATACCAAAGTGAAACAAATAAAGAAAGAAGATAATGTGCATTCATTACATAACAACAAACTAACAAAAAAGGGGGGACAAACATTATATATGTACACTATTGTATCTTGTGCTATAACTGATTTATTTTATGAATAGATGCATGGGTTTATGTCCAATTCCATTTTTATGATTTTGTGAAACAATGAACTGAATCCCAGATCAGCAATTCATCAAATTACCAACACAGGTGAAAAATGTTCCTTCTTTTGTTTTACATTCAGAACAGTTTGGTGAGGTGTTTTGGAATTGTTTTTGCATCTTTGCAGGAGTCAAGTAGAATTTATGAATGAACTTTTTGCTGTAAATGAAAAATGTATTCTTTCACAAAGGTTTAACCAGGTACTTTCATTCAAAACCTTGTCTATCGTGTCTATGTAGATCTTTAATTTTGTATTAACTTTAGTAAAGTTAGTAAAGACCTGTTCTAGACCAAAAGATCATTAATTTTTGCCTTTAACTGTAGTCGAGGATATAATTATATTCTCAGCTTCAGATGATTCAAAACTGTTTTAATTTTTAATGAGTGGACAGACCGAGTTTGATATTTTAAAAATGAATAAATCATGTTTGTTCTTAAATCAATAAATGATTTTACTTTCATATTTTTATTTATTTATTTTGTTTAAATGCAGACATGATTTTGCAGATTTGCATATATTCACTGTAGATTGGAGAACTGAAGTTCAAGTCATAATACCAAGTTTCTTAATGCAATCCAGCAGTACTATTTATCAATATTTTTAAGGGGATGGCAGGGGATCGAAGAGGTTGGCATCCATCAGGACCCATAGTGAGTCCAGCCTGCCTGCATAACACTAAGTTTCCTAATTGGGCTGAAGATTGGGGAGACTAAGACCTCCCATAGACCCTGGCTTATGACGGTCAGGCTACAGATAAATAGTGTGGTAACATTTAAAAAAGAAAATCTTGGAAGAATATTCATACAAAGAATATGTATTCTAATGGTAATAGTATTGGTAGGGTGGAGCATTTACACATGTCTGTTTTATTTTTATCCATGTGACATACTGGATCTTGCCAGGTCAGTGCAATACGAAGAACGAAAAGGGGGAAACTACCTCATGTGATGCAGCATGGATGCAGCTGGCACTGCATTTGTTTTCCCTCTGGGAGTAGCTCTTACATCCACAGGCAGGCCAAGATCCACTCAGCACTGAGCATACTGAGCTGTGTTGAGTGATCTTATCTAAGACTATAATCCCTGTAAGAAGCACTGAATTGTGATACTGTCTCACCAAATGGAAAAAAAAAAAAAACCCATAAAATTCCACCTTGAATCCTTTTTAATGTTCCTCAAATATTTGGATTTTTGCTTAGGAAAGAAAAATAACAAGTGCTGCATTGTTAATCCGTATGCAAAACACGAAAGGGGGAGAATTCAAAAGGAATGGTTTGAATAATAAATGCCCACAGCTGGAGAAAAACAAAATATGTAGGAGAAAAAAAGAGGAATAGGACTGCATCAGCAGATCTGGGACAAACAAGTAGGACAGGGGGGCTTGGCACAGGCTGCAAAATTTTGACTTGTCACCCTGTTTTCCTACCGGCTATGTGAGCAACTGGAAAACAAAGAACTCAGCACTTGACTTGGACCGCTGAAGCCCCTCCTACAGATTCATTTGCACTCTGCTTACTGCATCACATCCATGTGTTCTCTCTCTCTATCTAGCTCTCCACCCCAAGAGCCAGCCTCCTCCCAGCATTTCCTGTGTCTTTACCTCACTCTCTCCAGCTTCCAGTCCTTCAGAGCCAGTTGAGAGTCAGCTTACACTAGCCATGTCCCAGTTGTCGCAGATAAATGTGTTTGTACCTCATAAATCTGTGCCTGCTTGTCGCCTTTGTTCACAAGCAGGAAAGCAGAATTGACGTTGTTTGCTGGTGCCCCCACTGCTGTTCTCTCCTGCACAATGCAAGGGGACGTGCAAAACATTTGCAAATCCAAAGCTATGTTCTGCCTGGAACAGCTTTGGATATGAAGCAAGGGGAAGGAGGATTAAAAAGCCACCATGTTGAGCAGAGCTGCCAAAATCAATGAGTGATGTTTGTTTTTATTTATAGAAACGCTACGAAGACTGCAAAGTGAGATGCCAGTGGGGGTACAGTTGTGTATAGTGATGTTTAATTGGCTGGATGGTTAAATGGTTACTCATGCCTATGTAATTGTTTTATTTCCTCTTGAAAGTCCACAAGATGCCAGCTTGATTTCCTTCACATCACTTTTTTCAGACAGTAATGCATAGAAGTGTGTCACAAAGCTGCCAATTTCAATACAGAGAAAGGTATATGTGGCATAACTGAATGTGATGCAAGTGTCAGAGATAAAATTGGTTCAGTTGCACTGTTTTTTTATTGGGATAGCCTGACTGGCCACATTGGGGTGCATCATTTAGAGCTGATCTTTTGTTGGACGCCCTATTTCTCACTTACTCGCTTTGAAAGCTCTGCATGAACAAGACGCAGTTGATTCATGAGGCTGAAATGAGAAGTTATCTATACAGTGTCTTCTGATTTGACTACAAAGACCTACATAAAGTACAGCTGACTGGAAAGAGATCTGAAGAGAGGAGGTGAAAGTTTCAAGTAAGAAACTAACTGTTGGCTGTGTTGTCATTTCTAGTAAATAATATCTTAATATAAAACATGTTTATCTGTTTCATATGTACAAATATTGAAAGATAGCAATGACTCATCCATCTTTTACAGCTGTTATGTCTTTAGTCAGATCTCAAGTGCACAGGTGACAGGCCTGTGGTTTGTTTCCATGACATAACAGAAGTGCTTATGTGTACCTGACCACCATGGTCGTGGTTTAGAGAGGGTGCTCGAGGTTTTCGCCTCCTAATGGTAATTTCATCATTTCGATTGTCACTAAGTGTTTTCTCATGGTGGCAATTGTTGCATCTCTGTAAATGATATAAGAAGTATGATCTTGACCTGCTCTATAGAGAAATTGTATTTAGAATTGTAACTTGCTATGATTTGGCTCTATATAAATAAATTGAAACAGATTTAGTCTGGACAGAGTGTCCGATATTAGGTGATAAGAGTTAACTGTTTGCTGTTAGGATGCGGTGTTAGGTAGGCCTTACTACCTTTTGCATATAGCAAGCAAATCACATAGATAGAGGAATACAATGAAATCCTTAAAGAGCTGAGAACACATTTCCACATATACAATTTCATCATCTTAATTTAGCGTCATGCTAACATTAGCTAATTACCACTAAACAAAAGTTAAAACAGAGTGTTTTTCAGTCTGTCTGTGGTTTTGAAGGTATTTAGTCATAAAGAAAAGACAATTTGTTGAACATTACTAAAATGTTGACGTCATGGTGGATATATCGCTAACATTAAGAGACAACCAAAGTTAGTATACAGTTCATCGTGTGTTGGCCAACTCTGATTAGCAAATATTGCTAAACACAACCTCGACAAAGAGTTTATACAGCAGATTTATGCAGTACAGATGTGTGAAGTGTCTGCTTCTGTCATATGTGACTGACAGATTGATACATTTTTGGACTACTTTACTACACTGTGCACTCTGAATAGACATGTTTTTCAGTGTTGACAATGAATGCAAAGTCAGAGAGGCAAGCAGGCAATAACAAACTGTTTTCTAGCAAATGATGCCAATCAGACTTGTAGAGTGGCGGGCCACTTGCATGCAGTTGAAACACTGACAATAGACACTTATAAAATAACTAAATAACAACATAAATGAAAGACAATACAGAGCAATCCATTCTTCTGCATAGACTCTTTGTCACTGTTAAATAACGTGTCCTCACATTCATGCAGACCATTGCATTTAGAGTGAATTTGTGCCCTCAAAGTGCTTCAGAAGTCTCTCAATTGAGTCCTAAACTAACCAATATCTGACCACACTAGCACTCAATCAAATATTTAAAGCAAATTTACAGATAATTGTCCAATGAATGGTTCAATTTGATGATTTTCATTAAAATCATTATTTTGCCCCTCTGGTTTGGGCCACACTTAGCTAATAGTCATTAGATGGGCATCATTAATTATGTCTCTCCTGACAGACTGAAAACCATTTGCAGCTGGTGGGTTTCATGCCAATGAACCATGTTTTTAGAGAGCTGCTAAAGCTTCCTTTGGTCTGAATACAATTGCTTGAATAATGGAGGGGTTCATGATAGCCCAACTTGGTCCAATCCAATCCTCTCTTTGTCTTCTAATCACTTTGGTACTTTCCGTTATCCATCTGGAAAGGCTAGAGGATTTTGTGGGTTTAAGAAGAAGAAGATTTACTTTATTAATCCCTGATGCATGCATTATTTTTTTTCACACAGGCCTGAAATACAATCACACACACAGGGCGTATAGAAATGCAAATGTGGAGAGATGATGGAGTTATATTGATCTCACTGATCTATGAGCAGTTTGGGCTTTGGTGTCTTGCACCTCTGCAGTGTTCAGGAAGAGAACTGGCGTAATCCATATTGTGGTCTTAAACTGGCCGCCCTTCTAGTGCTAAAGCTATGTCCCTACACAGTAAAATTCTATAACTCTGTTTTGGGTTTTTTAAAATCTAAACTGCTCATTGTAATCAGTCTCTAGTTTGATCCTCCTTCAGAGATTTCCATAATGACAGTGAGTGCCCAGCCAGAGAGAACAAGTATAAATCTGTAGTCATGTACAGTTTAGATATGCAACACATTTTGGTAGGTTACACTAATTTAATTGTGTGTACACATCATTTTCTTGAGCAAGAAGCTGTTTAGTATGGAAATCTCTCCTCTCATGAAATGTATCAAATTAATGTACCATCTACAAGCTACAAGCACAGGCTGGATGAAAACTCCTTTTTTCTGAGGAAATTAAAGTGTGTGCATGTCTTTCCGATTGCATATGGTTGGCTGCTGTCATCAATGCATTGATAGAGGTGGGCTTAGAGGAATATTTCACATTAAAATGGAATATGATTGTGATAAACAGCAGCCACTTGTGTAAAGTCTTACACTGTCTGCAACTAAACACTCTGATGATGAACTTGATATAATATCCATACTGAATACTTCATATATCCATACTGGATACTTCATGCCTATCACAACTGGAGATCCAAGCTTTCTGATTTCATGGAAAAACCTGAGGATGCTTAAGAAAGAAGCAACCACTCTGTGGATCTGGATCTGATTGTCCACAGATACATTCTGTGTTAAATAGTGCAATTCACTCTTCGCTGGAAACTTAACCATTCCCAGCCAAATATGGAGCCTTCTCTGGAAATTTAATTACCTCCAAAGAACAATCAATCAATGCAAGTGACAGCAAAAAACCTAGCACTTATATCATTTGCTAGGAAAATTCCACCACAACCATTATGGCTGAACATGTTTCCACCTGCTTTCATTATATGTTTATATGATATATACAATCATACATATACAATACAATTGGACCATGTTATAAATACAATGTGCAGTTACGTATAGATCAAAAATGTAGCATATAGCTCCTTTAATTTTGACTACTTAGTCGGAATGCTATGTACTGTCATTAGATGTTGTCAGTCATATACATGAACAGGATACACACTAAGAGAATCAAGGGAGACAATGAGAGAAAATCACAGCAGATGACCGTCCAGCATGAGTCAGGTTCTGCTCGAGGTTTCTGCCTTTTGAAGGTAGCTCCCTTGCCACTGTCCCCAGGCATTTGCTCATGGTGGAGATTGCTGGGTCTCTCTAAATAGAGTAACCACGTACAGTTTAGACCTGCTATATTTGGAAAATGTCATGAAATAACTTCTGTTATGATTTAGTGCTTTATCGATAGATTGCACTGAAAGTAAACAGATTCAGTCTGGACAGAGAGCTGTTAGATGTTAACCTAAATAACCATACAGTACCCACTCTACTCTCATAGTGATGACAATGAAAAATCACTGTATTTTACAAGTGCTTGCATATTTCAGAGTAAAATATGTCTGATGTCATGAAGTTTGTATGAAAGCAGGTCGGTGCTGAATAATCCTCACAATAAATGGTGGTGGAGGTGATTTGAATCAGTTTGGCCATGCAGGCACCTTTATGGGGCCAGTGTACTCAGAATCTCTTACGATTCTAAGACACACCTTTCCAATGTCGGATTAGAGGGGGGCTGTGACCGTGTCCATACCTTTCTGAAAACGATGATTCAACATTCACACCCACTTCACACCATGAACAGCCAGCTGCGCAGGGGTGAGAGAGCAACCACGGGATTATGGACGGGATGCAGTAACCTCTAAAAATACAATTATTAGGTTGAACATAGACTGAAAACTGTAACTTATTATTATTTTTGTATCATCGTGTTTCAGCTCTACAATACATTGATGATAGATGAAGATGATGTTTACAATGAGTGAATTGCTCAAAGATTTTTGCTGCACAATTAATAGGAATATTCTAAATGGATTGATTTAACTAAAATATACCTTATATATATATATATATATATATATATATTTAAATTTGAATAAATAAATAAATGAATTTTGAATTAAACATTGCATGACTGACCATCTAGCAATTGACTTTGGTTTTAGATTGCAGAGCACATCTGTGTCTGTGGATGGCATGATTTTGAGTTACAAAGAAAAAAAATAAATTATTCAAAATTACAACCAAGTGCCAGACTCATCTTTGTTTTGACTAGTGCATCATGCATTGAACATCTATAAAAGTTGAATTTTTGTTGTTCTTTGCTGGTTTTATGTGGGTTGTTCTCATTTTGCTCACTTTCGCTAACAGGATTCAGACACAGAGAATCTGTCTTGGAGATGGAACACTTCATACGTAGTGGTTTCAGCAAGATCAGTGTATTATTTAAATCTAGTAAAGATTCGATGGCAACGTACCACTTAACTTTGAAGACTGAGCATGCTTCTCAGTTGTTTTCTGTACACAAGCCTATGGTGAGACAATGTACTCTTTTACGGGATTTACAGAGCGTGTGATTTGCCTGAGAGAGAGTCAAAAAGAAACAGAAGATTTAAGTTATGGAACTGTTAATCAGCTGCCACTGAGATATCCTTGACTGTGGCACTGATATCAGAGCTGTTTGGTGTTCCCACATTAGACGACAGTGATTGCACAGAGCAGCTTGTAGGCACACCTTTGTTTAACCATAAATTCTAAAATGTGTTTGAGCTTAATTTGTGGTTCGAAGAGCATGAGTAATTAAATGACAAAAACACATGAAAAGGTAGTGTTGCAGTATTGCAGGACCCTTCCTGCTGTGAGGATTTTATGGATCACTTTGCAAATGTATCAGATGTAAACAAGATATCTGTTCTTAGCATGTATGCTTCAAGCTCAAGAGCCACTTTATCCTGCAGTTCCCGTAATACAACTCAATAGCATCGTCATTATATCCCCCATTCTGATAAATGTCTTTCAAACTCAACACTGCTCATTTTTTCTACTGTATAAAGGTCCTTTCAAGCCCCATCTCCTCGTGTCTACCTTTTCCCCAAATCACTTTTATGCTCACTTTCCCTCTTCTCTCTCGTTACAGGAACCACAGGGGGAATAATAAACCCTTGAAGCCTTACAGTACTGTAAGTGTGTGTGTGTGTGTGTGTGTGTGTGTGTGGGGTGGGGGGGGCCCTACCCCCTGGGTTCCTTGCTACAACACGTGCAGGCATGATCATTGCTTTGAATTCGATCCTCTGTTCAACCCCTTGTGAACAACATTAAATCATTCACTCTCTGCCCCATGGTCTCATGCATTTCTTTTAATTTCATTGAAATCTATTAATATTTATTTATTTCTCTATTTATTTATTTGTATGTGCTCCTGATAAAAAAACAAAAAACAAACAAAAAAAACAAAACAAAGCAAATGAGACTAAAAATGTAACCTCCTTAATAATGGATGGTCCAAAATATAGACATTTAACTAACAAGATAGCTAGCTAAGATTGGTTCATTTGATAGCAGAATGTGAGGGAGTATTACCCAATGTGATGCAAAAGGGTGAACATGTAACACAACTTTGAATGTTGTGGTGATTTAATTTGATCTAACCATAGTAATTATTGGCTAATCCTATATATGCAGTCCAGCCAAAGAGGCCAAATGGGCTGCTACTTCTGCAACTTTAACCCAACCATGTGCACATCAGTGAGAACGACACAAACAAATGATCTCTGATCAATCATGGTCATGGTGAACAGAGACCAGTGTTTACAGTCAGTTTAAACAAAACGAAAACAGAATCAGCCTCCTGTGTCAAATCCTGATGTTTTTGTTGATCCATCCGTTCACTATGACCTCCTTCTTTTGTGGCTCTACAGCATTTCACCACAATATGTTGAAAGAACTAAAGTCTGATGGCGCTTAAATTGGGAAATGTTTCAGAGTAATTTGTTTGCTAAGGCACACGTAACGTATTCTGCAGTCTCATTGGGGAAATATTCTTATTTTCGTTCTCATCTGATATGCTACTTCATGCACAGGTATACTCATGTTTAGTGTGTTTAAGCAGAGTACAACCCCCCCCAGAAACTCTTGAAACTTGAAAATGAACTTCAGGGAGGAGGTTTGTTTTTTAAATTCATTATTGTCATTACACAACCAGCAGCGCACTACGATAAGACTTGATTGAGTGACCGAGAAATGCTGATAACAGGGGAATTAGGTAGCTTCATTCTGTATCTCTCGCCATGCAAATCAATGATACCCAGCTGTGAGACACAACAGCCCCATAACAAAGAGAAGCTGCTAAATAAAATAAAAAAACATTTCCTCTGTAGTATTTCACCAGGAGCCCAGCAAATGAGCTCCAGCACTGCTGCAGTCACTGTTGCTTTGCATTGCAGATGTAATTGCATCCTTCAAAAAGATAATGAATCAAGCAGGAAGAACATGCATATTGTTGGAGGTTGAAGTGGAATACGATTAGGCAAATATTTGACTTGAGTGGCACAATAAGGAACATCTGTATGGAGCTATTTTTGTCTCAAAAATAACCGTAAACGCACAGAGAGTGATCTACAAATGTTCCTTGATTTGCACACGTGTTTTGCTATCCACAAATACAAATTTCTAATTCGTAACTTGTATTTTGGTTTTTACAAATATACGTGTATTTGTAGAATATATTTCCTATTTGTAAAAACAAAAAAGCCATTTGTGAAACTGAAAATTCTGTTTGTGAAGCGTGATTCTGCATTTGTGGATCACCATTCACACACACGCTTCTCTATTCACACACACGCATCTCTTTCCTCAGTTACGCTTTTTTGAGACATTCCTGCCGAGATCCGCAAAGATCCACAAACAAATATTCAGGATTCACAAATGGCCGCCCTCCTCACCACTAGGTGGCAACGTTGTTCTATGTTGTTCTATGTGTACATTGAACGTTATATTTATTCAGCTTTCTGGCCGTAAAAACAACATTTTAAGATATATCTGGCATTGTCTGAGGACATTTCTAGCGAGAAATGTGCGTTTTACTCTCTAAATCTATGTTGAATGAAAGCAAATCGTGTTTTATCAGTCCTCTAGCGATAATTTATCGTCATGGTTACCATAGTGTAGCAGTTAAATGCTTTCCGGAGCATGGATCTATTACATCCATGTTCTGAGTCTAAATCCTTGATGAGTTCTGTATTTAACTGCTACACTAGCCAGCCTAACCCTGTTACATCCAGAACATGGACGGAGGAGTCTGCCACTGTTGTTATGGTAACCATGATGATAAATTATCGCTAGAAGACAAATAAAACACAATTTGCTTTCATTCAGCATAGATTTAGAAAGTAAAACATTTGCACTAAAACTTTTCTCGCTAGAAATGTCCTCAGACAATGCCAGATATATCTTGAAATGTTGTTTTTACGGCCAGAAAGCTGAATAAATATAACGTTCAATGTACACAGAGAACAACACGGCCACCTAGCGGTGAGGAGGGCAGCCATTTGTGAATCCCGAATATTTGTTTGTGGATCTGTATGGATCTCGGCAGGAATGTCTCAAAAATGCGTAACTGAGGAAAGAGATGCAGATTGCAGAATCACGCTTCACAAACAGAATTTTCAGTTTTACACATTTTTTGTTTTTACAAATGGGAAATATATTTAAAAATACACGTATATTTGTAAAAACCAAAATACGAATTAGAAATTTGTATTTGTGGATAGCAAAACACGTGTGCAAATCAAGGAACATTTGTAGATCACTCAATCTGCGTTTACGGTTATTTTTGAGACAAAAATAACTCCATACATCTGAGGTGTAGTTGTATAATAACATAAAGAAATGTCTTGGTAAGTTATAATTATATGAACACACCACCTCATCTTCGCAAGCTGACGTGACCCTGAGGCGTTCTAAATACCATTCTTTGTTTTCTGAAAGTGTGAGCTATGCTTTCATCTCTATATAAAGGAGGATAAAACAATTTTAAACAAGCTACAGTTTGGCACAGAAGTCTGAAGGTTGTTGTTGTTGTGTTTGCTGCAATTCATGCAAATCTCACCAAGCTAACAGCTTATTGTCCGTCAAGACACCAGACAGACAGCCATCTGACTTTTATATTTCTAATTCAACTTTTTTTTTTTTTACCTTTCTTCTTATTTTTTCTTTAGCCTATCATCTTGTACCTAACACCAGTGAAACAACATACTAAAAATATGCTAATATGTTTTGTTAAACACACAATGCCTCCTCAATTATGATTTTTTTTTCTGCAAAGAGTGTCTGTCAACAAATATCCACATAACTAAATGGTGATCAACTAATTTGTGGTTATATTTACGCAAATTAAACCAGCGGTCACAACATTGGAAGAGTTCTGGTAACCACACCATGTTTCTTACTCTAAAAGCATGTTTTAGTTGACTAATAATGGGATGTAATGAAATGCAGGACATAAATCTGTAGTGTTTGGCAGGCAGAAAACACTATGCTTTTGTCCTTAATATAATTTAGCTATGCTTTATATATATATATGTATATATATATTATATAGAATATAGATATATATATATAATATATATATATATGAAGTCTTTTATTGTACAACACATTTAGCATAGCATATCATTTGTACGTAAATATATTCTGTAGCAGGTGAGGATAAATGATGACACAAACCAGGCTAAAACAGACAAAGCAAAAAGGACACCAATGTCCAAATGCTGCCTTCCAAATGCTATCCCCCAATGGACTACCTGAGTACCAAAACTAGCTGACAGACAAAGCCACCTGTGACATGCAATAGTTCAGAAAGAATCACAGTGTTCACGGTTTAATGTCACCTCCTGAATCACTTTGTATCCTGCAAGATTTTGTCGACTGTCAATTCGACAGCTTGCCAAGTACGGCTGAAAGTCTCCTGTTGGTTGACCTGTTTGGTACCTCCTGTGCCAGACCTAGCAGGGTTGGGACATGTTAGTCAGGGTTAGGGGTGTGGAAATTGCTTAGTGATGTGTGGAAACTGACATTTTGCAAAGTCGTATTTAAAGCAATTTTCACCGCTTGTTGGTGCGGTCACCTACTGGTTGCTGTGATTTGATGTCTTGTCAGTGGTCACTCTATTTATAATGACAGACCGCAAAGGAGGTGGTGCATGAAAATCCAGTTGCTGTCATATTGAGGTATTAATGAAAATACTAACTTTAAAATTCATTCAATCTCTGCAAATGTAACAATATTATAGAACATGGGATCATCACATTGCTGAATAAAATAATTATTTTTCATTATGCATTATGAAATTGTTTGTTTTTTATTGTTTCATTCTTCCCATTCCTATAATATTGTATACAAAACTCATTATGGTGCTGACAAAGTACCTAATTTTCCTCCTCAGTGATTAATAATGCTTGTCTCTAATGAATGTAATGAATCTAAGAAATTGGCCATGATTTGTTCTTCTTTTTTTTCCCTCTATAGAAGGATTATCTATTTACATATAAATATATAATTTTTGACCAAGTAAATATTTAACTTAATTAGTATCCATTAGGTTTTTACATTATAATCTGGTTAAAAAGTTGCCAGTGCCATTATATACATCCATTATATAGATACATAGAGAAAAGATTTGGTCATCTGATAGTAACATTGACCAAAACCAGTAAAACATAAAATAAAGAAAAAAAAGGGCAACCAGATGTAGGAAGGTGCATTATCAAGACAGAATGATTGTGTCATATTTTCCTTTCAGGAATATGATGGGCTGAACTTGCCTTACATTTTTCACTACAATATCCCTTTTCTCTCTCTGGAAGATTCATTACTTGGCCCCTTTAACAATAAAACACAGTAAAATCCAATTTTAACAATGATATTGCCATTTGTGTTCTCTTTAATAAATCCATTTTCACTTTGACATAGCAACACCTTTAGTAGCATAGTATCCAAACTATAATTATCAACTGTTAGAAAGGTAAAAAAGGAACACCTTGAGATTGGGTGTTTCTTTGTAACTTCAGGCATTTTCTGTGTTAGAAAAGGTTTCTTCCTATTACTATTTCTATTGTAACAGAAACGATTACCTGCTAAAGAAGGCTAAGAGTCTACAGTCATGCATGCTAACATGTTATAAGCAATATTTAAAATTTGCTGTTTCCAATAGAGCCATTTCACACACATTAAACAGCACTAGAAGGAACGTCTAGAGATAACTGAAATACGTGGGATGCAATGTCTTGGAAATGTAAATATCAGCACAAAACTTTATATCAATCCATCCAGTAGATGTTGCTTTTTAAGATGCATGTGTCTGTAGAGCGTAAGTCAAGTTATCAAGGGAAGGACGCCCAAAATATAGCCAAGAAACTTCATGTTTTTTTGTGAATTTTAGTGCTTTCCAAGAGTCACTAATCTCTTACAAAGGTAAACATTTGGACAAAAAAGCAGCAGCAGATTGCACATTTCAGTCAAAGCGGTAGGTAGACAGATAGGCCCTTACCCGATGACTTGCCAGCAGAAACTATTGCGTTCATACCTCTTACTATGTAAATTATTTTTTCTGTCGGCTGTTAATGTGTCATTATGAAAATCTCCACTGGCAGTCAGCCTTGGCTACAGGGCATGTAGAGTGTGGGTTTCCATGAAGTGTGGCTATTTAAAGGAGTTTAAAAAACACATATACTGTAGCTCTCCCAAGGGACTATGCAAATGAGATTACAGAGTTTTACTCATCCAATAACAAGATATTTTTTCAACTAAATATTTACTGTCTTTCCCTGAAGGTTGCTGCCTGTGTTCAAGCTAATATGCTCAATTGGGCCTGATTCCCGGATTGCTGAATATGTATTTTCATGCTGTCACGTTAGCCTGTTATGTCTGAGAAGGTTCGTGATCTGATATTTTATCAGACTTACTGACTGCAGCCACAATTAAAAAGCTCATGCATATTTTGGGTGTTAATTATCTGTGACAAATTATAGAGGACCATTCCTTGCAAGGTTTGCACACCAAAGCCACATGACCTCTTAAGTAGCTCATGTATTGATCAGAAATTTAGTAACACAATATCCCATGAGGTTAGACATGTTGGTCCTGTGGCCAAACTAATCTGAAGCCATTGACTGCAGTTCACTTGGAGGACATCTGAGACTTGGAGTTTCAGACATCTTGGTGCCATTATTTGGTGAGCTCCCTAGTTCAAAGAACGCGGTTTGGTTCTCCTTGAAATAGTCCTCTAAAGTTTGAATATACAGCTCCAAACAAGCTTGATCACACTTCCTAACCCCAGAGACATGTAGTTCTTAATAATATTGGTCAGAAGTTCCAAATCCTACACTTGGACACCAGATTTAACTTCAGTGAAACAATACAAGAAATTATATATATTTTTTCTTTTGGCTGTAAAACAAAACAAATACAAGTTGCAAAGAAATTAAAATAAATGCATTTTCAGATAAAGCTCCTCAGTTCCTCTCTCACAACCTAAAACAATGAGCCATACATTCAACCACTTAAAAATCTGTTAAAACACACAACTTGCCTGAACATGTCTGAATACTGAACACCTAGCCTATTGGTCTTTTTATTCGAGTCTTCTACAGTATGTCATCAAGTTTAAGCAAACTTAAGACTGACTGGCCACCTGCGGTGCACAGTAGTTATAACTTAACATTGATGAAATATCAGCTTATAGTGTGAGAGAACAGATGACTCAGACACATTCTTCTGAGTCATGTGTGTGTGTGTTTAATATCCACTACTCTTTGGTCTCTCCAACTTGATGAATCTGGATTTTTAGCTGCTAAGTGTTTCACTTTCTTCTTCTTCTCTTCTTAGCTGCCAAGTGGTGGTTTGCCAGAGCTTTTTTTAGCTGAAAATAGCGGCTTCCTGTTGTTGCTGCTGCTGCTGCTGCTGCTGTTATTGTTGCTGCTGTGGGAAATGATTGTTATAGAGCAGCCAAAATGAATATAAACCATATAGGTGCAAGTCTTAAAACATGATATAACGATTCTAAAATGCTACATAGAGCTGAGGTGAACTGAAGAGTTTGGTATTACTTCATCACTACCCATTCACATTGCACACTGTCGATTCTTAATATAAAGTATTGATTCAAGATGTTTAAATTCTTAGCTAACCCCAACCATAAACCTTTTTTTTCTAAAGTGGTCTAATTTGTATTTTGAATCTGTCTAAAATCTAAGTTTTTGTAGCTCAAGCTATTTTAAATCATTCCATCTCTCAGTAGCACCAAGCCATAGTGGCACTTGTTTGTCAGGAGGATAGTCCACTGAAGGTTTTTCTTTTTTCATTTTCATTAAGACGGCAGAAAGCCTAAGAGGGCTAAACAGAGTAAACAAGGCACAGGACACTGTGATGTGAGAAAGTAAATACAAAGCCAGCACTGTGCCAGCAGCATGCTAATTTGAAGCTGGTTTGATAAATCAGACATTTATTTACCTGCTCTCAATTACCTCAGCTGTGTACTCCATACTGCCTGAGAGTAATTTAGAGAGCACTAACAGCTGAATCGACAAAGACACAGAAATGAAAGTGTGAAAAATGACAAAAAGACTCAAAGACAAGGACGGTGTCCATTTGTTCCAGACTTCTAGAAGTCATTTTCCACCATTTTCAACGTTGGGAATATGAGGAAACAGGGACAAAAAAGCCTGATTATATGAAGATGCTGAGATGACTCGATCACCCGTGAATTCATGGGAGCATGTTTTCCTCCAGCAATAAAGAGGCTTTCATTCAGTCCCACCATGAATTTGTACAAGTCACAGCAAATTCCACTTCATGCTCACAGCAGTCAAAGAACATGTACAAGACTGTATGTCAACACGTCAGGCCAAATCATACTACCAATACATTTTTTGTGAAGGAAAAGCATTTTGTGTACTTCTTATAATTCATGATTTTTGGTACTCAAGGAACATCCAATTTGCATCCCCCACTGAGTATTTCATCCATTGTGCACAGCAGCAAATCTCTGCCCCACTTGTCTGGAAGTGATTCAGCTTACAAAGACTTTGCAGAGTGGTAGGGTTTTCCTGGGGGTAGTGCTCCTTACATGTGGTTAGGGCTGAATAGGAGACTAGGAAGCATAGCAAGAGATTTATTTTTTTGTCTGTGAGAGCATTTAGACTGTCTGTGTGGTAGCCAAAACACATAGATGCTCTGTGAATATAATATAACTCAAAAGATTTGAGACTTTACATTTTAGCCAACAATTATTGTAGATAATTCCTTGAGAAAGTACTTTGCCAGTCCCTCATCCCTACCAACCCGATGTTTAACAGGATATGTAGTACCAGCAGAGCAAGCAGAACTTTATTTAGTGCATGGACATGCATTGTGTCTCACAGAATAAAAAAGCAATTACTGTTGCCTTCAGTTCTAGACATGTTAAATTAACTGACTCATGGTTTTGGAGTCATGGAGGTATCTTGCTAAATCCTTCATTCATGCCTACACTAGTTATCATTTCCAAGCAGCCCTGCAAAGCAGTAGATGTAAAAACAAGAAAGGAAGACAGAACAGATTTGTTGACGTCCCTGGGCCACACCACCTGTTTCCAAAAACCTTGAGGTACGATTGCAGCGCAGACAGCCGACAGACTCAGTGATCCACGAAAGTGACATTCTTTACTGTATTGTGATCAGACAATAGTTTGAGAAATGCTATTGTATGCTGTGGTGAGGCTTCAGTCTTGGATCAAAACTACAAAAGGAAAAAAATAACACTGAGGTAGGTTATTGTACTGCTGTCATGAAAGAAAAATCACAAAAATTCTGGTGTGTCTTGAATGGAGTGTTTCAGTATGCGCAAATACAAGACTTTGATATTTTGCTCTGTCTGTCTGTCTGTCTGTCTGTCTGTCTGTCTGTCTGTCTGTCTGTCTGTCTGTCTGTCTATCAAAACTTGATCGGGTCCACTGATCTAGATGAAGAGAGAAAGGAAAAAAAAACGACTACATTTAACCTATAGTTGCATTCTAAGACAGATACAGATACACAACAAGTAATTTTGAGTTTAACCACTCTCTATTCAATATTATCTAGTAACTGATTCTGGATGTGGTCTAAGCTTAGATGTCAATTATCCTCTTTTAAGGCTAGTACTGTAAATCTTCAGAATGGTGCACTCAAAAGAAAAAAAATAGTGTAGTGAGTATAAAAAAGTCCACAAATTTTCTGATTTAAATAACCCCACTCCTGCCACATCTAAAGGATTTTTTAAAACATACATATTAAGAGAATCATGATCATTTTTAATGATAACAAAGCTGAGTGCATGTGCTCTGTTTTTTTTTTTTTTTTTTTTTTTTTTTTTTTTTTTTTTTTTTTTTTTTTTTTTCAAGATGACCATCGACCTGAGATGAATTAATGAGGAGAGGTTGCATGAAAATTTGGCACACCAGCTGTCAACATCAGGGTGCAGCACTATTACATTTATCCCTGTCAGAGCGGGTCACTGTTTCAGAGACATGTGTGACAAAAAAAATGTCAAAACATGTGCAAATGGCAGAGTGTAGTTCCTCTGGATGTACAGGGCCTTATTAGCATTCATGACTCTCTGTAGTGGTATTGCATTCACAAATAGTGTGTACAATACATATTGAAGGACATGTTTCATGGTTAGATTACAGATCATTCTCACAAGGAAAATACATGAGATGTGTTTTAGAAAAATGGCAGACAAATTGTTTTACAGTACTTCTTTACGTGCATTGTTTACACTCAGCAGCAAAATGAAATATAATACAGGTGCTTGTGAGCAGTCTAAACTTATTGTCATTCAAAAAACACTTGACGCTGTGTCATTGAGGAAACAGAATAGCCTTCAAGTCATCTCAAATCAGGCCAGCAACATCTCTTTACTGGTAATTTTAGCCAATTGCTGACACTTCTGTATGATTATTTTATGTAATGTTATGTAATAATTTCAATATTTATAGAATATAATTTCAATATAAATGAAATGAGGAAAGCATTGAGTGACATCTGTAAGTATTCTAACCACAGAGTGGAAGAATATTTTACTCACATAAAAGTAGAAATGTTTCAATATGAAAAAAAAAAAATCTTATATCATGATATTCTGTGCAGCAAGATTTATGTAAAAATCACACATAAAGTATATTTCATATATATCAGTTTCAGTAGCTAGAGTGACTGATCCTAAATCTTATCTTAAATGCACTTCTCAAGGGTCAGCTTCCTGACTGACTATGGTATACTCTAATGCAAATGACAGCTGTCAGTTTCCACTATGCTCAGGAGAGCTCACTGAGCATGAAATCGTCTAAGAAAGATCACTGTCGTATGTTGTGTGTACTGTTAGTCAGCAATAGAATCAATCTACTCAATAGATGTTTAGAAATTTGTGAATGGTGAACATCCCACTAAAATGTATTAAACAAATCCTAACCTCTTCTTGACTGCAACAGATTACAGATCAAAAACAAAATAAGCTGATAAACCTACCGACTTGAAAGTAGCTCACCATTAGTTAACTATGTGCATCGCCTTTTTCTATACTGTCAAAGAGAAGGTGACCTTTTAACAGACACAGAAAGATAGCCAACAAATGAAGATGCCCACGCAAAGGTCATGTGCTTCTTTAAAAAGGCCATCAGAGAAAAACATCAACTGCAAAGTGTTTGGGGAAACTTTTTTGGGCGAACTGGTTTCATAAGTGTATTTAGGGCTGGATGGCAGACAGATGCTG
Organism: Larimichthys crocea; assembly: GCF_000972845.2. Classification (NCBI taxonomy): domain Eukaryota; kingdom Metazoa; phylum Chordata; class Actinopteri; family Sciaenidae; genus Larimichthys; species Larimichthys crocea. Next base: position 715,885 of record NC_040011.1, on the reverse strand, counting down.
ACAAAGAATTGTGGCGATGCCTCAGTCTTTATTTATTTTTGCAAAAAGGGACTGTGTGCGAGTCGATGTGCAATTCTGATGTAATTCAGTCTGACAAGTGACAGTGATGCTTTACCACTCTGTGAACCCACAACGGTGCTCAGATAATAACATTTATAAAGGTTATGGAAATCTTCATGTGATCCTACCATCTGGTTCTTGAAATGACTCAAATGAGTACAAGGTTAGGAAAGCCTCCAACTGTCTTTACTGTTTTCTATAGTGATGAGAGTGCATCCAGACTGGAGGGTGGGCCGGAGCGCCCTCATGAGAAGCCATCATGTTGATCTGTTGAATTGGAAAGACTGTGACTGACAAGGGGTATCTTCTTAGCATAGATAGAAAGCTAAGGTCTTCACACCAAACTTAACGTTCGACCGAGGGGGCACAGAGAGCATGGACTGTCATGTTTGATTTAGATTTGCTCAAGTCAGGTGCATACTGCAGGTCTATATATGTACAGGGAAGTATGCTATCCCTCTATACCAACAAATGAGTGATTTAAGACAAATCTGTAAAGCATATTGTTAAATAAAAAGGCACATAATGCAAGCAAAGAGGGGACAGTAATCTGTGGCAGTTACAATTTCTCACCAGAATTAGTCTTAGCATTTAGCATGTGTTTATATTCAACACAAGTGAATTGTATCTCGTACAGAAAGTACACTGTTCACTCCCTATCACATAAAATCACATTAGATAGGATTTATATCCACATAGATGGACAAACACTGTCAATAATGCACCCTTAAATAAGTGTTCTATAATTTCTGAAAAATAGCTGCTCTGTCCAATTTAATCAGTAAGTTTTGGAATGTTGCCAATTCAAAATTACTGAGCTGGAAAGCGATTATGTAAATGCAATTTACAAAATGCTGTCACTTACTGAAGTTTATGTGGTGTGCATACTGTATATTTCAAGGTGTCTTCTATGTGAGCATTGTCGACAACAATATCTGTGCTGCTTCATATATTTAAACAAATGTATGCATTAGTTTAAGCTTTATTTTCATATTTGGAAAACATATCGCCTGCAATCATTAAAAGAGAAAAAAGACACTCCATCCACTCCATTTCATCTGAGGCCGTGCCTGGTTGCATTGTGAATTCTTGCCAATATAATCCTGTACATGTCTGACTTTAAACAGGTTTTTAGTTGTTGTTCATGCTCACCATCTCCTATGCTGAGGCTCTCTGCTAACCTTGGCCCAGTTTTGCATGAAATCTGTGATCTCTCCTTGCACCTCACACAACATCAGACTGACCTGTTCGAGACTGTCAGTCCAATGAGGCCTCATTAAAATGGTCTGTGTGGAGAGGTTAGATGCAAAGCCCCCACCTTACCTTACCATTGTCTGAACATCAACACGTCATCAAATATTGACTATAGACCATAACATCTTATCAAGACAGCTCACGAATGGACGTTATGTATGTGCTTTGATTCGAGATCGTCTATAAACATATGGAATTTTATATGTCTGGAAGTGTAATGCTATACTGTATTTCTACACTATGAGCAGAGCAGCCGATACTGAAATATGATTATCAGTCATAACAGCATTTTAGTATAGACTGTATTGCACTTTGGATAAAAGCATACAGCAATTAGAATATGGGATATAGTGGTAACTCTTTTGTACGATGTTGAACCTTCATACCTTATAAGGGCATCAGTCAATCAGTCTGTTGGTGCCTTTAGAATTAAAGAAATGTCATATTAATTCCATTTAAAAAAAAAAAAGATCTGCAGATAGTTTGAGAATAATTTAGCTTTAACTGTCTTTCATTATTGAACCAGGAGAGTCACCAACAGCTGTTCCTATGTAGGCTATATAGGTGCCACCCTGTTTTCTAGAAATTATGTTGTCATAATTTGCAAAAGAAAATGTATTTTGAAGGAAACATGATGCTGACAGATGATGCAATGTTCTTAATTAACATGTCTGGCAAATTGCAAATGTGTTGATACCAAACATACAGTAAAATCTTTACTGACAACAGATCCCATTTGTTTTCCTGCCTCAATATCCAATCTTGCAATGTAGTGACTGCAGCACAGCTACCTTTTTATGGCTGATTTCAGACACTGGCAGCAGGTCAGGGAAAGAATATGGTCTGCAGAAAAAGTCTCAAAACCTTAAGTGCTTTTTGTCTTTTTTGTAGCCACCTCCCTGTGACCCTATAATGGTGTATGTGGTGGTTGTAATAGAGCTTTATTTGGTCAAAAATTCCTTTCATTTCCTCTGAACATAATCCAGGCAGCGATTATGTTTGCCATCACGATGCAATTGGGAAAACAATTTAGTACTATACATTTCTAGGAGACTGAAGATTGGCAACACAGGTTTCTCTTTGTTTTTGGACACACCAATGAACTGATGTTAATGTGACCTTTAATAATACAGGAATTGTTATATGTAATTTGAACTCCCTAATCTTGTCATATTACGTAATACATATTAAGGTAATTAAAGGTATAAATACAACTTTAATTCTCAACTTCAGGCATATTAAAAGTGTAAGTACAAATTTAGCTCTCACATATCATAGGATTTGATCATATTGTTAAAATTTGAGTACTCCACTTTGACAACGTCTGCGATTGTTGGCTTTTCATGGCCTTTTTTTTTTTTTTTTTTAATGACTTGAAATTACAATAACTTTCTGACGACTAAGTCTGTACAGAGTGTGGAGAGAGCTCTGTCTGAATGTGCTTCTTGAATATCACAGTCTTTAAGGTATTACCGGCAGCAGAGAGATGTGTTTAGGATTCATAAGCATGAAAAGAACAAAACCAAACTTGGAATCAGTATCAAAACTTTGTGGTATCGAAGGTGTGCAGCGTAATCCCTGCTTTCATATCCCGGTCTACAAGTCTGTTCCAATCCATTTCCCAAACTTTAGAAATAAGCATTGGAGCATGAGCATTAGTAATTGGCTGCTTCACATGTTTGTTTGTTGTTTGCTTTGACCAGAGAGACAGCGTTTGACTACCTTTGATGTGAGGACCGTCTGTGATTTGAAATGGGAGCATAGGCACTAGTGAATGTCCCAGCTGACTTATCCCTTCTTCAGTGTTATTGGAGGCTCATCCTATCAAACACTACAAAACAAAATCATAATTAAGGACATTTGTAGTGGGATTCAACTTTCATTATAGCACAAGCCAGTATAAAGCCCCCAAGCCTGGTACATGCACAGCCAACAATGTCATAAAGGACAATATGGCTGCTGTAAGGTCCACAGTGACAAGACCAAATAACTCTCTAGCTAGAGATAATCAGCTTTGTACGTCATGTTGACATGAACAGGGTGTTTAGGCATATTGCACTTTGAGGCTGGCAATGTTGGCACAAAGCTGATTTTGAAAAACGCAATTGGACAACACAAAAGGAGACATTCCCACAGTGCCTAACTGGCATCTGCATGAAAGAACAATCAGGGAGCATAAGCTGGTTACGAGTGGCTTGGTGCATTAGGACTTAAATGAGTGAGGACACTTAATGTCCATTCTGCAAAGCTCCAAGCTGATATTGGATCCATTAAAGGAGTTCAGCCTTCTGGCACATCCTTCTAGAAAGGTAGACAGCTGGCATGGTGACCAGAACTTGAGAAACACTGATGAACTCAACAGTCACCAAATGAACAGCAGCCAATTTTGAGAACAACCTGTGCCTGGCCACTGGCTGTACTCAACATCAGCAATGTTTAATAGGTGGTATTGGGGAATTTCTGCTTTATGAGGACCAAGTAGAGAGTGTAACGATGCAGGCGGTGATAGAACAAGAGGGGGAAATCGCATGCAGCAAAAGTTTCGAGTGAGATTTTTATCCACTTTGTCATGTAGTATGCACCTCAGCCTGCTGAGCCACAGGAACCCCAGCAGGGTTTGAGAATTGTTTTGGTAGCAATGATAATGAGACAGAAACCATAACATCTTCAGCTGTTTTTTTTTAAGAAAAATGACAAAGCCACCTCACATAGCAGTAGTGGTTAATCTATTCCACCCACAGACTGGTGAGGAATGTGTTATACAACCTGTAGTTTATGCTCAGGGTTCAAAGCAGTGTTTCAAAAATTGCCTGAACCACTCTTGACTACGCGGTATTTGAAACCAAGACAAGATACATTAATATTGTATGTGCGCATATATATATATATATATATATATATATATCTAGCACAGACATAAACCATTGCAAACCTAGCTCCAAGAATCAATATCAAGACCCAGTTTCTTAATTTCTGCAGTCATGTGATAAATGAGGGGATGGGGTAACAGAAATACAGTACGAGGGGGGGAATAAAATAACAGAGAATATCAGTGCACACAGCAGTAAACAGGAATGTTATCTTAAAAAGAACTGAACAAGGCAACGGGTCATTAAATCTATGAACAGAATGTGATTTCTTGCGGGCAGATTTGCAAAATGTGATTATCATCTTTTGTTTGCCTCATACATAAATTTGTTTTCCCTCCAGAAGTGTGGGACAGTTGCTGATAAGTGTTCATTTATTCACCGTGTGCTACACGTATGCATTTTCTTTACAGGCTGAGGGGGAAGACAGAGGCTAGAGTGGCACTAGAAAGCCTTTGCATAGTAAAGTTGACAAAACCTGGGCATCATTTCTAAATCTTTTATAAGTCTCTTTACATAATAATGAGAGCAACCCCATTATGAAATCCATAATTTAAAACACACGCTTAATAACATTTTCACAGATAGCTGAGAACCCCACCTCTACTCCCCTCTTCATGAGGCACAAACAGAGGGGCACAGTAATGCTTGATAGGCGGCATTTAATTCCAATCCATTATTAAGAGCAGGTATGTATATGATCCTGCAGCACAGCAGCCCACACTTTGTATTCAAAACCGTTTTCTGGCCCCATGCAGTTGTATTACTTTCACTTACAGCTCATGAATAACATCAAACAGACCATGAAGTGCATAGAAATAGAAAATGTGATAACTATGAGGGTGTATCCAGCCACTGTTTGAAGTACCTTCGAGCCTCCGGATCTTAAAAATGTGGGTACAAGGAAATGCACATTGCTGTAGTGCTGTGTAATAAAAATCACTGAGTAAATTGGTTGATTAGAAGATTATGGACATAGTATGAGAGAAGAAATAGCCAAAGGCGTTATAATAATAAAATCAGAGGCTGCAGCTTTCTAATGTTGGCTTTAAACCAATATTTATTCAAAACCCACATCAGCTTGCCTTCTGCCTTTTGGAGGATCTTTGAGAAGAGAATTTTCCCAACCACTTATGTGAGGCACACATGCTCATGAGTGATTTGGAATTTCTGTATTTCGGACAGGTACCACTTGGTATTTGTACACCTACCACTGAAGCATGCCAAATGGTTGTAGAAATGCAAATGGGTGTTTTCTAAAGACCATATTCTGCATTTCAGCAAAGGAGCCATCAAGCTCATGCTTGAATACACAGTGGAGGGCTCGCTCATCATATTCTTTGAGCTCTGTGAGGTTAAATTCATTACCTATTGAAGGATAACAAAACACTTACCTATACGGCCTTACTAACTATTCCCTGTCAAGCATGGATTGGGGAGGCTTACGTTTAATGAAAGAACTTAATCATCACTGTGGCATTAAACTCCACTGATCGCAGTAATAATTCTTTTATGTGAACCACGTGACCCCCTGAATGACAGCAGGGGGTATGTACTCAACAGGGACAGGGTGTAATTTTTTTAACAAATCCATTCAGACATATCAAATGCTTGTTACAGCACCAGTACTGGCAATTCAGTAGTTAATCCACCCACTTTACCCTCCGGGGAGTGCAACTTCCACTACCTACATGTAAGCCAATTAAAATGCTTCTAGACATTACAGGCAAACACAACAAGGAATGCATGTAGGCACTTGATGCTGATTTTTATTTATTATACTGTACATATACTGTTTCTGCCTTTAGAGTTTCAAATGTTTTAATTGACTGATGAACCTATATAAATATTTGATAATAAAGAATGTAAGCCAGGATAATATACAATAATAATGTTTGTTTCTGTTCATCTTTGATGATTGTGACAATTAGATTTTGAATCCTTTAGAATTAACGTAAATATCTGAAATAAACTGGATTAAAGCACTGTACTGTATAAGTGAGGGCGCCTAAATTAAAGTTTTGAATGTCTGTGTGAAAGTGGTCGCTTGTTGTACAGAGTGTCTTTCAGCATTATTTTAGTTCACATATTGTTCTCATAAGTATTGTTTGCAGATGTTCTAAAAACCAATGCACTGAATGATGGATGATGATTTATTTTTTTCAGCCAAAAGGTGTCTTTTTCAAAATTCTCACATATGAAGTTGCTAATGGGACCGTAGAAGAAGTCTGGATGTGCTTTATCCATTTAACACTGGCTCTTGCCCTCAAAGGCTAAATCGTTGAAGACTAAAGCAAATCAAACAGAAGTTTGAATATTTGACATACACTGGTCAGCTAACGGACACACAACACCAGATAAATGTTTGTTTCTTCATGTCTGCTGAGTGTCAATAAGCTACTGTTTGCTAACGCTTTCATCTATGAAATCTATAGGGTGATAGCTGTGAGGTGATTTTTCAGGCTGGGCTCCAGGAGAACAAAGCCGTTGATACAATCTTAACTCAAAGGTCTACTTACTAGCTTTTACCATGTTTCAAACTGCATCTCAAAATACATCCTGGGTAATGGAACTCTGATATACATTAGTAAAGGTATTATCATTATCATTTTGCTTTAGATAGATTGGGGCATTATGTACATTCAAACTGGGCACATCTGATATAGGCTTTCGGTTACATACATATATGTATACATATGCATTACATATACATTTATAGTGTTATGTCTATTACAATCAAAACTACATACTGGGAAAAAGGGATGAATCAAATATTGATTTCTGGGATAGAAATATGGCTTATTGTATGAGATTAGAAAAATAACACTTCATCCATAAATTATAAAATTTGGAAACCTTTTAATCCTTATTTAAGATACAGTGAGGCTGTGAATCTCTTTATGTTTAAATATAATAGTCTACCTTAGCACTTTTTTCTTTTACTTTATTTGGTTTATATTTGGCAGATGTCTCATCACAAAAGCTCATATAAGGAGAGAGATCATGATCCTGTCACTCTTCAAGTACTGTCCTACTGACATCAATTCCCTCTTTGATCAGTGATCGGAGAAAAATCTCTGAGGTTATTCACATCCAATGGCATTCAGATCTTTGAACCAAGACTGGGGCTATGATCTTCTTCCCTTCATGTATGACCACCTGTTCTTGAATGTGAAGTTCCACACTCATGTAATGACACCTGAGCCACCGTCATTCAAAAAGCGAGGTTAATGTAGAAAGACCATAAAGCTCTGGAAATAGATAGGTAGAGGTCTGACTTAAAAACTGTATAGTTCTTGTTCTCATTCATTCCCCCTGGTTTGATAGTAGTAATTATATGTGTACTTTGTTTAATCCAGTAAATTGACACAAAATAATGTCTTCCCTTCCATGTTAAACACCCGCTCTCCCAGAGCAAGACTGTGAGGGGACTGAATATATTTTTTTCTAGCCCTTCAGAAACTATTTAAGCTATTAAAAATGAGAGTAGAATAGAACTTGCTTGCTGTACTTCTTATAATTTATTATTTATTATAATTCAGCTTTCATGTTTATCTCTCCAGAGCCAAGACTGAACTTGTGTTGACTGAACTCCCATCAGCCTTGCAGGTCTTCACTCTTGCTATGTCAGCTCTGATCCAAACAAAAGCAGTCTTTGACTAATCACTACACCCCGCCACTAATACTGATCAAATAAGGGCTGAAGGTGAGCCTGATTCAAATGCCATTTTTCTTCACTTCACAGAGTGGTGAGGCACACTGCATTCAACAAACACTGACACATTTAATATGAAGCACTTTCACAGCCACTTTTTCTTATTGAACGCTTTCCGACTTGGCAGGCGTACGGTTATTAAGCTATAATAAATAATGGCGGGCGTCTCCTGTAGGCTGTCCTGAGTGCCGGCGGTGACGAGAAAGCAGTGGAAATGAGAAAGCATGTGCAAATAGTGCAACACTGCAAACAACAACAAAAAAAAAGATCATGGTCTTTCCTTTTATGGAATATATGTTTGATCCTGTGCGATGATGACGTGACAGTCTTTTAAACAACTGTTATTGCAAATTACTTGTTATATGTTGTTATATGTATATATGTATATATATATATATATATATATATATATATATATACACTTCATATACACAACACTTCATCCACCCGTATCCAACCACAAGCTTCTTTAGTTCTTTGTCACGTGTAGTCTGCTGTTTAAAAGTTTTGCTGCAGATGGCTCATCTTTGGCAGAGTGTATTTCTCCGAGCTTTACATTGTTGGGCTGTTGTAGTCGGTGTTTGCAGTGGAAAGAGACTTGGTAAAACTTTCACACAATTATTATTGACAAAGATGTCTTTTTGACAACAAATCAAAGTAGAGAATATTTCTAACCACTGAATGTAAGCGAGTTTTCCTCATCTTTCGAGCTAGCTTGCCGCTTGGTGATATGCACTAAAGACGACTACTAAAAAGGAATCTGGGGGTGTGATTGGGTGCTGGATTTCAAATCAGTAGGGGGTGACATCAAACGTAAAGCTGTAATGAGTTATTGATAGGGATTGTACAGTAATAATATTGACATGTTATCAGTGATTCATTACATTCGTTACTGGTAAAGGTAGTAATGTGTTACTGCCCAACACTGCAGAAGACACAAAGGTAAAGACAGAATACACCGCCTCAGATCCACAGATACATTGCCGCACAGATCTCATTTTTCATTGTATGAGCTCACTTTGACAAATGAGCCTCAATGATAGCTGGGAATTTGTGCATAGCAATTGATCATCCCATGGCACTGTGCCGAACCTGCATGAAAACCTTGATCTATCGGCTCAAGTGGTGTGAGGAGAGCAGTTAATGTTTGAAGCCTTAATTGGTGATCTAAATCTTCATTATTCACTTGTTTATCCGACAACAGTTTATGGCACCACTTGATCCTGCTTGTGCAATCAAAAGCATGAACACCCATAGCAAGATGGCTGCTCATTCATTAAGCTGCATGGACAAAATAAAAGAAATGAGTTATAGAGGCACCTTTGTGCACTGCACCACTTTAGCTTCCGTAATTGTGGTCATAACTTATTTCAGGCATTTCATCCCACACAGCAACCTACCTGATGGCACATTGCTTCATCTCTCTGCTTGGGGCGCGCTAACCCTTGCGTACACGTATTATATTGAATGTTACCTGAGTGTCCATACTGGCCAGAAGCCTAATACATATGCTTAATTTATATGCATAGTCTCCAGTACTGTGTATCCTGCTATGTCATCTTGTGCTGTACATGATGTGAGCCGGCACTCTTCTATATGTAGGTAACATGCTGACCTACCACTGCATATTATAAATATCAAACAGCTGTTGTGATGCCGATTCAGATTACTTTCTCTAATGCAAAGAATTCACAGGATACATATAGCATCTTATTGTGGTATTTCCACCACAGTCTAGTTTTTCCAGATGTATATACTAACCAAATTTACTCAAATAAATGGTGGAAATTAAAATCTGTAGCTCACATTGTAGCTGTGATCGGATGTGTTACATTTGGTATAGGCTTCAATTTTGTTTGAATTCCGCCGCACAACAAAAATTGAAATAGCTAACAGAATCTATTTTTAATAGTCCCTGCCTAAGACATGGATCGGGTCCTCATTAATATTTATAAGCACATTTTAACCATACATCTTTAAGCTTGTGTAATTGAATACCCCTTTCCTATGTGTGGCTTTTTTGTGTTTCTTGTTTTCTAATGACACATTTTCACATTATTCACCTCATAAATCTCTCTCAAAGAGCTATTTCATATTAGTGCCACTTCTATTATTTGGTACACTTGTGCAGATTTAAATTAACTATGTGCCAAATCTGCAGCAATGTTCCAGTATGCAACATAAAGATTCTGCTCACAGTCTTTTGTTGTCTGTTGCACTTTGGGTTCATGACAGTGAGCCTTATACAGTTTTTATTCTTTTGGATGCTGGTGATTTGATCGTGATCACCATGATGATTAATGTGTGAGCTTCAGCAACATGTGAAAGTCTGAGGTAAGCAGATGGGGGGTGCTCTCTTAGAAATATACACAAGCTCACCTTTTTCTCTTTGATGAAGACGTGGCATTTGTAAAGCTGCTGGGCATCACTGCAGGGGTGCTGAGCTACTGTAAAAACTTCATGTTTCCACTGACATTCTTTAAGAGCATGGTACAAGTGTTAGATGTTTTTCTGTTTGAGATGTGCACCAAGCAATGGCATATGCCAAAGAACATCCTCTGTTGAATTGCTTTCCATTTAAATTGATACATTTAACTTGTGTTGCTGCTTGGCTATCTTAAGCAAGTACTTATTGGTTTTCCCTGTTTTCCCTTAAAACTGTCAAAACTGGATTATTTCTAGTTACAGTCAAGAGGCAACCTCCGTAACAGTGAAGTACAGCCAATGTGAAAATGCCAAAAACTGCAGGCCAGGTCAGAGCCACCACACTCAGAGCTTCAGACATGTTTGGCTTTCATGGTTGCAACTTTCAAAATGCCATTAAATTAAATTACAACTGCATTAATGCTATTTCAAAAACACAGTTTTATTCCAAGGACAGTTATACAGAGAGATGACATCGTGACTATTGAGCTTTGAGATTGACACTGGGCCCAGAAAACAATACGACAATATGATAAGCTAATTCATTATAATGAAAAAAAAAAAAAGATAAAGTCTAATCAAAAACTGTCTGGGTGTGTGATTCTTTTAAGAGGCGCAGAACATAATTTCAACTGGATTTGAAGTCCCCATGCACTCAAAAGTTTGTGGGGTTTTTGTTGCTACTGCAAAGAGATGCTGATCACCACAGTTTAGTAAATTAGGTCCCCCAGCAATGTTGACAGCTCAGAAAATGCAAAGTAATAGGAGAAAAGTGGAGAGAAAGCACAAATGAGCCCCACATTTTAACAGTGAAGAACAAAAACAATAACATTAATGGTATGGTGAATGCAAAAGAAAATAATATATCATGATCTAAACATTCCTATTTCTGGACAACGTGAGGTTCATAGGACAACTAAACACAAACACTAGTTTTGCCAGCATAGTTAACATAGATATATTGTTACAACTGCAGTAAAAGGGGGGCAGCAGTGACTATAGCACTGTCCATGAATATATGGAAAGCAAAGAAGCATTACTTCCAGAGGGGGCCAAAGCCTTTTCGGTCTCAATTTCTTGAAGAGATCTAATCTAAATACTTTTTTGAATTGATAGCTTTGACATTTTCTGCCTCCTTCAACCACCGTTCTCTAGTGGTTGACTGGACGATTGCTGGATGACCATTTAAAACCATTTTAATTAAAGGAAAAAGCAATTCAGAGTTCTTAGTGACCGATAGTCAGATCTGGAACAGTGTGTAGTACCATAGAGATGATTCTGTGCAGAGTGTGATAACAATATAATCAGATTGAATCAAGTAAGCAGTACAAATAAATAAAAATGGAACTGGACAACATGATAACAAGCCTCATGGAAAATCCCCAGAACTGTCAGACAAGAATCTTATTATATTTTATATTGGATTTAGATTACTGCACACTTCTGAAACCCGTGTGAGGATGATGATAATTAGATTGTAATATTTTCCCACACTGTTTGGTAGCTCATTACAAAATGCAAATGAAAATACACTTTGTCCTTTTTCTTCTTTTGGTAGAAAATAGAAATTGAGTCTGTCTGCCTCCAATATCTTCTTTAAATATATCTCACCACAATTTTAACTTACCATAAAGCACCTGTATTATAATTTTTACCCCATAAAAGGTCTGGTATATCATTAATGCAATATCCTTACAGTCAGTGAATGAACTGTTAATATGTTAGATATATACTTTATAGAGGCACTGTGTCAGTGGCTTCTTATGTTCAAGTGCTCATCTTCATCAATGTTTATATCATACAGTAATTCATTACTTTGACCCAATAATGTCTTTCTAATTAATCACAACTGCTTCTGAATGTGTTCACAAGCTGTAGCTTTGTTCATATTGTCAATATCAGAAGGTTGAAACATATTAAGTAGTTCACTCAGTACTTCACGTGACATTGGATAAAGAACACACCTAATTAAAAACCCTCACCTTTCACATTTAATACCACACATACATCACACCAAAAAAAGAACAGAAGAGAAGAACATCCATCCATTTTCCATAACCGCTTATCCCTATCAGGGTCGTGGAGGGCTGGAGCTGATCCCAGCTGACATTGGCTCGGAGAGAGGCTGGTTGCACCCTGAACAAGTCCAGATTTGAAGAAAACCATGTCCAAAAAACATATGTTTTATATATTAGACATACGTGAAAAACATTTTTTACTCAACTTCAGTGTCGGGATCTTAAAATCAAGCCATTTAACCTGTTCTGTTATATATGTCACAGATGAATTATAGTAATTTCATTAGATTCGCACACCATGTCGCATTTTCATTAAAGGTCTAGTGTGTGAAATCTATTGGGCTTTATTTTAAAAAAAACATGACATAAGAAATTAATGATAATATGTTCAGTTTTAATTAGTGTATAATCAGCTGAAATTGTTATGTTTTTGTTACCTTTCAATGAGCTTTCATGTGTACAGATGTCGCAGGTCCTCTTCTACCTAATGACAGAATAAAGGATGGACGCCCTATGACATCATTCTGTTTTGAAGCTCAAAATCTGAGCCAATGCCATGTTGGCTGTCTTGCCTCTGCCTTCATCTCAAGTGGACGTTTGAGGAGCTGCAGTTTTTGGTACGTCAACACAGGCTTCACTTCACTGCTTCCCTGCCATGTTTCTAGATAAGGTCTTTCCACTGTAGGTTCTCCTTAACACTTGACTGAGTCGAGTGTGGTCTAATCGCTAGATGCAACTAGTCCTGCACATTGGTCCTTTAAAGCAATAGCTTCAAAAAAAAAAAAAAAAAAAAAACTTACTGTAATACAATATATATTTTATGTCAAAAGAACCATAAACATGTTGTAGGTGTCTGCTCTGTTGCAGGTTTCCTTTGCCTGCTGGAATTCACATGATGGGGTCATTGTTGTGAAACTCTAGAATGACTAGTCATAATTCTGCCTTGACTGACATCATACATCATGTTTAGCAGCACATGTATTGAAGTTAACCCTGCATGATTTATTATACTGAGATATCAACGGATGCATTGTCATTTTCCAGTCACTATGTCCCGTTGTATCCTTTAGGAAGCAATGAAGCAGCAAAAAAAAAAGAAAAAAAAAGAATGAAGAATACAGTGGACATGTTGTAACAGTATATGTTTATTAACTGCTTTTATTCTACAGTATATTTTCTTGGGTTTGAATTTTAGATTTTTGTATTTCTGCAGTATATTCCCTCATATGTTGCCGTATGGTATTTACTTTTGATGCTAACAATAAATTGGCCACTAACAAAAAAAGCTAGATTTGTGTTTTACATGCTACACACTGTTAAAATATGCTGCAGCTTTTTCTGCTTTCAACGATTCAATGAATGCAAAAATGAGGGCAAGAGGATGAACTGCAAAGCACTGATGCAGTGTTCTAATGCAAAATAGATAGCAGGTGTTTGAACTGGCACACCTTCTTACCAGCTGACTGTGATAGGTGTGACAAAGGAATATGATGAATGACCTTCCTTTTCTGCATGTTCGTGTGCGAGTGTATTATAGAAGACTGGTGTTTCATTTATTCGATGAAAGGAAAATAAGGAGAGGTTGACATTGTGAGTACACAATAAAATGTAAAATGTAGCCGTTTACATTATATATATATATATATATATATATATATATATATATATAACTCTAATTCCTTCCTATCTTTAAACTAAGCACTGCCCCCAATGCAACTTTGAGCTCCTGCAGTGAATGCCATGAATAACAATAACACTCACAAGTCATTTTCATTAAGCTGTCTCCATGCTGGACCTGTGCATGATGTGTGTTGTTGCTATTAATTAAATTAGCATCATAGCACTGCAGAACAACTGTTACAAGACATCGCTCATTCTGACGCACCCTAGCTAAAATCCTTTCAAAGCCTGTAGCCATCAGTTTACACTAGGTATTGAATATTCAAAGAGTGTAATATTTAAAAGTCATCCTGCTTGTGCTGCCTTGGCCTTCAGTCAATATGACCCCACCGTGACCCCAGAATTAACCACCTGGCAGTGGCTGGATCCCTACCAACTTCCTCACTTACTGTATAATAATCTATAATTATCTCTCAAACCTTGAAAGAGGTTGTCCTATTCTCTTGTGTGTGAGATTCTGCCTGAAGTGCTGCGTTAGGCTGTCAACAACTGCTGAATAAGTATATGCTGAAGCTCTACAGGGCACTTTGATGTCGTAAGTATGTTTCTTTAATCAAGACTTATCCAAGGAGATAATGGCTTCATAGATAATAAAACGAATATAATGTGGTGGTCATTAAGGATTAAACATTTAAAATTACAAGTGAATGGACAAGTAAGCCCTGAAGACTGTCCTGTCCTTCACAACTCCCTGCTGTCTGCTCACAGGCACACATTAATACTGCAATAATCCTCTTTGACTTTTTGCCATTTAATACACACAGTCTATTATGAGTATGCATAAATTCACCTCAGAATTGTGATAGCAAAGTCCCTTTATGAGCAGAATGAAGACTATTACCCACTTTCAATTCTGCATTAGGTTTATTAGTGATAATGCAGACTTTATACAGAAAATTGACACTGAGAGGAAGTGTTGTGCTTTTAATCCATCCTTTACCTAACAAGATATCACGGCATGCAGTTATTTGCACTAAATGTTAAGAGACGTTGCAGTGAAAATTACAGTGAAAATCACCATGTGACGTTGTTTTGTGAGTTGGGATTTGAGAAACCGTACTTAACCTCTCAAGTAGGAACTCAAGCAAATGGGACTGCGTTCCCTGATTGGATGTGGGGAATGCAGAGGTCCAAGCTCTAATTGAAATTAGGGTTAATTATTTTTTAATTGTTTCCCACAGATACTGAACCATTGCTGAGCTAAAGTTGAGAGAACTCTCAATGAGTTTTTAAGTCAAGCAGAATCAGTCTTAATTGTACTTACTTACCCTTATGTACATTTTGTAATCAAAAGTTCAAGCACGTTAAGTTCAGATGACCAAATTCTTCTAGCTAAACCTGTGCAGATTAGTTGGCAAGTTACACTAACCCTAACCCATGCAAAGGTTGGGTACACGCAGATCAGGGAAGAATACGATTGTATGATTTAATGTCAACACTCACTACAGATGTGAGAGAAGATGTATTGAAGCCAGAAATTGTATAAAACTCATCCATTGCCCTGATCTTACATGTACTTTCCATGGCACTGCATAACATACACACTTACTCCAGGACCACCAATGCCTTGCTGTTAGCAACCTTTCTGGGCACAGTGGAGAGGTGACCTGGCCAGTGTATCACATCCTCCCAAATGCTCAGGATAGAGTCATTAAGCTGGTACCAAAAAAACATGAATCACTTTATTCTATTCTGCATAAGAGCAGACTGAGAAAAGAGCGATTTTAATGTTGTTGATGTTCTGCCAAACCTGATTGAAGCAACAGGCTGTATTTGCAGCAAAGCACCTTCTCTAAAAGCATTTGAATTACAAACAATAACCATCCATGAACATACCAATCTGTAATTCCAACCTAAATGAGTTGAGGGTAAATTCATGAACATCTAAATTGTCTCTAGGTGATAGAGGTTAAACCACCATGAACTCTCAGACCCCTCAGGAACAATCAAATGGGCTAATTATTATCCACATTTGCACTTTCACTGAGTGTACCACAGATGTGCTGGAAGGCTGTTAGACACGGCAGGCAACTCTAGAGCTAAGTTAAAATCAACATGATTACCAATATAGAGTATACTGTATATAAGCAGGTATTTTGAGCCAGTTGCCTGAGCGCAGTTTAGTAACAGCTATTGTATGACGACGATTTAGCATCTGGTAGCAGGTGTTTCTGGCCTTACAATGTAGCAAAAAGATATCCGAAAACTGGATAATGGATATTCGTGGCAAGACGTCCTCTGTAGTCCAATTATCACCTTGATACATGAGAACAACAGGAAAGACACACTTCTAAAAATGTCTATAAATAGCTACCTGCTGCTAATTCAGAATACAAACAGAAAACCTCCACTGTGAAATCTTGGTCCCTCACCTGATTCTGCATTGCATATATCCATTCATAGAGATTAGGGACTTGAATAAGCTCAGACTGTGCACTGCATTTAAGAACATTTGTTTTCATTGTTCACTTAATCTTAATACTTCATTTTCATGACATTAGGATGGTGTTTACTCTATTTAGTTTTCATATTTTCAAAGATTGGGAATTCATTTTATGCCCAAACACTAAATTGTACCTCTTATTGTGTTAACAGGTGCAGCAATTCAAAATTAACATATTTGGCATCTTTATCAGGCTTGGCCTAAAACTTAAGACATAATTCAGACATCTACCTCAGAATAAATTATATTGGGGATTTATTTTCATATAATGGGGCAGATAAAACTTGTAGATCACAGGGATGTGCTGGATGTCTTCCTGATCTTTATTTTAATGAGGCTTAATGAGGTATTCCCCCCCTAATTAGTTCTCCTTTAACATGTCAGAGTTTCAATTCCACTGTTGATCAATGGGGTGGAGACGAGCCATTTCATTTACCTCAAGGCTAAAAGTGTCAGACAACATTTTGTGGAAATCCCAAGCTTTAATGATTCTAAATACGAGGGCTGACTATGCAACCAGAGCCACTAGACCCACAAGATAAATGGTTAACAAATAGCCAAAAAACAGAAACAGCAGCATAAATACTGCCAGACATGAATGTGAGTGACCAGGCAGGTTCATGGGCAACAGTTCAGATACACAGAAACACCTCTTTGGTAATTGTGTCAAGACATAGGTCTGAGGATATGAGGTGTTACAGACACACACAGATAACCTGATCTGGGCTAGTCTCTTTCATCTAACATGTTAGACTGTACACAGATGAAACATTCCCAGGGGCATCATGGACTGAAACGCTGACACTGGAAAAATCCAGGCTCTCTAGGATCAGCATATAAAATGGGTGAGGTTGGTTCGTCTTTGGACTGCAAAAAAGGCCGATAATCATCAGATGTTTTCAGAAGTCAGCTCTATTGAAGGAGGCAAATCTATGGGGATAGGCACACATTTAGTGTTGAAAAGAAGCATACTGCATTTACTGAAAGACTGCACTGACTAAAGCACAGTAACTCAGCTCTCAGACAAACCTGAGCTTAGTTATTTGCAAAAAGTAATGACAATTACAAAACAAAGATGTTACAGACTGTGACAGACAAAGTTAATTGACTTTCAGTATAAACCAATGCTAAATGATAAATGGTAATATATTTATATAGCTTTACACTACATATCTCATTCACCCATTCACACACATTCATACACTGATGACATTGGCTGTCATTCGACAGCTGTTCATCAGTTTTTAGGAGCTAACCATTCACACACATTCACACAACGATGGCACAGCTTTCAGGAGCAATTTGGGGTTCAGTATCTTGCCCAAGGACACTTCGACATGCAGACTGGAGGAGCCGGGGATCAAACCACCAATCATCTGATTAGTGGACGAGCTCCAAGCTGTGGCTGAGGAGGTAGAGATGGCTCTGTTTGGTTATGATGACACAGCCAGGACAGGCTGCTTTTTCAAGTGTCTGAGATTTTATTTGTTCTATTGGATGAAGTGACTTAGGCTTTGAGTAAAATAATGATGCTAATGGCAAAAGTGCATGTCAAAGTGCAGCAGCGACTGCAGCAACAAGATTTGAATGAGCTCACTGAACCCAGAGCGAGGCTAAAGAACAATTATTGACTGACTAATCATAGCTGTACATATATGACAGAGTATTAGGGCCAGACATCGACATTTCTATTTGGCATTTCAAGAATTAAGTCAAACCAAACCTTTGATTAACCTCGTTTTTTGGAAAGGTGAGTTCAATTTCACTACCCACAACCAGGCCTGACTATTGCCAGACCTGTTAAATCAGGAAATCACTAAAATAGAACCTGACAAAGTGAAGTGCCGCAATGCAATGTCATTGAAATCTATCAGTTGGTGAAGGGTTACAAAGCTACTCCAAAACCTTATTTTTGTTTTACCAGCTTAATGACCTGAGTATTTGGAAGCATATGATACACTGGCCAGATCGTCTATAGTCTCCCACTGTGTGCAGAAAGGTCATTAACAGCAAGCCATTGTTGGGCTTGACTTCATTCACATGAGTGTTTATAAATACAGAAAATGTAATGCTCTGATCAGATAATGTGTTTCTAATTGAATACAACTGCCTCCGAATTTTTTCATTAGCTGTAGCTCTGTTAAGATTGTCAGTAACATATTTACATGACATTGGATAACGAATAAAAACTAATTTAAGCTCATTTAGGGTTTAGGGGTTCTATTCACAGAATATGTAAGGAATGCAATATGTCATTCATAAGTGTGTATGATAATCAGTTAGTCATTTGTTAGAGTACAATCAAACAGTGGCTCTGGACACTGTTTCCCACAGTCCTATTCACTGGACATTTAAATCTATTCACATCTGTTCTGCATTCATAATTTTGCATTACATTAACATTAGCACACATATACAGCAGCTATAGTTTGCAGCAGATTACTTACATCTATCATTTGGCAAAGAATGTGTCCTTATCTCCAAAAAAAATAAAAAATGGAACGGCTTGATACTAAGTTCACAAAGTATTAGCTGATGAAATAATCAGACTCTATGGAATGGGTGAGGTATGCAATATACACTTGCTGCCAGGCTAATCGACTATCACTCTCAAGGCTGGATTTGGCCACTTCAGTTGGTGAGGAGCTGTGCTCTTTTTGGTTTGAAACACCTCTGGGCATTGCTGATTGATTACAGTATGTGTGTGAAATACATTAAGATTTACCTGGCAGTGGTATGTTAAATCAGTACAGTGTAAATTTATTTTTCAAAGGCTTGCTCGAATGCATCAGACGCTTTATGAGTAATACTTTACCAATAAGACTTATTATATTAATCATATTTTATAATTTGAGTTTGGTGATGCCAGTAAAGTAAGCTGCCAGAAACTAACCCAGACTGTACAATTTGCAGCCTGGTACAAAAAACAGTTTTGATCTCTATAGCTTATTTCCCGGTTCATGACATCTGTACTGAGGGTGAATTGGATGTGACATGGCACTCTAAAAAACTGGCTGATAAGCTGGCTTTATCGAAACATGCTATCTTAAACATGTTTATTCCTGCTATGCAGTTGGGCATTTAAATACGGGCACCTATGGAGGTTGAAATGTTCTGTAGCCAGCCACCAAGCAGCTACTCAAGGGAGGGTTTTTTGGCACTTCCACACTGGCTTCATTTCCCAGCCCTGGAGGTTGCTGCCTCGTCACATCATGCCATGTTCAATCTTTGTTTCTTCGAATGGAAAAGCGTCCCAGAGCAGCTAGGCTGAAAAGAGACTTGACATAGCACAGTCTAAAATGCAGAGTTATTCAATATTCCTCAATTTACAGAATCAGAAACACATTTGTGTCCCATGCCTAAAATTTTGCCCAGGGTTACAGTACCACACAGGAGGAACTCACGTAGCTTCCACTTCTCTTGCTCTGGATCTTCCAAATGAAAGGCAGTGTGGCAGTATGGTTGCTAATAGGTAATTATCCCAGGTGTTTCAGTTTAACAAGTGATCCTATTAACTAGTGACTTTGTACCGAAGGCGCCCCATTGTAACCATAGCATTGCTATTCAGCTGAAAGTTGCCAGCTAACAGGGTCACTTGTTAAACCCAAACACAGACAGACCCGGGAAGCAGAAGGAGAGTGCAGGTGATTAGTACAAACAAGTCCTGAGTTATTTCTTCACCACCAACACTGTGGGTGGGACATGTAGTCATAATATGTTGTAGAGACAGTGTTTATTATATATATTTTTTAAACTTTTGTTCAGCATATGAATCATACGCTGGTCAAAGCTGCCCATACACAAATGCTCCTCAAGCCTGACTGTGCCAGTTAGCATAAATACTCCCTCGTGGCTGTTAAGGCTATATCCTCACATGACACTGAACTAGGATCACTTGCTCACCTCCTCTTGGCAGCGGTGCTGGATTGTGCAGTGTGATTTGTTTCTATGGTGATTTGTTAGATGAAACTGGATCTGCCAAATAGAATCCCAATTCTCTAGTCTTTTAGGGTTCTCCTCTGTGAAAACTATTTAATAATGTATTGGGCCAGGTTTTTGTCCTCAGTCTTTAATCGTAAGTTGCAGTAGCAGGGAGTGCAACCCTGTCATTGCTGGTCATTCCTAATTTAGGGAATAGATTGCATGGCAACTCCATTATAGTTTAGGTATGGGTGAGGATATCAGCTATCATTAAAGGTAGGTTTATCCAGGTTTCCATTTCTGTTCAATCCTGTTGCATTGTATGATTTTTGATTATACATATTTAGAATTTACATTTAAAGCAAAAAGAGAAACAAGTAGATACATCCAAACTTTTGGTAGCCTTTTTGAGAAGTTTACAAAAGTTGCAGTGACAATGGAATGGCAAATAGATTGTAGTTGCTGACTGTTTTGAAACATGGGCCTGTGGACAGTTGGTTGGAAGCTGTGCTGCCTCCATAATGAGATTCAGAAAGGGCCGTGCTGGTGCCTCAGCCAGAGGGCTTACCCAGGCTTATCTGTGATAGAGAGTGATAGCAAGAGTGAGAATGGGGAAAGAGAGAGGGGCATTCTAGTATAGACACTTGCCTTTCAAAGTAAACACTTGTGTTAAATATTAAAGGCTGCTGTAAATCAGTGAACATTCGTGACATTTTTAAATTGAGTATCTGACATTGTCAAAACGGACTGATCATTTAAGTCTGCAACTACCAATTATCTTTATTAATCTGTCAATCATATTCTCAATTTATTGATTAGCTGTTTGGTCCATAGAATGTCATAAATGTCCTAAAGTCCTTAAATGTCTTAATTTGTCCACAACCCTAAGATACTCAGGTTACTGTCATATAGGATCAAATAAATCTGAAAATATTCACCTTTTTCTTAAAAAATAACACAAGACAATCCATTATCAAAGTAGTTTACAATTAATTAGTTAATTTCATAGACAACAAATTGATCAATCGACTAATCGTTGCAGCTCTACACACTGTGTTCCAACTGTTGGAAGAGCAGTGAGGTGAGTGTGCGTCTTTTCTTTTGAGTATGGACTGTGAACATCGATTAGCCAATCTAGCTACTATTGGCCACAGTTGAAGACGTGCCTGAGATGTTCTCTGTCATGCCTGGATGCAGTGGAGCTAAATTCAATGTGCAAGTGCTGAGAGATTTCACTACGAAAACTATACAGTTAGCACTGTCAAAGTTGAAACTAGATCTTACACAGATGATGTGTTTGTTCATAATTGGCTTAATAATGTTTATGTAGCTTCAGGCATATATACACACATTGTAAATGCAACAGAAGCAGCCAATGGACTTGTATAAATGGACAGTATAATACAAAAGCCTTTTTTGCTTCTTTTCTTTTCTTCTTTTTAATTTTAACACTAAATTAACACTGCAGATGTCACAACTGTGAAATAACATATGGTAATATATGGTAAACAAGAAAAATGTATACAAAGCAAAAAGTTGTGTTATAGCCATGATGTTTGTTCCATTGAATTTATGGAACATGCTTCTGCTACACTTCATGGTGGGAACCACACATGCAGATATCATCAGTTTACCTTCTCCTTGCCATAGCACAGATTACTACAGTAGTTGAAAAGAGCTGTTCACTGTATCCCAACACTACCTCTGAGCAACATAACTGATGGCCTCAAATGCATTGTACTAATTAACTTTTCTAAGGGTACATCTGTTAATTTAAAGGCACTCCAGAGAATGTTACTAATGTGTACAACTGTAAACAAAAGCAAAATGAGGCTACTTTAAAAAATTTGAAATGTACATTTAACGGACATATTGTGCCTAGTTTACAGTGTTTCTGTTTACCACATGATTCCATATTTGCTGTGACTTAGCCTCGATGTCTTCCATTTTCTCATGATAATGAGTTAATTTAATTTGTTTTCTCAAATTATTTATGTCATTATCTTGGGTTAACTAATGTTCAAGATTCGAGAAAACAAAAAGGAAGTCTAGCATATTAAATCATTGCAGGAAACATCATTCAGTTTAGAAAAGTCAGAGGGACACGAGTATATTGATCAGGTCAGCATGTCATGACATCAGGTGTCACTTAATCTCAGGTCTATGACATTTGATAAATTTTGTCATTTTGAGAAAACAAAGTTTGAGAGATAACGACAAATAACTCAAGATGTTGAGAAAAAAAAATGAAAATGACTTGTTATGAGACAAAAGAAGAAAATGTATAAATGCATGATCTTAGGGCTTCCATACTGAATGAGGAGGCATGACCAAACTTGACCACACACACTGTCCATGTCAAATTGCGTCACCACAGTATTGGTGTTAAAAAAATAAAAATAAAATGCCTGTCTGGACAGTTGTAGTCGAGGTGAAGTATTGGAGGTGTGCCATTCTGAGGGTTTGAGAGAGAAACAGTGAAAGGAAGGAAAGGAAATAATGCACTCTGTGCACACTACCTTGGTGTGAGTTGGTTTGTTTAGTTCCAAAAGTGTACTTTTTTTTCTGGTTTAGAAAAACAACAACAACAACAACAAAAAAACACTCTGACACTGTTGACATGACTCCCCAAGGTACATGCACATGATGGATGGAATATAGTAGGCAAGTGACCCTGCCAGAGGCACTTTAACATTTGGCTCAGAGCTTTGGTGACAAGGTGCTGATTAGATGCGACCTTGCATTGATAATATCAAGGTCAACATCCTCTTATCAAAACCAGGTGCACATGGAACCCATGTGTAATCTGCATACTATTTGTCCTGTTACAGTTATACATGACTGACAGGTTACACTGTGATTATGCGGCGGGGATCCTAATTAATTAATTGAACGTGCGGTTGAACATGTCGAAGACAAGCAACCTCACGTGGACAGTGAAGTCCAGGCTTAGTGAGATAATTGCTTGGCTTTAGTAATGTCAGTTATTCACAGTAGCTTGTGTGTAAACAGCTATTGTTGACATTCAGCTTTGAGTACATGACCAATCGACGATGCAGAATGGTCTCTCAGTAAATACATGTGGCGAGGTGAGATACTGTATGTGTGGGATGCTTTTTCAGAAACATTTCAGAATTTTGTTTCGTGTCTAATTGTTCATTTTGTTTATCGTGCTGTACCTTTGAACTAGTAATCACAGAGTATGTACACACAATGATAACAGAATTTCAGGCAATTTGTTTAGGTGGTTAATTATATAATTATATAGCTGCTAGTGCACATGTATTGTCCTTGTTTCCATGCAGTGTGCTGCTCTTTCTCGCTATTTTTATCTTCCTCTTCAGTCACTCTTGACAGCTAGCCAGCAACAACTACTGAACAGACTCCACTAAACAAAAAAGTCAAGAGAAAAGAGAGATGCAAAACGATGTAAACTCTGGGGATATTTAGTAATCAGGTAACTATGAAGAAAGCAGATTAGACTGCCTCTTGGCTCAGTGTTCTTTTCCATGCTGCTGCGCCTTTTCTTCATATCTATTTAACTTTACATATTTATCAAGCGTTATTTGTTTCTCTGAGGAGTATGGGCAGTGAACCTTTCTGTCTGACATGGCTGGCAATGGCACAGCGGTAATTGTGAAGAGCTAGGGAAGAGCATATGCGTGTGTGTGTGTGTGTGTGGAGGTGTGTGTGTGTGAGAGAGGAAAGGAGAGGAGGAGAGAGAAAACGAAAGGGTGGGGAGGTGCAGTGAGACGCAAGGGAGGGGGCATGTATGAGGGAGGGTGAAGGCGAGAGAGAGAAAGACGGAGCGGGAGAGAACAGGCGGCTTGCCTCATTCTGCTTCTTCCTCAGCATCCATTCAGCCTATTCCGGAGTGCAGAGAGCTACACAACAGAAGAAGAGAAGGAAAGGGAACACAAATCCATTGAGGAGGGAGGATATCAAGGAAAATAACATAACCAGGGCTCAGTGGGATCCACTATCACCTCTTCTAGCTTTGGCAGTGGTGTCTGAAAGTTTCCATCCAGGGGGGAAAACCCTCCCCTTTTTTGTGGGGATGAACAGTGGATGCTGAATTTCATTCCTGAAGGCAGGAGGAGATCTGTGAAGACCGGCTGGATTCACCAGTATTGGAGCTGGTAGTGCGCAGCAGAAAAGATCCTACAGTGCCTCTTTCTCTCTCCCCACCTTCGCTCAGTCTGTCACACACGCATTTTCCAGTAGAATACATAACACTATTTCACTGTGCCGAGGTGGAATATCTGGGAAAGCAACCCAAAAAAAAAATAATTCTCCCAAACCAGGGGAGTCAAGGGGAATGGATTACGTACAGAATCAATGAAGGACATCTTGATCACAAAAAAGTAAGTTCTAATCAGAAAAGATTGGAATTTCGATTGGGTTCAGATTCTGAAAGACTTGAAGGATTTTTTGCCCTTTTCTTTGTTGTGGACCAGCACCGAGCTTCAGACAGCTTATCTTGTGGAGTATAGGTTTCTGGATGGTATTTGAAGGTAAGACGGACTCTTGTATATTAATAGCACTCTCCAGGTTTTGGAGAAAAGGGGCTGATTAGGGAGCCGAAAAGCTCAACGTGAAAGATACAGCTCAAGTGGGAAAGGGGAAGGAAGATGGAAAAGGTGTGTGTCTTATCCTGGACTGTATCTAGTCAGTTTCAAAGTTGGAATAAATGTCTTAATAATACAATAAAATGTCCCAGACCTCACAGAGGATATGATTGCTATTTTGGCTATTGGATCTCTACTCCCCTCTGCAGAGAAGAATCTATCTATGTGCATCTGCATACTTGTGCATGTGTGTTTGCTGAGAGGGGGAGATGCCTGTCTGCAAAGCAATTCATCTTTTTGCTTCCCTGCTACAGAGCGGTTATCACCAGGGGAGGCTGCTAGTGGATGGGGCATAATTGCGGTCGCTGTTTGTCCTCGTCTTTGCAACAGCTAGTGTCTGCGAGCGCAGGGAATTACTTTGGTACAGTGGCCACATTTTATTCATAATGGTGAGTGCCTCTCTGCATTTTAACGGCTGCTCTGTCCCTTTTATCTCGGCTCGCAGAGAACTGATTGTGTCCACTATTACACTATCTGAGACGCCCTACATTATACCTTCACCTTCAGTTTCTATGTGTATACAAGTTTGTGTGTGGGATTGTGTTCGAGCAATGCATTTCTTTCTGTGTCTCTTTAATCTCTGTTTCTCTTGCCCCCTTCTCTCCTAATGGGGAATTGATGATACAGTAATTTCTTCATAGCTCTCGCTTGCTAAGTTCCCTTTCAGATAGAAATGTTTCAGGAGGCTGAAGGATAAAGCAATACAATTGTGTTCTCTTTTTCAATACGCTGCCCTCTTGATCAATACCAGACAAGTGCAAGGCTACCTCCTTTTGTAAGGCAACGGTTTAAATATTAATGATTGCATGAGCATCCTGTTGGTCCCCTGAAATATTTAAAATAATTGAATAATAAATAGCCTGTCTAAGCAGCCAGAACCCAATTTTGTCCTGGGCAGATGATTATAACCCCCCCCCTCATGTAACATGCAAAACAGTGACCATTAAATGCCTTTGCCTCTGGATATAAAAATTTCAAAAGAAGTGTCTCCTCTTGCAGAACATCCACTGGGGGGAAGTGGAGCCTGATGGGAAGTTGATGACAGCTCCTGTGTATCTGGCACTGACTGGCTATAGGTGGCTCAAGTCGCCAATTGTTCCACTGCATATACAGCTTGATTGCAAAGAGCTGCCGTGCACAAATATTCTATTGAAATCACATTTACCATTCAAGAGGCGTAGTATGCAAGTCCTTCCTCTTGAAGATGCAGAGATACCTCTCATCTGCTATGCCTGCTGTATTCATTTATTCTAATGAGCTATATATGCAGCATGTATATGTCAAAAATGCATACTAGCGTGTGTGTATATAGGTGTTTTAAGAGGGCGTGCGAGAGTGAAAGGGAGTTTCTGAGTGTATCTAGTGTGTGCGTGGGTGTGTATTTGTCCAGAGCTCTGAGCTTCATCCCTTTTGATGTTTTATTGAGTGTTAACTATGGTAGGACTGACGCATTGCCTTTGCTCTTCCTTGTAGTTCCTTTAACTCTGAATTAGCAATGCTGTGTCTGCCTCTTTCTGCCTCTTTCAGCTCTTTTGGATTTGGTAAACGATTTGGTTCAGGCACTGTATATGTGCACTGGTGCAAGACTGTGTGGGTGTGTGGGTGTGCTTGTATACATCTGTGTCCATGTGTATAAGCATGATGGGTATATGTGCACTGTGGCCATGCATACAGGATGCATTTGAGGTGTGTGCATAAAGGCCTTCCTGTGTCTGTATATACTGTAGTCTGTTTTTTTGTTTTTTTCCTGTTTTTTTTTTCTTTTTTTTCTGCCATTTCTGATGTTAGCAAAGGAGCCAAAGACAAGGCCCTCCATTTTCAGTGATATTATGCATCCACTGAATCACAGTATGGACGGAACCTTCTTCTACCTCGTGATTATTCAGTGATGTTGACAGCATGATCACATGGGGGCAGAAATCAGAGGAAGCAACTTTGATGGCAACAGTGTTGGCTTTTTGATTTATTACTCACAGAAACGGAGTTTGAATCAGTATGCATGCACGCCGGTAGGCAGCTGAAATCTGACACACCTGCTTCCAAGTATGATAAATCATTTGCAATCATGTGTGCCTTTTTAGTTTGAGATCAGCAGGACATCAGTCAATTATAAGATTTAGCAAATAGGGCCTAATATTTTAATATCAGTTTTTATATTGCTATTAATACCATGAGACTTCATATTGTCAAGTAATCATTCAGTAATATGAATATTTTATGTATATAACTATGTGTTATACACTTTATACCTAAATATTCCATTCCTCATTTAGTTAGCTTTAAGGGCACGCCACACAAAGTCACAGCCTGTGGAATTAAAAAGTTTATGCGAGGTATGTGGAATATCTAGTGCATTGTTTGTTGAAGTGGTGAATGTAAACTGAATCTAATCCCTATGTTAATGGAGCAGTAAATTGTCTCTGTTATTAAAAGAAATGAAACAGAACAGATGACCTCATTAGAATCTTTCATAAAGATGAGATGTTTATGGGGGTGGTCCTAACTTCTCTCTACTAAAAGTAAAGACTTTTCTTTAATTTATGTGTTATTAAGTTTGACGCTGTCAAATGTGCGAATGTTTTCATTACATTACATATCACCTTTTTTGAATCTGTCAAAAGAAAGCAGAAAATGGCAGAACAAATATATGTGTTAGTTGATACTTGATAAGCAAATTAAATCTGTGAAAAATGAAGCTGAGATTGAAAGGAAAGATCCAGTGTGTAATATTTACGTGGATCTATTGGAAGAAATGGAATGTGTTTTTTATAATTATGTTCTAATTAGTGTATAATCACCTAAAAACTAATTGTCATGTGTTTTAGTTACACTAGAATGAGCTCTTCATAGCTGTATAAACCCCAGATGGGGTCTTTCTGTATGGAGTTAGCATGTTCTCCATGTGTCTGTGTGGGTTCTCTGCAAGGTTCTCCAGTCCAAAGACATGCAGGTTACTTGGTTAACTGGTGACCCTACATTGTCCACAGTTGTGAATGTGAGCATGTTTCTCTCTGTGTTGGCCCTGCGATGAACTGGTGAACCGCCTCTCGCCCAATGTCAGCTGGGATGAGCTCGAGCCCACCGCGACCCTGAAGTAGATAAGTGATTACAGGAAATGGATGGATAATTTTTTTATAGCACTTAACATTTTTTTGATAATATTTGAAAATGTGTTTAAAATATGTGACTTGCTTTGTTGTTAAAGGACAGAGAGCTCTGTCAGAAACAAGGCCTGTACCCAGAAGCAGAACAGCATATTTTTAGCCTATCCATTAAGGACATGGAAGAAAAATCAATGATCACAGACTGAAACACTGGGTTTCAAATTTAAGTTTTTTTTTTTTCCCCTCTATGACCTTTGGATACAGTTGGGAATATGTACTTTGTAAATATCATATTCTGAGTTGGTCACTGAAAGAGTCCCATGAATGCAGTTTCATTTATTTAAAGTAAACTTAATTTATTAGGTAACTAATACATTTATGGTTTGTTTTTCTCTAGTGTCTGGGAGGGATTATTAGTTTTCATATTTATATTGCACATCTGTGTGCCTTTACCCATACTTTCAATTTACAGGCCAATAATATGTGTTTAATTGTTGCTGTCACTTAGAAACACATTAACATGCTCAAGCTAGCTATCATGAGCCACACATCTGTAGCGTATATATCACCAGCTGACTGAGGCAAACAAAAGAGCTTATTTTAAATTAGAGGTCTGGTCAGCTGGAGACCAAAGCCGTGAACGGATTCGGCTGATCTGTTGTCAGCCCCTTTTGAATCCCTGATGAGGCGAAACACAATATGCTCCAACAGCTGGGTCATTTATGCAATATGCTTACTCATCATGGTCGACTGCCACTAAAAGGCGGGGGAACGAATTCTGTTTTAATAGAGTATGCTTTACAAGAAAAAAAGATTATTTTAAATGAAGCTCATTTATTAACTTACAGAAAAAAAAGTCAGGCATTTACTATGGTGGATTTAGGGGAAGACCTCTGCATAAACAGGACACGTACTGCACTCACCATGATCTTATAAAGTGATGTCAGTGAAGTATAAACCAGAGGTTATTTTAGTTACAAAAGAGAAAAGGTAAATTGTGATGTACTTAGTGACTGCTGGTGGCAGTGTAGCCCTTCTGGGATACAGTAAGCAGGAAGTGGTTGTCTGAGGCATGAGGACTGATCTACAAACAGCTTCCATCGACAGTGACCTTGCTGTCTGTGTCACTTTGCAGCGTGACATTCCAGGGCAAGCTGCCGAGGGCAATAAGTGTCGTGCCACCTTTGGAAAAGCCCCTTTCCGTTTGTGTCAACAGAGAGTATTAGTAAGGGTCAGGGGTGAGGTAGCAGACTAAGAATAGAGGGCAGAGGACGTTGCGCCATGTGGCAGTTGAAGTAGAACAAGAGGAAAAGAGAAAAGTCTTTTGGGCTAGTCCCCTGAGAAAAAAAAACAAAGATCAAATGTCCCAAAGCAGTTTTAGCGGCTTATATGAAGACATCTTCTATTATAACCTCAGCCTGAACTTTTGCTTCCCCTAGTATACAAGTCTTCCCCTAAGCAACCAAGCAAGTGCTAAGAGCTGTACAGTATCTGTAACCAGAAAGAATCCCAAAGTATATCTGGCATAACCTGAGTTCTGAAATGCCACCTTAGTAATTCAAAGTGATATGAACACAGCTGATTTTCACACGCAGAGTTTCATATTGTAATGTAAGTGTAAAAAAAAATCCACATGCAGGTGAAATTGCAAAAGGTGCTGTTGTGATGGGTGATATTATTATACTGGTGCTAGATTTGCCTCCATAGCTTCTTACCACCAGTGTATAAATATGCTGACAGTCAGTTCACTTGCAGTCTCTTGTCTAAACAGTGGAGTGCAGTGAAGTACATGTGTTTTATGGACTTTTACATCCTTGGCTGTGATGTTTTACAAATACCCTTTGTATGTAAGTGTATGTAAGAGGATACCTTTGTGTCTTTGTACCATGCATATTATCTTATGCTATGTTATTCATTGAGTATTCATCAATTAACCAATACATTGTTGAAGCTACAAACATGCAAACACAACAGTTAAACCACTTATGTGCCATTACTGACCAGTCCTTTTTTAAATCTAATTAAGGTTCATTAAATATTCACACAGTAGAATAACCTGCCTATACCCTAATAGCAAGGAAAGACTGATACTGGTTCTTTTCTGGCGAGGCCAGTGTTGAAGCCATCCATTTTGTGTTTTGCCTCCATCAGCCACTTTAGGATGTCCTTACAGTGACTTTGCCACCCCCATCCTTTCACCACACCCTCAGTTTTCAGCTGTGAAGCAGGGTATTTAGAGTATTGACCGCTTTGCTCTTTCCATGATAAGAGAAATGCTGCATCTCTTGCATCAAGGTGAGGGGCTACTTACATATTCAGCCCCTCATTATGTGTATTGTTTTGTTGAGCTTTATCTGTACTCTCATTAAATAGGGTATCAATATTAGAGGAGCAGATCAAGGGATGAATATCAAGGTTGGGGGAATTATTCATTTAGCATTTTTACACCAAAAAATAAATGTGTCTATGGATTTGACAAGACCAGACTTCATGTTCATGTGATGTTTTAGTAAATAATAGTATTAGGCAGACAGCAATTTCATTGTATCTTTGAGCTTATGTCATACAATATCCCCACTAATGTGTCACAAGTAGATCTGGAAATGTCAGTGTGTAGTCTTTTCACTTTAACAATAGCTGAAATGTCGGTACATGGATACTCCCTCTCCCTTTGAGGGGACTATGGACTCTCCAGCAGCACTTGTGTCTCTTACATTGGACAAGCTCCCATAACCCCATTCTGCCCAACTATGAAAGGCTTACAGCAGGACACCGGTCCTGCACTTGTTAGTGCAGGTCACTGATCCCAGGCTCCTTTGGGCTCACAGCTCATATAGGATAAAGTACAGCTTGGATGTTTGTTAGTTGCTTATGCTTTAACGAGTCTGTGGAGTACGAACTCCTACACACCGTAAAACCCCACCAAGATCAGAAGACTTGTCATTGTTATGGGAGAATGAAGTGCCTTATTGCTCCAGATGTTGGAAGTTCACACAATGATTGAGGAGCTTTCATCTCATGGTGGGAAAAGGTTCCAACATGTTTCAATGTGCGGTTAAAGAATGAAAGAATACGAGACAAAGTTGAGGTCATCCAGAAAGGAGAAACTGGGTCTAATACAGTAGTTATCATGTCTATAATTGGTGTCCCTGTCTTTTCAGAACCTAAGTTTCAATTGTGACTATTCTATTGGTGTATAGGAAGAAAAGAAAGATGACACATGACTGATTCCTGCACAGGCACTGAAATTTCCTATTATACCTGCACCGTTCTATTAAGATAGTGACAGTTGGCTGCTATCCACTAAGTGCAACCAACCCAATTTGATAACGGCATTGCTTCTGAACTCACATATGCTGCAGTCACCTCCTGCTCTATTTCAGACTTTTGCATAACCTGCCAATAAATTGAGAGGAGGGACTGTGATTCAGTGTAGCCCTTTTTAATTTACTGCATGCTTCTTTCTTACATTCCTATAATCTCAGATGGCTGTCAGTTGGTCGAGAGACTCATTAAAACCTTTGTCATGTCGTTGCTCCTGGGCTGGGGGAACATACAGAGATAAGAACTCATTCTGCTCTCCCAGCTTCTCTCCCCTTCTCATCCCTGCCTGCTCAGTGTGTTACCAGAGGTTTGACTGTCAAGTGGAAAGCTTTCGACATTTCGGAGTCTTTCAGGGAGGCGATGAAGGTTTAGAAGGCAGCACATAATCTTCTGCCTGCTGCGATCTCACTCTTGTTCGCCTTTTGCTTACAGGGGGATGTTGTCCGATGATTCAGTTGTTTGTCTGGGGCAAATGTGGAAATGTGTGTGAGAATATGAGTTGCGGGTTTATGCATAGCTATTGAAGAGATGCAGAGAAAAAGGGATTGTAAGGATCCAGAGTGTACAACTGAGTGAATCTTAGGACAGGAAGTTGTAGTCTCCTGACAAATCAGCTGTACATAAATAATGCACAGAACATGTCATATTATTAGTAACTGGAAGACTTAAACTGACACTGATTCTGATAGACGACCCCAAATATGCCACCATGAACACCATGTAGTTATAACTGCTGGTTATATATGTCATTACTGGGTTAGATTGGAACATTAATTCATTATGTTCTTGTGTATATACACTTTAGTGGCTACAAGCCATCCAGTAGGTGTGAAATGAGATGTCATTTGTTATTAACATGACATTTTCTCTGAAGACACTGCCTGCCCACTGTGGCTGTTGTTATACTGAAGAGATTCATAGAATTGAAGACCTGACATCACTGATAGATTCATAGAATTGAAGACCTGACATCACTGATGTCATTTGTGCTGTTGACATCGACAAGCGACTGTATGTCACCACCAACAAAATTGCAAACACTTGTTTTTGCTTCCATTTTTTTCTGAGTTGAAGCAAATATCTAAGACTTTATTTCTCTCTCTGTCAACATATTTTAAGAGATATAAACCTTTTGTGCACATAGAAGTCTTGGATCCCCCACTTAAACCCATAAAAAATGGATATCACTCACGGATCTGTGAGCCACACTGTATAAAGGTCTTCACTAAATGGCACATGGTAGCTGGATCATAAATGGGTCTATACTTGTATATATTATATTCAGACATACAGACTATGGGATATAAATGAAATCACATGTCATTTTGAATAAAATTGTGGATGAGCTACCTCTCCTCTGCCACCTTTAAAATGCAGGAAATGCATGACAGATTAAACATGTCCTCAGAAAATGCTCAACACAGTGTGAGTTCAGCTCGCCTGCCACATTAGATATTGCAGAGACTTCACCACTCCTGTTTGAGCTGGGAATTAAACCTCCGAATTTAAACATTGACCTTTACTTGCAAGTATACAAGCACCACTGCTATTGTCAACATGTGTAATTCCCAGCCTTGGATGCCGGCATACTCGCTGTGAATTATAAATCAATGAGCATGTATTAGTGTAAAATCCCCCAACACTTGGGGCTTTGCTTGTGAGGGAAGAATGAATAGGAGGGAAACATGGGTACCACAGGGGATGCCAGGCTGTCCAACTGTAGGTCTGCTGGTCACAGCCTGGAGCTCGTCCATACAGATACACAGAGAGAGGGGGCTTATGTAGCACTGGCTCTGAAAAAAGCATTCCTTTTGTGTTTCGGTGTCTGTGTGAGTGTGCCCAGATTTGCGTCAGGGAGTTTTAGGAATAGTTGCATCCTATATAACCAACAAAGGAAAAGGCACTGTTCATAATATAAAATGTCAAACTAAAAGTCCATGTTATTTTTATATTTGTCCATCTGGTTA
Source organism: Larimichthys crocea (assembly GCF_000972845.2). Taxonomy (NCBI): domain Eukaryota; kingdom Metazoa; phylum Chordata; class Actinopteri; family Sciaenidae; genus Larimichthys; species Larimichthys crocea. The sequence continues at coordinate 682,480 of NC_040011.1, read as the reverse complement.
TTTGTCTGGCAGCAACAGTGGTGTGGAGTCATTGCAGGAGGGATAGGCTTGGTTGAAGCAATAAAGATCACCAAATACTGTACAGATAGTCAGCCTTCATCTCCCCAAAAAGAGGAAGACCACACATACTGAAGATGGGCTTGATCAAGTGATCTATGTGATGTGCAATGCAAATACAATGAAGAAATGGCTGCTTAGCAACAAAGATGCTGCCCATGCCATGAAAAAAGGGGGAAAAAACGCTGAAAAAGCATGACGTTTTTGGTTTTTGATAGATTGTTCAGTGAGCATGAGAAATGTTCGTAGAAAAACTCTTTGGTGTGGATATGACCCACACTGTATCTTAGCAAGTTATGGTCCTTGAGCAACCATAATGCGTTTGAACCTGTCTGTCTTCTGGAAAACACGAGATTACGTCTGAGTTATGTAAAGAAGAGGCATTGGATGGCAACATTCTGACTGAGTTAACCTGTTTGTAGTGGAAAATCAGCTTGTTCTGCTTGGCAATGCAGCACATGTATGTTCATGGGAAAACAGTCTTATACCGAATGTAAAATATTGGGGGAAAAAAACTGTTTTGAAAGATAAGTAATGGTAATTTGTATTACAATATAGCAGATTATGAATTTCAGCAATATACTGCCTTGCTTATGACACTATATCTTAAAGTGGTGTAGCTATGACAGTATTAACTTAAATTTAAGACATATGTGTACCCTAAAGGCATCCCACCATCGCCCACACAAACCCAACACACATGCACGGACACATGCATAAAAACACATAGCAATTTGAATAATTTAGAAGCTATGAACATGTTAAGATGCATTCTTTCTAAAAAAACACCCAACAGAAAGTAATGTGATTATTGTACATGACTGCATCGGGGAGTCTGTTCAACATGTCTGCATTACATAAAAGGGGGATTGTGCTTGGTTTTCTTTCAGCTAATTAACAACCTAATGACCTGAGACACTAAAATGTTAAAACAAAATCACCATATTTATTGTTTTATCGTAAGTAATTTATACGAATACGCGTTGAAAGCAACGTTCCACATGAGGTAAACTCAGAGGCAGATTGCACAGTTGATGATCTCACACTTATTTGCCCTGGAGGAAGAAAAAGAAATGACTTTCAACAGCTTACTGCAGTGGTATATGTATGGCTTATTGAGGTCTGAAAGGTTGTTAAAAGCGCTTTCTGAGCCCATAGTTATGATGGCATGGTACCCTGTGTACAGTGAAGTTGAGGAGTACATTATCTTGACAATTACTGCTGTAGAAGAGATGATGAAAGCCTTTTACCACATTGTTTTGTGGCCACTGCCTTTGGTCCACAGGGCTGCACATATACTCGGCGGCCCTGGTTTCCTCTCTTCCGGTGCATCACCCATCTAATCCCGTTACTGTTTGTGACTCACTACTTTCAACTGTCGGGCGGAAAAAAAAAAAAAAAAAGTGCATAAATAATGTATTCCTTGGGTGTATCCACCCCCGGATCAATGGCAATACAAAGACCATCTACAAAGACGGTTGGCTCAAGGCCATATTTGATCACTTCCACTGCGCACGATCACTGCTCCCTTTTTTGTCAGCCCGTCGAGACTCAATTATTTCCAAGTGTTTGTAAGCTATTGTTGAAAGAACACGAAGTGAATATTTAAAGTTGGTGAGGGGAAGAAAAATCTTTTGATGAGACATGAAAACAGCAGATGGATGGTAATAGTGAACTGTTTAACAGAGAGAGGAGGAGAATAATGTGATGCAGCATCCCATTCCTCATAGGGATACTGGGAAGCGTTCTATGCATGACAGCAGGCTAGCCTCTGCCGTATTCATGCAATATGAAAGAGGGAAAGGACAAATTATAAAGCACTTGATCATTTGAAAGCAGCTGATAGAGCAGGTCACAGTATTTAACTGATCAGTAGGAACTGGAGTGCAACTCGGATGAACTCTCTTATCTGGGGAGGATATAACAGTGTTTGGTGAGCTAATCTCTAACATCTAAAGCGTTGTTCAGTGTTCAGCAAGGTCCTTAATGAATACAATGGAAAAGTTGATGTGTAGCTTTGTTGTCCAAGCAACAAGTGACAGCAAACTAAATACCACAGTAGTATAGATTTATTTTCTCTAACATATCCCTAGCTGGGTTTGTTCCTCCCTAACCCAGATGGCTAGGCCCATAGTCCAAGATACTCACCATGAAAAAAGAAATCAATTTTTCAGAATTTTATTTTTCATTTCCTCCAGTGCAAAATCTTCGCTCCTTCAACAAGAATTGATGGTACATCCGTTTGGCACTGTACCACCACTCCGACTATGCAATGGATAATGAGTACTTGTGTGAAGGGCAAAGCGCACACACTAAAATTAGATCAAAGGTCTGTACTAGGCATCAGTGGACAGAAGTTATGCTCCAGCATCAGTACTGCCATTCCTATTCAGTTACTTAGATGTCATATAACTAGTAATGACTGGATCTGCCTAAGAAGACGCCTTTTGATGTGCAGTTCCCAAGTGAGGATATCTTCATATCTTCATCAGCGTAATTTACATTCCAGACAATATTTGAGGGATTAAAACTGTGGAGCTAATCAACAAACTGTTGCAGTGTGACTCCACAATCACTAATCAGTGTTCTTTGTACACATGCACAGGACAAAGACTCTTCCTGCTACAAGACTCCTTAGTCTTCCTTAGCTTGCAGTACCTCCACCTGCTTGATGTTGCACCAAGCTTTTGCTGACACTGGGCAGTATCTCCTTTTTAACTGAACTAAGAAGTGCAGTGCATAAATATGGAAGGCATGATAGCACGGAGACTGAGAATGTTGAGCAGAATGAGAATGTTTACGTTTTGTTCCATAGGAGATACCCACGTGAACTTTACACCTGCCCCCAGCAGCAGGAATATTGAAAACCTTTGCTCACCTATTGTCCAATACATTTTATATGAACATATAATATGTCAAGAGTCAGCTTGCCATTTGAACTCCAACTCCAGCAAGTTATTACAGAAAAGCACTTGTTGTTCGACTGATGTAGAAAATGAGTTCCAATTTGTTTTCTTCTGCTTTTTTGTTTTACTGGGAACTGTCCAGTACTTTGTTTAGATGTTGATTTTGTAAATGTGGATGATTCACAATGACTATGTTGGCTGTTCACATGTGAAATGTTTAAATTATCCATTTAATTAGAGAAAGCCTGGGCAGTGATGAGAAAAAATCAATCCCTCCATACGGATAAATGGTTGGTATGTTGCAGTTTGTGTAATTTGAAACCATATAGACATAATAGGAATGGGTTGGTTTCCAGTTTTGAAAGTTCCAGTTTGTTGCTAATTAGTTTTATGAAATGTGTTGCTGGAAGATGTCAAATCATATGTCCGTCATATAAGAAATACATTAACTTCATTTGATAAATAATGGTAAAGGGATTAGCAGAAAATCTGATACCAGCACAATTTGCAAGATTTGTCAGATTATTCACATGAAAGCACACATATGAGACACTGAAATGTTAAGAGAGAAAAAAAAAACGCCATCTTTGGGTGATGATGAAAAAATGAAATAAAGCACTGTGTCATTATTTATTGTTTCATTATTTCTAAAGTTGAAGTAATGACTACTGTGTTTTGGTTTATCATCCACTTGACTTGCACCTCACTATCAACGACTGAGAAAACCGTGTGCGCATCACTGAAAATGTGCCACAGATTGTGAGTTGATAAGCATGAAGCTGGCTCCCATCATCGAGGATTTGATTACAAAAGCCTGTGACGTTGGCAGGATCATCTCCTCTTGTCACTGCTGTCTGATTAAGTGGAGTTAACACCTCGGTAACGGAGCCAACCTTTCAGCATGTTGAATTGGTTGCATGTCATGTGATCCACGCTCACTACCTGCTGTATAGGAGTGGGCCACTGTATTTTAATCCCCCAAGAATGTTATTAAGAGGTGATGAATTGATTCACCATCCAACACAAAAAAAGGAAACAGTCTACAGAGGGAAAGAGATAAGGTTTAAAGTGGAAGTCCTGCTGACATAATAGGCAAAAAGGGTTCAGTTTGTTTTCATCTTGTTTTCTTGATCAAGCCTGATAAAGAGCCACTCATCTGATTGTTACAGTATCCTTCATTGAGAACGTGGTGCCTCGCAAGCTTTTGTGAAATGTTCAAAATGACTCCTTGTTGACACTGAGCTCAGGTAACCTTGTGTGTACTACTTCGATGAGAGAGTGGGGGGGGTGAACTTTCATTAGATTTTAAGTAGGTCACTCTCTGTGCAGGAGCAAGATACAGTAGATTATATGCCTGCCAGCAAGAAGCACACCTGGGAGACAGGGCTTGGCCTTGGAAGTAGAACACAAGCTTTATGTTCTATCATATTTAAGACATTAATTTAGGCCAGTGTTATTACCTTAGCTTGATTATTTTTCAGAACGTTCTAATATTCTTGTGTTCTTGGTTGAGGGACACTTAAAAGTGTCTCTGAATGTTTGATTAACTATTATCTAAATGTTTATGTGTGCAGTCCAGACTGTGAAGCTTCAAAAATGCAGGCAGAATATTGTTCTTATGACGTGCATGGCTTAAAATCATTGTAGATAAGCAACTGATATTGAGATATTTGAAACTAGAAGACTTTTTTTTTTTTTTTTAGTATGTATCTATGTGCAGATGGCTCACGAATCGCACTGCTGCAGTCTGTAGCATACTTCTCCCCTGCTGTCATCTGTACTATATACTGCATTTTATTCCAGTTGACTGTATGACTTAAAGACACGTCTCCTATCTTTTCTCCCTGTGTTGAGATTGCATTTGAGATTTCAGTCTCATGGGCATTCATGGCGTTGCTGAACAAAGACATTCAACAAAATCGTGCTCGGTATGGATTTGCATGTCTGCTCTGCTCTGTTTTCTAAAGTTTAATTTTGCCTCTGAGTTTGCCTTTACATTGCGTAACATGCACGGAACAATACATCCGGCTTTTTACAGGTGATGGTACTTTTTTGTACAGGTGGGTGTCTCAGGCATGGAGGCTGGAGAATAATAACCAGTAGTTTACAGGTTTATATCTGGTATCTCTGCGCCTTCTGACCATGAATATTCAACTTCCACCTGGGTTTAGCCTTACCAGTACACTCCAAGAAAGAAGATGTAATCTCAGTGATATTGAGTGATACTGACGGTAGGTAGAGTAATGTGTCTATACTCACTTATTCCTGTAAGATTTTAAGGAGCCTTTCAACATAAGTTCATAGGTTCAATGTTGCAGAACTTATACAGTCAGACACACTTACACTCCTATTTACGTCTATGGAAAGTCTTCATATCTTTATACTGTGAGAGGAAACCTGACCTTCTACATGGTCAAACTACCCCTGCCCTAACATTCTAACATGGTGAGGACACAGACACAGACAGCACCAGGACTGAGGTCTGAGCACAGGACATGTCAGATCAGGTGACAGTTCCAGTGTGTAGGCCGGGGCACTGAGTGATAGCCCTTGGGTTTCAGGCTCTTACTCCAGAGATCCTTTGTAGGTTGTATTAGACTGTCTGTCTGTCTGAACCTCTAAAGGAAGAACTTTGATCTCTCTGTCGCTCTGGGAGGTGGTGACATATGGCTAGCTTTGACCTTTTGAAGTAGTTTTTTTTTTGTTTCTGAAATTAGATTCAAGAGGAAGGAAGTATATCTTAGTCTTGTGAGAAGATTTTACTGTAATTTTATCAATGTATTAACCGTAACGTGTGAATAATCCTTGATAATAATACTGCAATTAGATAAATAATAATTAGTAAATCAATAAATCTAAATAAATAATTAGATTTATTTCTGAGCTAGATTTTTATATTATCGTAAAAAAATAACAACAGAAGCTTATCAGATATAATAAATGAATGGACCGGTTGAAGTAACCATGTTGTGTCCTGTTTCTTAGACTTTGTTCTCTTTGGCCTGTTTTTTGCTTTAAATATGGAAACACTTAGCCCAGTAGAATTGTAACACAATGAGACAATAACATTTGGCTTAGGAGGATTTTTATCATTTTTAATAAGCCTATTAGAGGTTATGCTTTTCCCAATAGACATCACCTCCATGCTGGTTTGCTGGAGTTGAGTACATAATGTACCCTATTTATAATTAAACAAACAAACATCAGTTCAGTTGGGGAGTTAATTTCACATTATCAGGGAAAGACTTTGTACTACCAGACTGCAATATTCTCAGCATCCAATTAGCCAAAGTATTTCCTCCATTGATTACAGAAGCAAGCAGGAAGATGATAATTTGATTTGCCGATGAAAGGGCAATATTTAAAATGGAACTGGTAGAGAGAGTGCCCATGTTTTCTTCCCTCTGCCTGGTCATCTGAGCTGATTTCTCAGCTGTGGTTAACAGAAATGAGTCAGCTAATGTAATAATAATAATAATAATAATAATAATAATAATGTAGTTTCCTTTGCTTTAGAAATGGATCGACATGAAGAAGCTGCTGAGTGCTTGTGAAGTCTATCATGACAGGGGGAAATGTCATAAATAGTTGGACGAACTTTTCAAGTAGTCTGCTCATGTTAAATAAGTGTATCAGAGAGACTATGTGTGTCACGAGTATAAACCTTTAAATAACATGAAATCGGTATTTTTGCAGTTTAGCCCACCCCAGTTTCAGAGTGTAATCCCACTGTGGTAAATATGGACAGCTGTACACATGTATTTGTTCTGATTACATTACTTATAATCAAAAACTAGCGAGTCCACAACTCTGCTAACAGCCAAACATCAAGCAAGTCCAGCGACACAAGACACAGCAGCCAGCTGATGTTACTGACTAGTCCAACAGGAAGAATCAGTCCTATATTTACTCTTGTCTGGAAGCTCCTTAGCTCCAGTTCTGGGATGACATTGTCTGCATTCCCCCACTCCCAAAGCCTGAAAACCTCCTGAGCTCACAGTCCGGCTAACAAACTGAGCTAACATTAGCTAACAGCAGCTATAGTTTATAGTATAGCAATTTACTTTACTGTTCACTCATCCAATTGCATGTCAGTGTAGCATTGCAACATTAAAATCAGTTTTTTTCTATGGTAGAAAACTGACACAGTGTTGCTAACGAAAGCAAGTGGAACTTTCTGACATGTCAACAGAGGAATGGAAAATAGAGCCAGAGTTATAAACTCTGCATATAGCTGTAAATAAAAATGTGTACCTAAAAATAAAACACTCATTGTGAAAGTCAGCCTTCTGGAGTGAGGTAACCGTAAGAATGTTATGACCAATCAAACCGGGCACCATGGCCAGCAGTTTTAATGAAGTTATTCAGACTGAGAGTAAGCTTTAATGAGCGAGGTGAAGAAACCCACATTCAGTTAAAAAAAAAAAAAAAAAAAAAAAACAATTGTTGTGCCTGCATTTCAGCAAGTTTTTGCATCATGCAGCTGAGGTGCTGCAGTGCACAATTTGAACTTGTTGATGCTAGGTTGTCAGATTTTTTTTTTTTTTCGTACAAACATTCCTATCATAACAGCTTCTCACTGACAGTTTGACGGCTTTTATCCAAAGCGGAATGTCATCAGACACTATGAAAACATGACAGTATACAAAATGATTAATAACACATAACACACTTAATTTAAAGAGCTGTCTAAATGTGTCTTATCTTCATAGATACAGTGTTGAATTAGAATGTTATTTTACCCTCATAAATACAGGTTTGTCACATCACCTACAGTTTCAACTTAGAATTAGTTTAAAAATACTTCTACCTCAGGATCTTCACTACTAAATTTAAAAAATACCTTAAAAAATAAGCACTTTATTCATACACATAACATGGAAATATAAAGTGTGTACATATAATGCATAAAGTAGTCATCATTTTTTATGCAAACTGTCCAGATCATGTCCTCCATTGAGGTAAAGGGTGTCTGGTATACTGTAGTTTCAGCTGGTAATGGAGATCCCAGGTCACAGTGGACATCCTGAGGTGTCTTCCTATGGATGTTCTGATGCTGCTGGCCATTGTGCTGTCTTTAGGTTCTTGCTGGGCTGAGGCGTGATGCCTGCCAAGCTGCCAAACAATATGTTCCTCCTCCGATGGGTCCAGGAACACCTGAGCTTCATCAGGTCACTCATATGATCTGTAAAAGATGTCGGATTCAGTGTTACTTGACAAATGACTTAATTGTGACAATTTCTGCTTCCACCTTGTGTCTGTAACTACCATGTATTCCAGGCAATCCCCAGTGTTTCCTTGTATTTTTTATTTATTTATTTTTTTGTAGATTTTTGGATTCTATCTGCTCCTTTAGAGTTTTGTTTGCTTGCGATGGACCCTTTCCTGACTTTGGCCTTTGCCTGCCTCATGATCCCATAAGCCTTGCTCTTTGACTTTATGTTAATAAATCATTGACCTGTACTAGTGCCTCCTCCTCTAGCATCTGCATATGGATGCTTTCTGTTTCCCCACTTGCACACGTCGTAACACGACGAGGATCACAGTGTAGATAAGTAAAGGAGGAAAAGGCTGTACTACAAACAAGGTATCTAAGGCAGTTCAGAAATAGTTTTTTTTAGTTGGAGAGAATAACTCCCTTGGCATGGACTTTACAGATGTTTTATATAAAAGCTATCCTGTGCAGCACACTGAAGGGGGAAACCCCAAAAACATAATATGGGCTCTTTAAATAAAGGGGATAACCAAAAGCTGCGCTCTGTAATGTGACCATAGTGAAATAATTTTCTGTTGATACCACCTTTGCTTTGTTGTGCCATTTATTTGGCATGCATACCATGCATACAGTACATGAGGGATTCTTCCTTTATTGGAATGAACAGTGCTCTAAATAAGCACTGGGAATAATTTCTCACTCAAAGTTGTTTGAGCATAGTAATTGAGAGAGCAGCAAAGAGCAGATAATTTGTTAACTTATGGATCTTGGACATTTGCCCATACCTAATCCTTTCTCTGTTCCTTGTATTTCAGCCTTACTTCCTTAACCTCAGACCACAGTCGTCACCACCACCTTGTTCTGTGGTGAGCATGCTGGCATTCAGAACTTCAAATAGTGTTTAATCACTTTGGTGAACGCCTAATACCTGGAGGCACAATTTCAGCTTCTCTCATTTCATCATTTTAACATTTTGTTAAACATCATATTTGAAAAGATCTACTCCATGAACTCAACACTTACATTCCTTTAACTCTGCAGCACTAGTAAACTGTTTCTGACCATTTACTTAAATGTTCAGTGTTTAAGATTTGGAGAAAGTAGCGTGGAGGCTGTTGAGGTCCCTTTAGATACATATATTTAGAAATTGCATTTAGATATTTTGTAAAATTATAGGTCAGCATGATTGTCATTGTTACTTGTTCCACATTGTGTTAGGCTGTTTGTCGACTTTAGCTAGCTGGTCTGATAATAGATTGAGTAGGATGATGTAAGCCGTTCTCTGTCCTGATTTAAACATGCTTCTTCATGTTTTCGCTTCTTTGATGCAAATATTCCTGCTCCCTTGGCTCTTCTTCTGCTAAATAATTAGTGTGATCATCCATTTGTTTCTAACACAACACAGTTGGCTAGAATCACCAAACGCTTCCTCTTCTTCTTCTTCTTCTTCCTCTGCATCACGTCAGTCTTCTTCATCTACTTCCTTTTGTCCTGCTATGTTGGCAATGTAGTCATGAAAGGCTGTCTGCAAAGTCCTTTGTCTGTTCTGGGCTCCTGCTAAAAAGACATCAGTGTGAGATGTTTCTTTTTTTAATGTGATTATATATTACAGAAAACTTTTTTTGATCTACCAATCAATCACCCTGAAAGTTACACACTGAACTTTAAAGTTTGATGAAAGCAACTATTAAAGGTCCAGTGTGTAAGATTATTATTCGTATAATATTAGTATCTATTAGCATGAATGGAATACATGTTTTATTACTATGTTTTTATTAGTGTGTACTCACCTGAAGATAAGAATTGTTGTTTTTGCTATCTCAAAATGAGTCCTTTAGACCTACAGTGACAGCAGGTCCTCTTCCATGTCGTGTTGAACCGCCGTTTTTTCTACAGTAGCCCAGAACAGACAAATAAAACACTAGATACAGCCTTTTGGTTTTCATGTGAATTTAGTAGCCAGTTTTTCCTATATCTTGGAAGAAGAATTTATTTGGTTTGGTATTTTTTTGGTTGCAATCTGCAACTAGGCACAGCATGACTTCTTTTATATATATAAAAAAAAAAGGTCTCTCTTTCTGTAGATTACAGCATTCCTCCATCAATTAAGTGACAACAAGACTATTCACTGCAACATCAAATCATGAGATATGAATGCAGTGTTTACATTGACAATTATCACATACTTTTTCAAAATATGATGTCACAATATTTTTGATCATATTTTCTATGTAATATGACACTACACCTGCATGTACAGTGTTTGGTTGTTTGCTTACTATAAAACAAACAACTAAACATCTTCATCAATGTAGCAGGAAGAAAAAGAGGTAAGGCCAGTCTGTTGCTGCTCACAGCCCGCACATGCCCACTTGGACATATCTGGCCTGTTGTGAGATAAGAAATCAAAGACCTTTGTGTGGGCATGAGTTTCCTAGCCAAGCCACACTGATAATTACATGCATTTTTTTTTCTTTTTCACCTCACCTCATTTTATGATTTATTGCTCTACCACAGCTGTCAGATCCCTGGCTTCACTGATTGGCTCTTAAATAGGAATGTTATTAAAATTCAAGTGCAAGGCCACTGAGCAGCGCAAATGGTTAAACAGAGGCCCCCGATGGTAAGCTGCAACCAGCGTCGAGCCAGACAGCTGTTTCTGCATGGTAAAACAGGGTGTTAATGAGCAGAATGGATTGCAGATGAGGATCACTTCACCGTGACATGTTGTTTCTTCACCTGAGACTGCTATGCATCATCTGCCAAAAATGATTGCTCAATTTAAATCCACTGTTACAGAGTAAGCTATAAATATATTGTGATATGATGTTTACAGGGGCATGTCCTCTCCACGTAGATCAACATATGATCATCTGTTCACAGTCACAGCTTCACACAGAAGACTGCTTCTTACCAAAGGGGAGCTTTTACATACAACACGTGTCCTCTTCAACACCATATGCATACTGTACCCCAGAACAGTCAAACTAGGCTCTAGAAAATTGGCTTTGGGTAGGGGCCATTTATGTTTTTCATAGAGTCGGTGAGGCAAGGGGTTGTAATCAGTAACTACACCACTAGTTATCACTGCATATATAGAAACAGTAATATATGTCTCACTCAGGCTAGTCAGCAAACATTCACAGACAGAATTTATGAACCTCTCGAGAATAATCATGATTAACCAGCGATCAAATGCATAACAAATCAGAATTTTGCATCGCTTTGACAAGTATCACAAATATAACTAAGTTCACAGATGTTCTCCAAATCGTCACACACAAAGAACAGACTTGAATAAGCTAAGAAGAAGAAGTCAAAAGCTCTCAGATACATTTTTCACTCTACAGTAAATATTGTTGAATAACAATCCAAAACAATGTCAACATGATTAGCTAGACTGCAAGTCAAAACCTGTGGGCATAACTCCTCACTGCTGCTGCATGTGTGCAAAGCGGAACGGAGGGAAGAACGCTTGTGCGTGCAAGGGAACGAGGCTGTTATTCTGCATGTCAGTGTATTTGTGTAATTTAAAGATTTGAAAGTAACGATAATAAACACTTTATAGTAATATAAACAAATAAACAAATAAATAAACAAACTGCAAGTCCAAACGCAGCTCATTTGCCAAGTCCTTTTTGGTTCATTTGCAGCTCTCTAGTCTATACTACGGCACAGTACACATCAGCGGATGAACATCCACGGCAGTGTGAATGATCATGTTGTGATCATTTATTAATCTATGGGTTCACTGCATTGCATGATCACATCAGCTCTTTGTGATCTTCCTCATGACTATTTTGACAAACTGATTTTTCTTTCCTGTGTGTTTCCATGGGCAATGTTTGGCAAATCTGCTCCAGTTACTTAGGCACTTAGAGTTCATATGTGTGTGAAAAACCATCTTAAATTGTGAGTGGCAAAAATATACTGAAGGGAGCTGAAGATATGTTTAGCCTGCTGATTAGCATCTCTGGGATCCTGTCTATGGTCTTAGGTTACACACGGATGCGTAAACACAGTGACCATGTAAAAAAGGTGCCCGGATTGCACTCAGTCATACAAACAAGCTAATACATGTCAAGAGTACAGAAACAACAGAGCCTATCTAATTAGCTGCACGACAGAGCAGCAGCTCAATAAATGCCTTCTGTTAGACTGGACCGCAGTTACAGCCAGAAACCTAATGGTTCATTGAGAATGACTGATTATTGGACCTTGAGTCTTTGGCAGTTGGGACTCGTTGAACCTTTTTTTGCAGAGGTATCTTAGAAACACAATTCAAATGGAAGAACACGAGTTACCATACATTAAAGATTAAAGATCCATTTCAGCCTACCAAGGTTTAATTTTACAAGATAAGTGGTTTATGTCACTGGGCCTACCTTCTGCTACAGTATGCATGGGAATGCATGAGAAAAACAGGGAAACATGGTGATGTTCATGCCATCTGAGTTACTTACTGGATTCTGCATTGGTGTTTTGATGTTGGCTGACAAAGGAAATGGTGTCTATCTGTAAATGTTAAAGTCTTTAGAAACAATAGGACTTGCATGGCTTGAGCCGTTGAATATAATCACATTCATTTAGAATTGTGTACATGTTGGCTCATGTTTTTCTTGGAGGCCTGGGCACATCCAGAACACTCAGATCATTATCTTAGGGCCTTTGAATGGGTCCTCAGTCATCAAGCTCCAGCCTACCCTACTTTGTATGCAGCAGCATGTGTTTACCATCCTACATGTGAAATCCATGAGGTAATTTTTATGGTAATTGGTTCCATGGTTAACCAAGCCTTGCAGTAGACTTTGAAGGTGTTTTCTGGTTCCAGAGGTGTGCACCAGACACAGTGGGTGTGACATCCTGGTTTTAGCTCTGCTCCTGACCTTGGTGGAAGGGCATTTCCATCTTAAATTTTACAACAAAGTCATCCAACACCAGTATAACAAAAGTTGGAAACAAGTACTGGCCGTGGAAGATCATCATCGAATTTGTTGCAATAGATTGGTACTGGTGTCGGTAGGAGTAGTATACTGAAGAATTTGACAGGTTGACAGCTACTTTAGCACTGAAGAAAATGGAGTCAACTCCTCTTTGGATTTGTTAGACTACCACTGCTACAGTGGATCATGATTTTTTTCTTCAAAATATATATATATATATATATAAACATGGATACATTTAAAGCATGATAAATAATTGTACCAAAATAAAACTAATAACATCAGATTAAATTTAACCACTGGAGGGTCAAGGAATTACGTACATTTTATTACATTTCAGCAGCTCAATCAATAATTCTAGAAATAGACATTTTCAAATAAAAGTCTTGCCCACAAATATGCCTCAGACTGATGCACGACAACTATGCAAGGAAGAATGGAACCTCCTGGAGGAGCACATGTCAGTATATGAGCCAATACACTAAGTCATCACTTCATCCTCACATAGAAGTGTTAATCAGGCTGGAAGAGGGTGCAGGATACTGTGCAGGATAGGTTGTGTGGCAGAGGTGACAGAAGGCTTTCTGCCTCTGACAAGGCCTTTCCATAATCTCTTGGCAGTGATTGGGCAACTTGGCTGTGGGCATAGTATAGCTCCAGGCTATTTCTCTGTACTCCTGCAGTTTTGCATTCCATAAATAACAAGGGGCAGACAGAGGCAAAGACAATGAGCAAGTGAGGACAATGTGGCAAGGATGCTGAGAGCCTGAATAAGAAACAGACAGTCAGTTGTCCTGAGGACAAAAAAGAGCCAAACAGTGATTTGTTGTTCAGAACAGAAGCAGATTGGGAATGAATAGTAGCATGACATTGGGAGAACAAAAAAAGAAAACACTGCAGTAGAGAGATAAGGCTCTTGTATAAAGGTATGGAGAAAATAAGACAAGATGCTCTTTCTCACCCTGAAAAGGGGTTTAGGCAAATTTACTCGGTTCATTCTTGCCTATTTATGTGGTTACTGTGCAGGGGATGACTAAAAAAATACTAAAAAGTAACAATATTTCTTAGCAGTAAACAGTGCACCATATTAAATTATACAAAATATTAATTAGCAGGTCCAAGACTGGAATCATGGTGCGGAATAGGTTCAGTTAAATCCTGTTTAATTTTTACTGTTAGTACACTTTTAATCATAATGTAGTATCTCCTAGGTTTGTATGTAAAATTAACCACTGCAGTATGGACTCAATTAGAAATTGTTGTGTATTTAAAAAGATTACTCTCTCACCAGGATATGTATGTTTAACTAAGTTGTAGTCAGTGCTGGAGGCCATCGGAGTGTGCTATACTGTTTAGCATCTTCTATATTCTGTTGATATTTAAATTATAAATGAGTACGCTAGTAAAGTAAGACTGAAAACAAACTGTAATGTAGCAGACAAATGAGAGAAAAATAGATTTGGACAGTGTGAGGGAGCAATAAAAGAACATACATCACTGTATACTATTATGCAGTCTAAGTGTCTTTTGCCCCACTAACTGGCTTATGGCAGATTGTCTTTATGTTTACAGTTGGTGTTGAGATGTTCTAGCTTTAAATCCATTATTATTTCATAAATATACATTGTTCGTGTGGTGGAGCTCTCATCAGTCACTTTTCATGCTAGTTTCACCACATGAAAAACGGTGCCACTCTGATATATAAGGGACTAGTTCCACAGGAAACTATAGGGGGTGGGGAAGCAGCAGCGTTTGCGTTGTCGAAAGAACCCTTTTGGATGACATGTTTTATTCATTCAAATGTACACAGAGAGCATTAAGAGCATGCATGCATGGGACTGCTACCTCTACACAGCCAACACAAGGACATTCTTATTTTTTTTTTCGGGTTAGTGAACAATCTTGGGTTGAGTATGATAGCTAAAGCAGGCATACCATGAACATGTGACACTGCTTGCAACGTTTGTAACACGACATTCAACGACGGTGATAAGACTTAATAAAACACTGTTCAGGAATGAACTAATCATGGTGTGACTTTTTCCCACTGTCAGTCACAATTTATTTCTTCTTAACTGTGACTCACCACACAGTACAGAGGATTAACTGTTGAATAAAAAGGGTGACATCAAAAGAAATGCCATACTCTCAATGCTGCAGTAGGACTGATTTAGATTACTGGCATGTCATGTTCAACAGCCTTGCTGCTAAGTAATTGGGGAAAGAGTTCAGATGATATGAAATGATATTTAAAATGTCTCTCTATAAGGTTGGGAACAAATGTGGTGATATTGAACCTGCACAACTGCAGTAATTAGGTGCAGGCTTGGCAGATACAGACTGCACTGTAGTTGATCATCTATGAAAATTCTACCAGAGACTATTAGTTAAGAATGGATGACGAAGCAGTGTGAATCATATGCGGCTGCAGTCTTAAGCAGCTAAGAACATACAACAACAAGTCACAACTGGCTTGAACAAATATCACACTAAACCACCTAGTGAAGAAGTAATATGGTATTGAACTGATCTCCCCTCTGCTTGTTGAAAATTCTTTGTTTGGTGAATTTCTATTTATATGTGGGAATAAGAGACCCTCTCCCAACTTCGGAGGGAGGCATTTATAAATAAATCATGCTTGTCCAGCTGCATTGACTTAATAAGACTGTGCCCTTCTAACTTTAAAAAGCTCAGTGCTCATTAAAATCGTATTGGCTCTCTGGCCACATCCTTTGGATTGGACCCAATAGAACAAGTTTTCTTTAGTCTGGGTGCGATGTGTGACAATCCGTATTGTGAATTGTATGGGGTACAACAGTGAGCTCACTTGCTGTGTGTGAATTGGCTGCCAGTCTGTGGACATTTCTTGGATTGCTGTTTCCTTTATTCTTTTGATTTCTTTCATCCACTGGTTGAATTCTAGTTGTCCTCCAGTAACAGTGTTTCTACCTTTCCAAGTGGTCATTCATCCAGGGTTCTGCACTTTGCAGTCTGCTTTAGATTCACTCTACTGTGACAGCCAACGGCATCGTCAAATCTTTGCACAAACAACTAGAGCCAGACAAATCAGAACGCTGCCCTGCGAGGACCGCAATCACAGATGTTCATGTTGCTGAGTAAGGAATTATTTTTTAATTAATCCATTCCACTGCCCCAGAGGCCTACAAACTTCGGGATAGAGCCCTCATTCCCTTTGGTCGACCTGGAAATGGTCTTGCTTGCACTTGAGCATTGTCTGTTTTAGCCTTGAGTCATTGGTGCTCGGAAAACATTACTCTCCAAGTGCCTACGGACAGGGGCGCAGATAGTGGGTGTGTCAGGTGTGTCATGACACACCCACTTTTGAATGACCGTAGATCCGTCCCACCCACTTTTATGTAGCTTAACGTTTTGTTTTTTTTTTGTTTGTTTTTTTAAACTTTGTCTTCTTCAAATCTTCTGATTCAAGCATCACGAGGAAACCAAAATATGAATTAACATAATATTTGGTTTACTGAGGTGTGTGCTGATGTGCATGCGTTGTGTGTAACAACGCGTACGCATCAAGCAAGTGACTCGTTTGGACTGTGCAGCAAAGAGTGTGGAGTCGTCGTCGACTTTGGTTGCCACGGTTACCAACTGATCACTTGGACAGCTAGCTGCACGTTCAGCACGGCATGGCATGATGAGAAGGACAACAAAAAAGCAAAATACTATTGCGTCATTTTTTCAAAAAGTCACTTCTGTAAGTAAATTGTACTTTTTAAATATATACTTCATCACACCACATTGCATTTCTGAGAGTCTCGAAGCAATGTCCTCTCGTGAAAGTAAAATCGTACGAGGCAAGAGACAAACTTTCGCCTTCTGTCTCCGCGTAGCCTGTAGCCTACATGTAAATACCTCGTTGGACATTAATAACGTAATGCCGTTAATGTTAATCTGACTTTCCTCGCCACGCACGAGCATAGGCCTACTGTTTAACAAGGACTGACTAAACGCACGTAGCCCACCCAGTTTCTCAGCATTTTTTTAGGCTGGCAGCCTGAGGGGGGGGGGATTTGGGGGCAGCTTCGTCCCCCCCAGTTTCTCAAACCTATCTGCGCGCCTGCCTACGGACAGTTCACGCAGGAGGCAGGTTTAAATCCTCTCCTCCTGATCTACATTTCTCTCCATAATAGTTCCCATTTGCAGGATTGTAGTGTTTTAGAACTTTTCATTTTAGCTCTGCTCACAATTTTCCCATCAGTTTAATTCATAACAAATCGTATGTGCGCGGTTGAAGTTACAGTGCTTACATTGAAACAAAATATATTGCGCGGAAGACGGAACAGATTATAAATCACATTTCAGCAATCTTATAGTTATTTTATTTGAATTTTAGTAGAACTTTCACAATATTATATGATTTTAAATTAATTAAGTTCATTTAAAAATTGTAAAATTGTTCTATGTACCACTAGAGGGAGCTCGTGTACCACAGTTTCATTAATCTAAATTACTAAAGTTATTAAAAAAAAAAGAAAAGAAAAAAAGATCTACAATCAGGACGGTGTCATCCGTGATTGGTTGACCATTGGAACCTCGCTCATCTCTTCCTGTGTGGTATAAATAGATAAACAGATTGTCTTTTTCTGTATCAGCGCTGTTTGCAGGTTGTTAATTAAAACTTTTTATTGAAGCTATTGAGTATGGTTTCTTTTAACACTAGTCTTGCACAGTTTAAATTTGGGTGTCTTGACATCCTTAATCTGTTGGTTTACCTAAATAGGCTTGTCCTTGAAACAGTATTTCTATCCGCCATCATCTCTCCAATGAATGTAGGTGAGTTCTAATCTGTGTCACTTTACAGTGACTGATGATTCCCGCATGAAGCAGTATGTGTACTCCACTTCCCTAACACTGGATTTCTTCCAAATCTTCTTGTCTGAGTTCTATTTAACCCAGTCAGCTGAGCTGCGGTCACTCTTTTTTCCTCGGGGAAAGTAGGAGGTTGAGCAGCTAAAGTCTAATTGCACCTGGTCAGGGCCCTGGCCCAGTATTCAGCACACTCAGGATTTGAGGCAACTGATCAGTTGTTCATCTTTTTTAAATCCAGTTATTTGGATGGGCCTAGGTCAAACCAAGGTCGTGCAACCGTGGAGGCAGTTCAGCAGCATAAGTTCTTGGGTGCTATAGCTCTGTTTCTTGGACATCATGGCTAGGAAGCCACTTAGACTTCTTAGTCCGAACCTAGAGACTCTTTGATTTAAAACCGGCCTGTGGCCTGATCCTTTACCATTTCATTTGTCTCCCATAACTAGTTTGGCATCCTGTGGTCTGGCCTGATCATGCCTTTGATCTCACAGGTTTAGCCTCCACATTTGGTGTAGCTTTCACATGTTCTTCATTTTTCTTTTCTTTTTCTTTTTTTTTTATTATGACTGGATCTCCATTTTGTTATCATGTTATGCGATGAAGCACATCCCTGCCAATGGCTTCACACTATTCCCATGATCAACAGGTGGCTTTAATGTCTGAAGAAATGCAGCAATATGCTAGCAAAGGCAAAGGAGAAGACGACTGCTTACTGTATCAGAATCAGAATCATATTCAGTTTGTTACCAAGTTGCTTTGCACTTATAAGGAATTTGACTTGGTGTAGTTGGCACAGAATAAACTTTAAGTTAAAATAATATTAAAGAAAAAATAAGAAGATAAAATACCAAGTAATAGCTTCGAAAACGAAAAAGGCTTTTCAAATGTTTTGTGAAGAAGGGATACATTCATTGTAACCTTTGAGTCTTGGAACAACTTTCCCTGATTGGCTGTCCCTTTGCAAACGATTTGATTATGTGTTGTTGGTTGCTATGCCATTAACTGCATTTATTACCCAATCAACAGCATACCATCTTCTGTGAGGCATCCTGTCTGGGATGAATAATTGGAAACTAAGTTTGTGATTTCTTGCAAAAATAACTGAAAATTGTGTCAAAAATGAACAGATGCACATAATTAGAAGAACGTGTGAAACCAGTTGTTAATTGCTGCCACAAACACAGGGAATCTGATGTTTCTTTCTCTAGCATGTATTTGAAGATGTTACTTCATGGAAGCAGTTGAGAAATAAGACACTAAATTCCTCAGATGCTTCAATATATAGCCATCCACATCACTAGGAACAATGTGCCAGACAGCACTGGAAATAAATGCATGCATATTTAAACTAGAGTATGATCTCTTATTTACACAAAGAGCATTGCCACTCATGTCACACACGATGCATGAGAACTGCTGAAAAGGAAAATACAATTCTGTAACTTCTCTAAATAAATCTAATGAGGTCTAAGCCAAAATATATGGGTGTTTGTGTCTGCCCTCTACTTTGAGTAGACACAAAGGAATAATTGAAGTCACAAACATTTCTAGTATAATTTATTTTATGCCAAATGCAGTCGACTGTTGAGTTGTATTGTTCAGAGCATTTTTTCTGCCCAATCTAAAAGCTCAAATCCTGCTGAAAACAAAAATCTACATGGGAAATGGTGTTGAGAAACGCAACTTTTCACATATGGCAACACACTATGTTGATGATGGTATGGTATGATGGTTAAACTATGGGACAGGTACAGTAAAAATGTGTATTCAATATATTTTTGAAATAAAATCTTGACTTTCAACTTCAATTGTGAGCAGTGCACAAATCGTAGCTCCTCCTTTTTTTTTTTACATGGCTCCCTAGTATATGGGGAACCGAACATAAATGCAGTTCTTTTCAAGTAATGACAGCTTGAAGCCTTCAGCTCATGGGCATCATCCAAACCCTTAATGTCTTCCCTAATGATGTTTTACCAAATCTGCACTGCAGGCATTCTATAGCGTCCTGCTTTTTTCCAGGGTTCTGGTCTTTGCCAGTATGTTTTGGCACAATGGGATTACTTTCCTACCACATGATAAGGCGTGGACACATGCAAAAGTTTGCTTTTGATCAAGTCTCTTTGTGGATGTCCGCTAATGGCTATGACAGAATTTGTCGAGGGTCAGGTCTTTTTAAAAAGACACATTTTAAAAAGGATCATATTGTGTGTTGGAGTGCACATGCTGGCTTTACTAATATGAGGGATGTCTGCTCTGTGATGTGCTTCTGCAAATGTTTTTCAAAAGAAAGCATAGCTTTGTGATCAAAGTCTGACATGCTGGAAACACATGACAGTTAATTTGGCCATTGCACTGAAACAAACTCAACTTGCTATACAATCTAAGACATTTGTAGCAAGTGCAATTAACTTTTTGCACTTTTGGGCTGCTTCAATTCATGAGCAATTCCTGTGTAACATAGAGTGTCTTACATTTATACAGTGTCAATGAATTCCTTCAAAGTAGTGAAGGTATTCACACATCAACACCTTTAACAGCGTGAACAGTGCAAACTATATTCATGCACTGCATTTATTTAAAAAATAAATAAATAAATCGGAGGCAAATCTCTAAACAGCTCATGGGCTCAGCTCACTTGTGTACATGTGCATCCTTGAGCACAGGAAGTGAGGATGCACTAGTTAAAACATTGCTCCATGGCACTACTAGTGGTCAACAACTCCAGAGGGTAGCTTTAATGAGATAGTAGTCATGCAAAACAACAAAACAGAATACTTTCAAAGCAGCTTTGATGGTGAAAACTGAGGAAATCACTAGGAGCACAAATGTAATACACTCCAATTGCAGTAAGTTTCATAACATTTGGGTTCTTTCTTTCAGTGATGCAGTATTATGGTTAGAAAACGTGTTATAAGTGGATAGATGAGGCAGTCACACAATCCCTGGTCTTTGTCAGAGGTACCAAAAGGAAAAATATAAGCCCTGCTGTGAAACACAGCCTTCTTAAAAAAAAAAAAAAAAAAAAAAAAAAAAAGAAAAAAGCATATTAACAGGGTGCTGATTTGAGATACATTGTCTCTGTTCCCTTTAATGTGAAAATGAACCTATTCATTCTTTTGTTTGATACATAACTGTATGAAATAATTAAAATCCAGTGGAAATGCTGTTAGGAAATTAATTAGATTTACACTGCTTGAACTGTTTCACAGTTATTTTCATAAGTAATAGACATAGTGGATATAAGTGATGCTCTTTTTGAAACATTATAGTTTTAATTTGAAATTAAGTCCAACAAATCGCATTAAAATGAAAGATCTTCATAAAAGCAAACTGGAAATGGAAGCATTAACACTGTGTTTGTCACAGCATATGATGACTCTGATTAGACTTTATGCTCTGATGGCTATACAGATCTGTTGTGTATTAATATTGCAATGGCAGTATTATGTCGAAATTGCTACTGCAACGCAGGTCTCTTCTCAGACATTAACTTGGCTAATATGTAGGCTGAATTATCATCTTCTGCATGGAGTATAAGGAATTAATTTTAAATCCAAACATTACAATATTTTTGCTCGAGTTGGTATATAGTTCTTCAACTAATACTTATAAAATGTGGCAATTTTATTGTTATATTTTCTTAATGTTCTCCAAGGATACAGAATTAATTATTTAATATTTAAAATTGTACTCAAATAACTAAGGAAATTATCATCATTCCATATGTATTTCTCAACTGAATTATTTGCTTTTTTTATTTATGTATAAGATGTAAACAAAATATATTTTCATGCTACCTGTCTCATATTGGTACATTTGCTAGGATTATAGGAACTGACAGAAATGCTAACCTTTTATACTCCACACATGAGTTTTTGTATTTTGACTTCTGACTCCTTCAGATGATCCAGACCTGAGTTGTAATACCTCTAAATTACCCTTCACATACTGTCTGCTGGGTTGTACAATGTTCACGTTTCAAAGTGTCCAACCTTTCCACCACGGTCTGGTTGCAGTACCTCTTTGGGGTTTGTTGTGGCAAACATGCATGATTCAACACTGAATGGGATTCTGTTTCCTGTGACCAGGAGTCAGTTATAGTTATTCTATGTGTATTTTATTCTATTCAGTTCAATTCAATTTAATTTATATACCGCCAAATCATAATGAATGTTATCTTATGGCAGGTCTAGACCATACTCTTTGTAATATTATCTACAGTGACCCAACAATTCCACTATGAGCAAGCACTTGGTGACGAGTCCCAAAGAAGTGTCAGTGCTTTTGTGTACATCATACAAAAGCTGCACTGTTACAAATCTATCAGTTGGACAAGCATTATGTAAAGAAACATCTCTGTGAACACTGATAAAGTCAACAGAAATACAGATCAGTGACAGCAGTTGTCAGACAATGGACTGCTACTTAGATAGTACAAATATTAGCTGTTTATATCCATACAGTTTTTGTCATTAATATGTATTTATGTTGATTTTGACGCAATTGCGAAATAATGATTTGATTACCACAACAACTCAAATGATATTTGCTGAAATCACTATTTATAGTGTATATGATAGTGTTATTTCTTTCTCATTTGATTGTCAGTCAACAGAAATAGGAAAACATATAATTGAAAATAATTACATAATGAATTCAGCTGTACAATATAGTTTAACACACAGAGGGATAAATGTACTGAACGTGAATGATTCTGTGTGCACCTCATCTCACAAAAGTGTGTCACTTCCAAGGAACAGAACAAACGTGAGTCTGTTCAGAGTTTGGATTTGGTTTACATCCGCATGAACCAATTCAATCTTCATAGTGGTCTATATATAACTATGTAGACTGAACTAAGGCTGCAGCTGCTTAAATGTCATGCTTATTTGCTGTTTTGTAAAGATGCAACTCCCACACTGCTGACTGAGGCATCCATCAAATCTCTATTTTAGGATCATAAAGTTCCTTGACAGAATCAACAATCAAGCTAAATGACAACAGCTGTACTGTGTGATTATTACTTTTTTTAATTTGTTGATTTATTTAACAGGGATAATACACATTGATAAAACATTGCTGCAGATGCACCATGGTTAGCCAAGAGGATATTTTTCATCTGGAATCCCTGGACAGATGTTACAAATTCACCCTAAAAACAGAACAGTGATCTGTGATCAGTGACAGTGTGATGCACACTGTCACTGATGCAATTTCCCTTTGTATAAACAATATTTCCTTTTTTTTAGTATGCCAAACATAGCACACATTTTATACTTACACTAAAACTGGTCAAAACTGAGTGCTCTCAGCAGTCAATCACAGTCAGCACAGCAGCTGTCAGCTACTGGTGGGTGCCAGTCAAATACAGTAAAACACACAATCACAGCAACGACCTGTCAGTAAAGTTTTTTTTTTAACTTTTTGCATGTGGACTATACATTGCGGTTCCCACTAAACTTGTCATTCTTTTCACACTGAGCATGGAACTCGAGGTAGCTGTCCTGTTACAGGACATTATAACAAAAAATAAAAAATAAAAAATAAAAACAATCATAGTGCTCTGTCCTTTTAAAACAAAGCATGTTGTGAATGTTCCCCCTATTATACTCAGATTATACTCATGCTATGCTGCGATAGAAATGTGCTGCAACCACATCGAAGTGGGGCAATTCTTGCCATAGCATGAAACACTTAAGTGCTACTTCTGTGCAGGATTCTCTACTGGATGTAAACGTTTTTCTTCAGCAGTGTATAAAATCTCTCTCACCAAACACTCTCTTATCTGTCTCTGTTGAGGCATTTAAAAGCCACAACTGAACCTTGTGTTCTTTCTGTTCCAAAGCCTTCATGCCGTGGCCTACATACTGATTCTTGAGATTAAAAATGTCCCGAAAGTATCTGCAAAGGTCTCAGTGGGATATGTGACACTGTTTACAAGACTGCTCCAGATATTTTATTGAACAACTATTATCTCAATCAAGATCATCAAATCGAAGATAACTTTTTTTTTTTTTCTAGTTCAAGATGCCCCAGAACCTTTGACTGACGATTGCGTACTGTTTTAATGTGATCGTCGGTTAGAAACTCATGAAAGTTGTTTCCAAAGCCTGCAACACAAGAGCCAAGACATTACGCACGAGTTGCAGCTGCTAGATTAATAATTAATGGAAGTCCAACTTTGTAATCAGTTGTTTTTAAGAGAAGTTCCTGTCTTTGAACACATTGTTTTGCAATTAAATGAAACTAGTACATAAATCTGGATGTAAAAACATAATTCACAAATGTCTCATTATACACCAGTGATGGACTTGCTCGAGCATGTTTGGATTCCCTTGTTTGTCTCTCTTTTTTTTTGTAGTTTTCCACCTCAAGGTACGTACATACTGTAGTATTTCATTATTTCACCACTTTGCATGTTCATAATAAAGTGTCAGTAGTTCTCTTTAAAATTAGCCGTAACTATTTCTCTATCTCTTCATTGTCTTTGTTGCAAACCGAGGCAGCCGAGACAAACCGGGCCTTTGATGTTTCTGCCTGTGAGGCTCCATTATTGTAATGAAAGTGTATTGCGTTGTCTCAACACCAAATGTTTGGCATGACAGAACACAATACTAATTCTAACTGAGGTTTGCCTGCTTCCGCTGGTTTCAAAGCTGCTGGGGCTTTTTGTTTCCCAAGGGAGTTACAGGCACTCCCTCACAGAGCCAAACAGCTTTCAGGCCCATCAATTATTTACCGCCTGTTGCCTTCAGGGAACTCCTGAGAAATTATGATGATGAATGCAATCAGGAGACAGGAAATATAAATGTATGAATCTATATTTTTCATAGTAGTTTTAATATCATTTGATGAGGAGTTGCAAGGCAAAGACTGATTGAAATGCTGTGGTTAAATCAGAATGTTTTGCAGAACTGTCTATCCATATCAGGACAAAAAAACCCAACATTACAATCACAAAAAAGCACTTTGGTAGTTAAGAGAAGCCTTTGAAAGGATTACAAAAGGCACTCTGTTTATAGTGGGTAAATACCCATGTGATGTTGAAATGTTTCCCCTACTCTCTAGTCTGTACTGAGTCCTTTTATTATGAATAAGCATGAATGTTTTAGGACTGATAACTAGTACAACATGCAGCCAAACAAGAACATTGTTTTTCTCTTATTGAAATTTTATAAGAGGACTAAAGGATGAGTCTTTAATGGACTATATGGATTATATTGAAACACTAAATAACATTTTTAAAGCACAGATTGGGACATTTCTTCCAGGCTATGACTGCTGTGTACTATATGGGATTTTCTTTATGTTTATGACACAATAAAAGAGCAAAGAGGATCTGAAACGGGCATCAATGGGCAAAAAAAGAAAATGAGGATCGGTGCATATCACCTTTTGTAGTCTTTTGTAGGCTAAAGGGAAGGTAGATGATGGCATAATGTTTGATGTGTGAGCCTCAAACCACAACAGTATAACAAGGTGTAGTGAAAAGTGAAGTTAAAATTCAATCAGAGAGAAAGAATCCATGTAACTTTTATGGCGCAAGATGCTGAAATGTGCTGTTTTGATGGAAACCTTTAGGTCATAATGTGTGCTTCAGTGTTTTTTGCTCTTTTTTGTGATGTACAACTGGGCAGCTATTTTTTTTTTTTTTTTTTTTTGTCTTTCTAAAATGTTTCCAGTGTTAATATGTGCAGGAGCTTTTTATAAATTGTCATTTACTGTTATTTAACCATAACAACACGTCAGCTATATTTTTAGTTTATCCCACAATGAAAAAAGTCCCTCAAATAGCTGTGTGTACAGTGTAACCGGGTTGAAATTATAACTTTACTTTTACATTTGAAATGTCACCAAATCCTGATGAATGTTGTTTTCTATATGGTTGAGATGTGTTTTATTGCCTATTTCTATGCCTAAATGTTGTATTCAGACCATGGTGTTAAGACCTGTACTGCCACTTTAAGAGGTCGCAGGCCTCGTCGTCATCCCGGTGCTTCTCTCAGTTCGCGCCAGACTAGCTGAGAGGAGGTAATGTTACTATTTTGCTCGTCACTTTTGAACGTTTATTTCGGTTTTTGGACAATGTGAACCTTGTTTTGTGTATGTATAGATGTTCGTTTTAGGTTGTAAACATGCAGTTAATGTGCCAATTGAATATAACGCTTGTAAACTGACTTTTTGCAAGTTAAAGTAGACATGTTTCCACATGCTAGTCTACAGGGTTTTCTGTATGCTTATTTGCTAACAGGAGCTGAGACCTGTGTGCTGTGTGGAGGAGACTGCATGTTACAGGGCCTTATATGTTTTTCTGTTGATTTGTACAGGTATGTGCATTATGTTTATTACAATTCATTCGGCATAGTGTTCACGTGTTTATATTAGTTGTATTAGTCCTATATGTACGTGCAGTTCGCGCCAGACTAGCTGAGAGGAGGAGCTGAGACCTGTGTGCTGTGTGGAGGAGACTGCATGTTACAGGGCCTTATATGTTTTTCTGTTGATTTGTACAGAGACAAATCCATCGTCCTGCCTTCATTAAAAGAACAACCAACAGCTGGTCGTGGTCCGAGTCCTTCCTTCATTCGGCGCAACATAGAACACAACGCAGAACGTATAAGGGATAACGGACGTGCATCCAACCTGATAGAAACTGTCAAAGACAATGCACGCCCGTTACAATGGTGCCGTGACCTTTCAAGGATTGGTCTGAAGATCGACGTCAGCTCGTTCGCCGCGGGAAGCTGCATTCATGCACCTTTTACTGTAGTCAGGTATTCCCTTGGACTGCATCCGAATGATGTTAATTTTTTTTCTCTTCATCAATATAACAGCGTCTAAGAGAGTGATTTACAAAGTGACTACTATTGATTGCTGATTGATGTGATTATCCAAATCTTTTATTTTGTGCTCTTCCTATTTAACCATTCAGGTTTAATTTTTTCGTTTTTTTCTCTCGTGTTTTTTTATCTGTGTGTGGTGTGACTGAAATATGGCAGAGGGCGATACATATTTTGTTGAGGGTGGAGGTGACATTGCTGAGCGTGACTTTGTTGAGGGCCAGTTTGGTGTGGGGAGGGGTTTGTTCATTCAACCTTTAGCGTCCAGAACACCAGGGCCTAGTGTCACAGCATTACACACCCCACAGCTTACCTCTACACGTTATGTAGATCGTGCCATGCCAAGCCAATTCGAGCAGAATCCAGACTTAGGCTCACTCATTACTCAGTTAGCTGAAAAGCTAGGTGAATCCATTACAGCTAAGCTGCAATCTGACAGGAGCACACTAAACACTAGTACTCCTGTACAGCCCTCAGAGATGACATTACCTAACGTCAAGGTGGTCATGCAGTCAGATGCAAAGGAGCCTCCCATATTCAGGGGTGATAGCTCAGACAAATTCACAGTTCATGAGTGGGAAAATCTTATGACTCTGTATTTAAAGAAGCGGGCTATTCCAGTTCATGAGCATTCACAAGAAGTCCTGGCAAGGCTTATGGGCAGAGCAGGGGATGTGGTAAAGATAAAGCTGCGTAACAACACATCTATTAATCACATTGTAAATCCTCATGTGATCTTTGACATTCTGAAACAACACTTCAGTGAACTGACATATTCAAGCATGCCTCTAGCAGATTTTTACAATACACTGCCCATGCCAGGTGAAGATGCTATGGAATATTGGATAAGGCTAAATAAAACAGTTGATGTGGCGGATGAATGTCTGAAAAGGCAAGGTCGAAGCATTGATGACCCAGGCCATGAGGTCAGTATGATGTTCATCAAACACTGCCCAGACCAGCCTCTTGCAAGTGTTTTCAAGTTCAAGTCTGCAGAGAAATGGTCGGCATGTGAGATCCAAGAGAGGCTTGATGAGCACATGCAAGGAAAGAAAGCTCAAGCTGCAGCTGTTAGGCCACTTAAGCCGAGCATAGTAGAGCACAAAGTCCATTCCCAGTGTCATGTGCCTATACCTGATAATATACCAGTCCCGAACACCACTGTACCGTCGGTGCCACCTCCAGCACCCATGACTACTGCAAGTGTTGACAATGTCTGCATGAGGAGTTTGGTGAACTTGTTAGACAAACTGGTCACACAGCAAACACAAGTGCCAGCTAACCTCAGGGCTCAAGCCACAGTGCCTCGCTCTTTTCAAAAGGTGTGCAGGGTTTGTGGGGCTTCTGATCATTCCACATTGTCTCACTGCAGGCAAGAGAACAGGTGTTTAAAGTGCTTATCACCTGGTCACTGGAAGAGGGACTGCCCTGATCAGACCAACCAGCGCCGCTCTCAGCCTGCCAACAGCGCTGGTGGACAGAACCAACAGTTAAACTAGAAAACCCACGCCTGGAGAGGGGCGGTGTGGGTATTGTGGATGAATCCCTCTCTGATGCACACGACCCAGCTCATTTATACGAGGACTGCTGTGCCAAAGCACCTAAGGGGACTCGAATAGTCATTCAAGCCACGCAGAAGATCGAAGCTTTCAGTGAGTTGTTTTATGCTCCTGTCCTTGTCAATCACAGTGTGCAGCTTAAAGGCATGTTGGACTCTGGCTCTATGGCATGTAGCATCAGTGAACACGCAGTAGAGAGACTCAGCTCTGCTGGTGTTTTGCCTGAGAAGCAGCACCCTGAAGAAAATATCATTTTGATTGGCTGTGGTGGTCTGCAGACTCGACCTGAGGGTTTTTATGACTTGGAGATGCAGCTTTACGGTGTTCGCTGTGTCGTACCTACCTTAGTTGTGCCTGGTCAGCATGACGATCTCATCTTGGGCTCAAATATCATCAAACATGTGATTCGTGACCTGAAGGGTGATGATGACTACTGGAACATGGCATCCAGACCTGAGCATCAGTCTGACCCCGAAATTGAGCATTTCTTGTCGATGTTCACTAATGTTGAGCGCTGGAGAGGAAGTGAGGTTCCTGACAAAATAGGCACTGTCAAGCTCACCCAAGCAGTGACACTCCTACCCAGGCATGAACACTTAGTCTGGGGTAGACTTCCTGCTAATGTGCCGATGTCACCTGGAAGCACAGTTGTCGTGGAGCCAACCAACTCCAAAGCCATGCCACGAGGTGTTCTAGTGGGTCGTCTTGTCACACCTCTCTGGGGTGATAGATGGGTGCCAATGACAGTTGTAAACCCATCCGACAAAGCTGTCACACTGAAGAGAAATTGCAAATTGGCTGATGTGTTTCCATGCTTGGCAATCGAGGATCTAGATGCTTTTCAGGGTCTAGATAAGGCTTCAGAGAAACAACCAGACGCAGACAACACACAACCTGACATTGAGATACAGCAATCTCATACAGAGAAACAAGTACCTGACACACTGAAACAGAAACCCGACACCTCGCCCAGTGCCTTTCTTGCCGATCAGTTGACTAAAAGCCTGTCAGAGTTAGGCCTAAGTGACATTGACATTGACTCATGTCAGGTCAGTGAAGACTGTAAGTCTCGGCTCACACAGCTGCTAACTGAATATCAAGACATCTTCTCCAAGCACTCATTGGACTGTGGTGAGGTCAAGGGATACACACACCGCATTCATCTCACAGATGATCGCCCTTTTCGCTTGCCATACAGGATAGTCCCTCCAGCCCACTATCAGAAGTTGAGGCAAGTTCTCACTGATATGGAGGAAAAAGGGATTATCAGGAAGTCCTCAAGCGAGTATGCTTCACCACTGGTGATGGTGTGGAAGAAAGATGGTGGGTTGCGGATTTGCACCGATTTCAGGTGGCTGAATGCCCGAACCCTAAAGGATGCTCATCCTTTACCGCACCAATCTGACTGTCTGGCTGCTCTGGGTGGCAATTGCCTCTTTAGCACGATGGACCTCACTTCTGGCTTCTTCAACATCCCGATGCACGAAGACGACAAGAAGTACACAGCCTTCACGACTCCCCTTGGACTGCATGAATATAATCGCATGCCACAGGGACTGTGTAACAGCCCAGCGTCCTTCATGAGGATGATGATTGGGGTCTTTGGGGACATGAACTTCACCAAACTCCTGTGTTATCTTGACGATCTTCTTGTCTTTGCACCGTCAGAGGATGAGGCCTTGTCCAGACTCCGCACAGTGTTTCAGAGGTTGCGAGAGAACAACTTGAAACTGGCCCCTAAGAAGTGCCATCTGCTTCAGAAACAAGTCGGTTTCCTTGGCCATGTCATTAATGGTGAGGGTGTGGCCGTCGATCCTGCCAAGGTGGAGGTCATCACTAAGATGACAGTACGAGACCTCATGGAAGACGATGAGTGCACGCCTTCTCTCCGGAGAATCAAATCATTCCTTGGCATGGTATTTTACTACCAGCATTTCATCCCAAACTGTTCCTCCATTGCGAAGCCCTTGTTCGCACTTACGGCTGGACAGAAGAGACGGGGACGGTCAGCTAAGGATAGGAAGCCTCTAGGTGCCTATCGTAAGCTTACACCTGCAGACTGGTCAGCGGAATGTAGCAATGCTTTTGACCAGTTGAAGACCATGCTGTTGGAATGTGTTGTGCTGGCCCATCCGAACTTTGACGAGCCATTTATCCTGTCAGTTGACGCGTCATTGGATGGACTTGGAGCGGCGCTCTCCCAAGTGCCACAAGGAGAGTCCAAGGCCAGACCTGTTGCTTTTGCAAGCAAGACCCTCAGTGCGTCGCAACGGAAATACCCAGCTCACAGACTGGAGTTCATGGCTTTGAAGTGGAGTGTATGTGAAAAGTTCAGCCACTGGCTGAAAGGCCGTAGCTTCACTGTCTGGACGGATAATAATCCACTCACTTACCTTCTAACAAAGCCGAAGCTTGACGCATGTGAAATCCGCTGGGTGTCTAAACTTGCATCTTACTCCTTTGATCTCAAACACCTGCCTGGGAAAAGAAATGTGGTGGCTGACGCCTTGAGTCGCAACCTCTTCACAAAACCCATTTGTCAGAGGCTGCTGAGGGAACCATACCCCACTCTGATGCAGGAAGCTAACAGGATAGA